>NW_011494940.1:2279889-2291574 GCF_000754665.1 Bison bison bison
TCTAGACACATCCTGAGTGTCACCTTGTTCGAGGCTCAGTGACCTCCCTGGGTAGGTGGCCATCACCACGTCTGAGCTTAGAGAGCTTTCTCTGTGGGTGACAGAGCCCCTCTCTGACACCTGGTCACTGGCTCCAGGCCCACCCTCCACCACCAAAGGAATACCATGTCCTAGGAAATGCCACTGCCTCCAGGAAGCCCTCTGGTTCGCTTAGCTAAGGTAGGGGCCCTTTGTCGAGTCCCCCCACTCCTGGGTTTCCCCAAGGGGGCCCCCCGTGACATGCAGATGTTGCATCTACTTGTCCACCTCCCTCCCACGGCTGGAGCGCCTGCAGAAGAGAGCTGAGCCCTGCACACAGCCACGCACCACCCCCGACCCAGGCCACTGCCCTCACCTCCACCACATTCAGCGCTGCAGTCGCCCCACGAGCCGTGGCTCCAGCTGAAGCCGGGCTGCGGGGCACCCAAGGGCAGGTGGTACTCGAAGTGCACGCCTGGGTTGGGCTCCTGGCTGATGAGCTGTGCAGGAGGGTCCCCATTGAGGCTGGATGCCAGGGGGCCGCCCCTGCTCCCCCCGAAGCCCTCCTGCCAGCCTCTTGGGGGCCAAGTGCTCACCCCCTCCTCACCTCAATGACCAGGGGCTCCGAGGTGGGGCCGCGGGCGTGGAGCCGCTCGGGCGCCAGGTCCCCTTCAGCTCCCCGCTCATAGTGCAGGAGGGTGCTGGCCACGGGCAGGGCGCGGGCACCCTCGATGGTCCAGTGTCCATTGAGGTAGTATTCGCCACGGATGCTCTTCACCGCTGCACCAGGGGAGCACCCCAGTCAGCTGCCAAGGCAGCACCCACCTCCCTGCCACGGCGACAGCCCCGCCTTGGACCCCAAAACTGTCCTCACCCAGGAAATTCCTGCTGGCTGCCGCTTCCTCGATGCGGATGCTGGTGGCCCCCATGGGGACGATGAGGATCTGGTTGTAGCCTGAAGGGCAGAGACATTCTGGGACCACCAGCCACAAGGAGGAGTTGGCCCTGAGGCTGCCCAGTGCCTGGCCCCACAGGTGGGGTCGCCAAGTGGGACACAGCAGGGCCGGGGGCTTGGGAAAGTGTTTCTGAAGGAGGAAATGCCTGCACAGAGGATGGACGGGTCCAGCACCCAAACTGATGGGAGGGGAGGGGAATGGAGGGGACAGATAGGGATGATGGGGGGAAGGGGAGGACATGCCCAGGCATCACTGGATAAGTGGGTGGAGATCCTAGCATGAGCCCACAGGCTCCTGGGCAAGGGTTTGGCCTCCACCCTGAGGTCTTCACGACCTGAGCACCAGATCACACCATCTCGGTGTTGTGCCAGCGAGCAAGATGCCAGGAAGGGGCATGCGACAGATCCCGGTCTGAACTGTCTGCAGACCCCACAAGGATCGCACCTCTGCTGAGGTCATTGGCCTCAAAGACGCCCGTGACAGGGTAGCAGGTTGTGCCGTCACCCCCGCACCGCAGACACTTGTCCTCCTCCTTCAACGAGTCCAGGTGGTGGTCACAGCCAACGACCTGCCAGGCGGAGGTGAGAGGAGATGCGAGAGACCCAGGGGGGGTCACGGTCACACCCGGACTGGAACCCTGGCCGCCCGGCCAGTCCCAGGAGGTGCAGTAACCATTCGCTGGCCAGGGGCACCGAGTTAGCCTTGAACCTGGCCGGTAGCTGATCATCTACCTCTCCTGCCTGCACGGCGCCCGCGTCCCCTTCTCCGGCAACAGCACCTCGTTTTCCTTCGGAAGCCACCTCTCTCCCACAGCGTGTGGACATGGCTTCCGGGCAGTAGTGTCGGGCCGGTCAGCAGGCTGTGCGCTTTGCTCAAGGCGTTCGGGGGAGCCCCAGGTGAGGGCAAGCCAGAGGCAACCCCGCGTTGCTGGCACTTCTGGGAACAGCGCCCCTGCCCCAGGGAGCGGCCAGGCTGTGACAACGGAAGCCTGGGGCCACTGGGCCATCTTCACAGCTCACCAGAAGAACTCGCCAACCCTCAGCGGACCCAGAGGAGAAGAAAGCCAAGCGAGGAGAGATTTTCCAGAGCATCAGCCAGGCCCCTGCAGCCAGCCAGCCCCTCCCTCAATGGCTTTTTTTCCCCCTTAAGTCACTTTTACTTTTACTAACTTGCCACCCAGAAGCTTCCTCTTATTGTTGAGTTTTCAAAGGGCAAAGGTAAGAGGGCCACAGGACATCGGAGATGCAAGGCACCTTAGAAGCTAGTCTTGAGAAGGCATCATGGTCAGGAGAGCCTCTGGTGGGGGGCAGGTGGACATCCTGTAATGAGCCCCAAACCTGCTGGTGGGGGTGGCGGGGACAACTCACCCTGCAGCTGCCATCCACACAGATGTCCCGTCTGCCAGGTTCACAGGGTGTCCCGTCTACAACGGCCTCCTTGTGCTTGTAGTAAAAGCTCTCCCCCTTGGGGATGCAGTTCAGCTCACATTTGTTGGGGGCTGCGGTAAGCAAGAGGGGCAAGTTGAGATGCTAAGTGAGGTTGAAGGCCTGTGCGAGCAACAGCAAAGTGTGGGCAGGGGCCGGAAACAGGCACACACGTGTGTGCACACACACACAGGGAGAGGAAGCCCTACGCCATCACACCCCCAGTGGCTCAAAATCCCACCACCGTCACAGAGGGAAAGGATCTTCTCCATGAAGTGGATACATCTCTGGGAATTAAGTCGAGGAAAAATCCTAGAATTAGGAAAAAGCTAGACACTTGAAGAGGTCTATCTCAGCATTACTATTTATAATATTCTGACTGTCAGCTACTCTTTAATTACTATAACTAGATTATTACACCTGTGGACTGTGCTATTAAGAACTGTGATTATGAAGACCAACCAGTAATGCGGGGAGATGTTTATAATAGAATGCAAAGTGATACCATGTAACAATCACAAATACATAAACAGAGAGAGAAAGTAATGTGAAAGGAGCTAGAAAGAAAGGCTAGCAGCAATCCTATGAAAAAGGTGGGTTAATTTTCTTGTTTCAGTTTTTATATTTATCTGTTTGAATACCCAGGAGTGCTAACAGGATTGTAATCACCTCCACCACAAAGAAGGCATCCCTCGGCAACCCTTTTTAAACTTTCCTCTAGTTTTTCTGTAATATTTTGCTGTTGTTCAGTTGCTAAGTTGTGTCCAACTCTGCCATGCCACAGACTGCAACACTCCAGGCTTGTGATGCCATGGACTGCAACACTCCAGGCTTCCCAGTCCTTCACCATCTCCTGGAGTTTGCCCAAACTCATGTCCACTGAGTTGGTGATGCCATCCAACATTTCGTCCTCTGTCGCCCCCTTCTCCTGCCCTCACTCTTTCCCAGCATCAGTTTTTTCCAATGAGTCGGTTCTTAGCAAATTATCTTCAACATACCCTCACCTTAGGATCCAGGAGGAGCAATGAATGCAAACTACCCCACTGGGGCCTCCACCTCTAGCCAAGACCCCTCCCCCAGCCCACAGCACACACAAGACATAAAATGTTCACTGATTTGGAATCCAGAGTGCCAGAGTTTCCAGGAGTCATCTACAGTGAGCAGTGAAAACTCATACTGGGAAGGATTAGCCTACAGCATATCTGACTCATCGAAAATGTTTTAATTACACCATGTTAGTGACTTTTGTTTTTTCTTGAACTGTATCACTCTAAAAATTAATGACCTACACCCTCCTCAGTTACCCAGAGCATGGCCTCCAGCCCCAGAGATTCTGAGCAAATGAGCTCTTGCCACACCAAGCCCCCAGGCAGCCCAGCCTGCAGTTTGCCCAAATTTGGGCACAGGTCTCAACCCCACCCCCCCCCCACCCCCTCAGCCCACCCGGAGACTCCTGCCAGTGAGGAAGGCTTCAGGGAGCAGGCCAAACAAAAGAAGGCTCAAAACTGCCCAGAACCGGCCAAGGCTTGGCCTGAAACACTGAATACCCAGGGGGAAGGATGGAAAAACCTCAAAATGGTCACCACCGTTGTGCCCTGCTGGGAGTACTGGAGGTTTTTTTTAAATGTATTTGAAAACGCGTCTAGAATATGGTGAGGGCTTCCCAGGTGGCTCGGCAGTAAAGAATCCGCCTGCCATGCAGAAGACGCAAGAGAGATCGGTTGGATCCCTGGGTCGGGAAGATTCCCTGGAATAGGAGGAAATAGCAGCCCACTCCAGTATTCTTGCCTCGAAAAGTTCCATAGGCAGAGCAGTCCATGGGGCCGCAAAGAATGGGACAGGACTGAAAGATTGAGCACCATAATGTGGTAGTGAGAATTGCGAAACGCAAAGTCAATGTAGCAAAGAGATTCCCCAAAGAAGGGGCCCAGCGTAGGACAACGCAGGGTGGGGCAGCAGGGGCGCCCGAAGGACGGCGCACTTACACCCGTAGTAGGGCAGCCACTTGTAGCGCCGCCCCTGGAACTCGTGGCTGTCAAACTCCGCGCACTGCTCCGCCCTGAAGTCGCGGGAGCCATCGGGACAGCTCTGTGGAGAGGAGGGGGCAAGGGACGGGGCTTGTGGGTCCACCATTGGGGTCCACCGTCCCGCTGGACCCCGGGGAGGCCGGGCCCTGTTCCCCCAACCCCTGCTGCAGCTTCGGGGAGGCGGGGTTGCCCCCCCACCCGCCCCGCCCAGGGCTCCCGTGTGCCCCCCTCCAGGGGGCTTGGGGTAAGGAGGCGAAGGTATCCTTTCAGGCGGCGGGGTGAGGAAGTGACTGCCATGCACCCACGTGCGGGGGTGGGGGGCTTCCCAAGGCCAGTATGTCAGCTACGGAGGGGGTCCGGGGAGCTGTCCTCCACCCCCAGGGGCTGTACCTTACCTCCGTGCGGCAAGAGCGGTGGCTCCGGGTGGGACCCACGCAGCTGGAGCCCCCATCTCTCCTGCAGGGTGAGAGCACTGGAAAGAGCCAAACCCCCAGGACCCAGCACCTCGCCCCCTCATGGGTCTCTCCCACAGGGCCCCCCCCCCGACCCCCAGCTGCGGTGGAGCTACCCGGTGAGCACTGCTGGGCCAGAGGGATGGCAGGAGATGAGGGGGCTCCCAAATCCCCTTAGGCAGGTATAGTGAGCCCTGTGTTCAGACCTGGGAGAAGCCCGACCCAGAAGGCTAACTAGCCTAGAGCTTGGCTAACTAGGGGCCACTCTACCTCTTAAAGCATATTCCCAGAGAAGACTCAAATTCTGTCCTTGGAGATGCAATATATACCCACTTGGTAAAGTTATTCTGCCATTTAAGAGGAGTAAATGTGGGTAAGACACTTAGAATAGTATCTTCTCTCTGCCTCTTCAGGCAGTTTTCAGGAACCGTTAAACCCCCAATAGGCAGAGCATCACCACCCCTTCTTTTGCGCCCTATGGTACTCGTCAGAGTGCAGGGCACGCAGCAGCAGCTTAATAAGTCACTTAGAGTGAGAAACATCTATACTTGAAGAAGGGGCTGACGGCAGAGAAACTGCACACATTAGGAATTTTTGAGGATTATTCGTTAATTCAACAAGAATTCATTACACCTGCCGGCACTGCTGGAGAAGCTAGGGACTCAGGGGTGGATGAAGCAGGAATGGCACCAGCTCCCTGAAATAAGGCTGTCGTTGCAATCAGAGTGTCAGTATGCGGAAATGACTCAATTTCAAGTTCTCCACTGATACTGCTCCCAGAACAAATCTGTCGTGTGGTAGGTTTTGCCCTTGTGGCCCTGGCACTGGCCCAGGACACCCAGCCGCTCCCCCGAGCCTGCTCTCTCTTAACAAGCTGGCCCATCCCCGCCTTCCTACCTCTGGGTGTAGCAGGGACGCTCCCGGAAGCTGACGCCCCCTCCACAGGTCCGGCTGCAGGGGTTCCAGTTACCCCAGGAGCCCCAGGTGTCACTCTGCCGCCTCACCTGGGGAGCCTGGAGGAGGACACGCTCAGCAGTGGGAGTCAGCGCTTGGAGCCCCCACAGGAGTGCTCAGGGCTGCCCTGACACCCCCAGCCTTGGAGCATCGCCCTCCCCTGCAAGGAGGCTGAGACGGTGTCTCCTAGAGCTGAGCCTTCAGGACTGCAGCTCCCCCAGGCACCCCAACATCCTCATTTGTGGAATAAGCCAGCTTTCACCATAAGGAGCTGGGAGCCAACCCAGCCTCCCCATCCGTCAATGCCGCCTCCACCAGCAGCCCCTATGTGCCCAGTACAGCGGGCAAGCTGCGGGCAGAGAGCTCTTCCCTGATCGTGTCTGACCATGACATCCCCTGGCTGGGCAGAGTTTGGTCTGAGAACCAGGATGTCTAGCATACTCTTGAATGGAACCCCCGGAGCAGCAAAGCATGCCCTCCCAGGAGGAAGACATAAAAGCGCAGGAGGAACGGCATGTCATCAGGTAGGATGGGCTCCAGGTGTGTGGGGAATGCCGTCCACCTGAAGCGCCATGTTTTTGTAGCTCTGGCCTAGTCAGAACTTAATCTAATCGTGTGCATGTGTGCGTGTTAGGATGGGGTGGTGATTCCTTCCTGCCAAGCTGTGGCAGGGGCCCCCAGGAGTCCCCCAGTGTCTATCCTCCCCTTCTCCCACTAAGAGAACCCTTGACTCCTAGCTGGATAGCTGGCTGCCCTCCCACCCAAGTTCGTTTCCCAGGTTTCCCGAAGCCAGCCACAGCTATGTCACTAAATTCTTGTCAGTGAGATGTACGTGAAAGGTGCTGGGTGGCAGCCTTCCTTGTGGCTCAGCTAGTAAAGAATCTGCCCGCAATGCGGGAGACCTGGGTTCAATCCCTGGGTTGGGAAGATCCCTTGGAGAAGGGAAAGGCTACTCACTCCAGTATTCTGGCCTGGAGAATTCCATGCATTGCATAAACAGTCCATGGGGTCACAAAGAGTCAGACACGACTGAGCGAGATTTTCTTTCCTAGCAGTCTCCAGTACAGGCATATTTCAGAGATATTGTAGGCTTGGTTCCACCAAAATAGAGCAAATATTGTGATAAAGCAGATCACACAGCTTTGGGGATTTCCCAGTACATGTGAAAGTTCTTTGTACTATACTAGAATCTGTTAAGTGTGCAATAGCATTAAAAATAATGTATGTACCTCAATTAAAAAGTACTTTATTGCTAAACAAATGATAGCCATCACCCAAACTTTCAGCAAGTTGTAATCTTTTCACAGTGGTAGCATCAGAGATCATTAATCAAACATCCCCATAACAAACATAATAATGATTTAAAAGTTTAAATATTTTGAGAGTTTCAAAAATGTGACAAAGTGAGCAAATGCTATTGGAAAAATGACATTGATAGACTTTCTCAACACAGCATTACTACAAACCTTCAATTTGTTTAAAAAAAAAAAAAACTAGCTGCAAAGCACAGTTAAGCCTAATAAAACAGAGTGCCTGTAATCTCCTTAAGGGATAGCTTGCGTGTTCATTTGTCCTTTTTCTTAGTCCTCCTATACGCCTTCCTGCTGGTTGGAAATCAGATGTGATGGCTGGAATTGGAGCAGCCTTTGAAACTCTGTGGTAATTTAGGAACAGAAGTTTTGAACACTGAAGCAAAGGTACAAGAATCCTGGAGCCCTTGGTGAGACAGAACATCCCTAGGTTTCTGACCATGCATGTCTATGAGAGAGAGGAATCAGGTCTTTTTTTGTTGAAGGACTGTCATTTGGGACTCTAACAGGAAAATAATCCTAATGGATACAGGTTCCCACCAGAAGGATCTGGTACCCTGCAGCTGACTTCAGAAGTCCACATGCTACCCCCATATTCTCTCATTTACTCCACAGAACAACCTGACCATCCTGGTGCATGGAAAAGAGGCGCAGAAAGAGAGGGAGCCACAGGAACAAGTGGACACAACAGCAGCTTGGCTTCACTCCAGGCCTCTGCTCTTGTACCAGGTTCCCACCAACCTCACCTGGGGAACCAAGGGGGACACTGGATGAGGCTTGAGGAGATGGACGGGTGTTAGACTTGCTTTCTTGCTGGGAGGCAAAATGTGGATTGGAAGTATGTCCTGTTTGTTTGAAGGGGACTTTATCTTAGGGCGTCACAACATAATAATCTCTAGAGGAAAAAATCCCTGCCATTTTCCCTAGAAGAACTCAAGTTCTCATGCGGAAAAGCAAACTGTTCCTCACGTAGTGAGCCTCCTGCCACCACCCAGGATCTCGGGTGAGGATGGAGGTTTGCGCATGCGCAGATTACGCCCAGCGCTCTTCTAGCGCCCCGGTGGCAAACATCTAGTTATCCTTGGTTTATAACAAAACCATGAACCCTGAATCAGAACAACTCACACACGTTTGCTGAACCGCATACAAAACCAAGAAGGAAGGGCCAACTAGATCAAAGTCTGAGCTTTCACTCTTCAAATCATTTACCCTTCATTTCTAAGTGGGCCAGATCTCCGAGCTTCTAAAAACCAGGACATACAAGTGTTCCATGAAATTTAAACTGAAATTTACTTGATCGGTTCCTATTTTAAAGGGGAAGGTATTGAGTGTTGGGGGTAGAGGGTGACTTTCCAGGGATGATAAGCACCTCCCCCCAGACTCATCACTGTGAAAAGTGAAAGTGTTGGTCGCTCAGTCCTGTCTGACTCAGTGCGATCCCATAGACTGTAGCCCACCAGGCTCCCCTGTCCATGGGATTCTCCAGGCAAGAATACTGGAGTGGGGAGTATTCAGCACGTTCAGCCAGGAGCAGCACAGACGCATCTCGTTTCTCTGTAATTACCCAAACCACAAGCGGCATGATGGTGTGAAGCCGGAATGAGCTGGGCCGGTCCACCCTCACCTGGGCCTGTCCTCACCTGCCTCCTGCCGCCCTCCCCACCCCACCAGCTCCTCCTCCAACCCCTACCTGGGCAACTCAGGAAGCCCCCTTTCCTGTCGCACTGTTCCCCTGGGATCACCTGCCCAACGTGCTGGGGTGGGAGTGGGAACAGAGCAGAAGCAAGGAGACTGGAAGACCCCATGTGAAACCTCCCCTGACCAACATGGGGCAGGGGGCAGTGAGAGGTGTGATGCGTTATTCCTCCTTAATCGACTATTCATTCTGCTCAAGCTGACCCCTGTCAGCACTGAGAATGATCCTGTGAAAGGTTGGGGATGGTGGGGAGGGGGTCCCGCCACAGCTAGAATCAGCAGTTACAACCAGTCTGAGCTATGGAGTGGGGGTGGGTCTCACCCCCAGCTACAACCAGCCTGGGCTATGGGGGGGTCCCAGCCCCAGTTACGACCAGGCTGGGCTATGGGGGAGTAGGTATTGCACCCAGCCAGAACCAGCCTGGGCCATGGGGCAGTCCCACCTCCAGCTATAACCTGCCTGGGCCATGGAGGAGGGTATTGCACTCAGCTAGAACCAGCCTGCCGGAGAAGGCAATGGCACCCCACTCCAGTACTCTTGCCTGGAAAATCCCATGGACGGAGGAGCCTGGTAGGCTGCAGTCCATGGGGTCGCTAAGTCAAAGACTGAGCGACTTCACTTTCACTTTTCACTTTCATGCATTGGAGAAGGAAATGGCAACCCACTCCAGTGTTCTTGCCTGGAGAATCCCAGGGAAGGTTGAGCCTGATGGGCTGTCGTCTTTGGGGTCGCACAGAGTCGGACACGACTGAATCGAGTTAGCAGCAGCAGCAGAACCAGCCTGGGCCACACCCTCCTCCAGACAGTGGAGTGGATAAGGGGAGGTCCCAGCCCCACTTACCCAGGTGTTTCTAAGGGAGAAAGCGCCTAACAGGCCCCAGGTTACTTCAGATCCCTCATTTCCCTGCGTGGAACCTGTGTGTGGGCGTCATTACTCTCCAATTTAAAGGGATCTAAGATCTGATGATCTGCTTAGCGACACACAGCTGCTAGGTGGTGGCTCTGAGTTTCATCTCAGTGTCCTGACTGTCACCACGCCCCCCCCCCAACCTGAGCTGCGACCTCAGTGCCGCCTGTGGCGAGGCCCTCAGGGTGTGGCACTGAGGAGGCAAGGGCCATGGGGTAGCAGAGGTGAGCTGGGGACACCGGAAGGTGGTGGAGTGGACGTGAGGAAGGGGGCTCTAGCCCACTCTGTGCTCTGACTGAGGCCCATGCTAAACCCGCTCCCCACTGCTGACTCCCACCCCGGCCTTCCCGCTGGCTGGAGGAGGACTTCTCAGGTTTCACTCACATTTCCACAGAGACAGCATCACCCTGCCCCTCTCCCAAAGCAGTGAACAGTGTGGGTCCGTTCTCAGGGGCCCTCCTGCGGGGCTCAGGAGGCAGGGCTGTGAGCCTCCCCAGTGGAGCCCTCTCCAGGGGTGGATGGAATCTGTGCCCTCCATCCTGCTGGGCAGGAGCAGCTCCAGGAACAAGCCCCGCTCGGCACACAGTCCCCTCCCCCAAGGTGGGGCCTGTGATCTAGAAGATTCCCTGTACCTCCTTGGAACCCAGGTAGGTTCTCCAGGAAGCCTTGTCCCTAAGGCCCCTGGTAATGAAACAGTTACTGTGATCACCAGTTGCCTTCCTGTATCCACTCTCTGAATTTTCACTAATATGGTAGCCACTAACCACATGAGGCTGTTTAAATTCATGTTCATTAAAATCAAATAAGGGCTTCCCTGGTGGTCCAGTGGTTAAGGATCTGCCTGCCCAATGCAGGGGACACTGTCTCAATCCCTGATCTGGGAAGATTCCACATGCTGCAGCTGAGCCCGAGTGCCACAGCTACTGAAGCCTGTGCGCCCTGGAGCCCGTGCTCAGCAATGAAAGACACCGCAATGAGAAGCTCATGCATGGCAAGTAGAGAGTAGCATGCACGTAGCAACAAAGACTCAGCCCAGTTAAAAATAATTTTAAAAATCAAATAAGATTCAGTTCCTCGGAGAAGGCAATGGCACCCCACTCCAGTACTCTTGCCTGGAAAATCCCATGGACGGAGGAGCCTGGTAGGCTGCAGTCCATGGGGTCGCAAAGAGTCAGACACGACTGAGCAACTTCATTTTCACTTTTCACTTTCATGCATTGGAGAAGGAAATGGCAACCCACTCCAGTGTTCTTGCCTGGAGAATCCCAGGGACGGCGGAGCCTGGTGGGCTGCCATCTATGGGGTCGCACAGAGTTGGACACGACTGAAGCGACTTAGCAGCAGCAGCAGCAACAACAAAGACTCAGCCCAGTTAAAAATAATTTTAAAAATCAAATAAGATTCAGTTCCTCAGTTGTACTGACCACATGTCATGTGCTCAGTAACCACATGAACCCAGTGGCTATCTTACTGGACAGCACAGATGCAGAGCATTTCCATCATCTCAGACGGTTCTATTGGACAGCCCCGCTCTAGATGCTAACCCCAGGGGCAGTGGAGGATGGGGCCTGGCAGCCCAAACCTCTAGGTCCGAATAGCCCCCATTGAGAGGCAGCAGAGTTTGGTCAATAGGCAGGTGGCAGACATCTGGTAGGATGGCCATTTGGCCCTGCTCCTTGGCTGGTGCCAGCAGGGACCCCTCTTCCTTCCAGTGATAGACCATCCCTCCCGACCTCCGCAGCATTAGCAGCGCGCCCAGAACCTTCTGAAGGAGGGGTGGGGCTGCTGGGAAATTGCCAATTCTGCGAACTGTGCCCCAAAGCCAGACAGGAAGTTCTGGGCACCAGAGGTTGCAAGGTCCCACCCGTCTTTGAAGGCTGAGAGGGTTCGCCTCTTCCCGCCCCACCATCCAGACAGTGGCTTTCTCTTGGGGATGGCGCC
>NW_011494940.1:2291802-2332550 GCF_000754665.1 Bison bison bison
TCCCTCCCCCGCAGGGTGCCCACAGGTGACCCGGACACCCGCAGAGGGACTGGAGGGGACGCCGCGGAGCGGAGGCGGCGCAGCGGAGGCTCCTATACAGTGAGGGAGGGCAGGCCCGTCTACAACTGGCTTCTAAAAGTTCAAGAGTAACTTCTTTCAGGGTTTCAGAGGGAAGAAAGGAGAGCAATTAAAAACACTGGTTAAAAGTCGAGAGTTCAGATTCAAAGCCATCAGACTCACTGTTTTCATTCACCAAGAGATCCTTTTTTAAAAGCCATTACATCACTTGTTTTAAAACTCGTAAATAAAGACGTTTTTTAAAAGTCTCTGCAGGTACTTTAAAAACGTAAATACTTTGAAAATGCTGATTGTATCTTACTTTAAACCCAAGGCAGCATTTCTCTGCTCCGGAGAAGCTCCACAAGCAGCCTCCCTAAGCCGGTGCGTGGGGGTGTGGGTGTGTAAAGTGAGTGCAGTGTGTGCATGTGTGCAGTGTCCTGTTTGTGTGTACAAAATGCCTGTGTGGTGTGGCGTGTGCGAGTGCAGTATGCACTGAGAGTGCAGTCTGGTGCGTGTGCGCAGTATGTGTGCAAGTGTGTACATGCCACCCTGCTGGAGAATGACATACACAATGTGCCCCTTTCAGGAGAAAAGATTAAGCAAGTACTGACTTGTATGCTTAAGTTTTAAAATCTGTAACTCCACCATGGTTCTCTTTAATTTTTCCTAAGCATAAAATGACTTCAGTTTACAAGAATAAAACAGAGCGTACTAAGCCAAGTTCAGCCAAATATAAACTGGCACATCTATGCTGCGTTAATTTAGTATTAAGAGTGATTCACATAGGCATCATTTTCACTGCAAACCAGGGGTCCCCGGGGCTGGCGGGGTGAGGGGTGGCGGCCCGGCCTGGGCTTGCGACCCCTCGTGGAAAAGCCGCGCGCACGAGGGGAAGCCCGGGTGCCTGGGGAGCCTCGTGCTAGGGCTAACGACGAAGATGCTGCTTCTCTGAAATAGAAGTCCTTCGCGGGGCGGGGACGAACGCAGCTAAAGGAGAGACAGCAGGGAGGACAGGAGAAAAAACAGTCTCAAGGAGAAAAGTTGCTACTGGGAGCGCCGGATGTCTAGGGTCCCCGCGCGCCCTTCCCGGTCCCCACGCGAGGATGTCCCCTGCGCCCGCCCCGCGGGGGAACCGGCCCGCTGCAGCCCCCGAGGCGGAGAGAGGCGGCTTCCGACGTGAGGAGCCGGGCCAGCACTCGGCTCGGGCGCTCCAGGGCCACAGCCTAGGCAGCACCAAGGAAGAGGAGCGCGCGGTCTCCGGGACCCTGTGTTCCGGAACGGCTTTCGACGGAGGGAAGGGCAGAGGAGGCGGGAGGGTTGGCGTGGGCCGCCCGGGGTTGCGTCTGTTTCAGCCCGGCCCTCTGCCCTCTGAGGCTCCGAGGTTTCCTTTTCGCTTGCGACCTCCCCCATCCCGGCCCTCGGGCCCTCGGCGCGGAGCGGTGACCCGGCTCCGCTCCAGCGAAGAGCGGGAGGCAGGTCTCCTCCCAGGACCCCCACTTCCTCCGACACTGCTCTCCCAGGGAGCCGGGGCGGGCAAATTCCTGCTGCAGCCCAGAGGTGAGCCGCCCCGGGCCCTCGGGTCCTGTTCCTCCGCCTCCTACCTGTCTCCAGGAGCCTCGGGCGCGAAGGGCCCGCGGGACCGCTCCGTCGGTGCCCGCCCCGCCCAGTTGGGAGGTCGGCCCGGTTGCCTGGAACGCCGGCGGAGGCTGGGCTTCCTCCCCGCCCATCTCCTCCTCATCCAGCTCTGCTGTCGTCCATCCCCGGTGACCTGCGATGCCCAGGGTCTCCGCCCCTTTGGGTCTGTGCCAAGGCTTGGTTTGCCCTTCATATTTGGTGCTGGCACCAGTCCCATTTCCCCTGCACCCAAGTCTTCCGGTCTGTGCCATCCTTCCTCTGCACCCACCTTAAACAACACAGCTCTCTGTGCAGCTGCCTGCTTGTCTTCTACCCCTGAATTCTATGCTTCCGCAGGACTCAGTTTCTCCACACACAAGCCGCTGCTTCCTACCTCTCAGCCACCATTTCCCCCTGCCTCTGACCTGGCAAACTCCTACTCATCCCTCAAGATCCGCCTAACATCATCCTCTCTAGAAGCTTCCCCACACCACCTCAGGCAGCTGGTGGCCCCCTGCTTCCGCAATCTCCACCTCCGTCTGCTGCAGTTCTCTAACACCCTGCAGGCTCGGACTCTTCCTAAGTCATCTCTGAGGTCCCTGACGGTAGAGCGTGCATGCATCCCTGTCACCTGTGTTCACAGCACTAGTTGGGATCAAGGTAGGAGCTAATTTTCCTTCCTAGTTGTCTTTCTTAACCAAGGCACTCTGTCTTGTCTGCCATCTCTGTCTCGGAAACTGGAAATCACCTATCCTCAGAAAACTAGCCCTTATCCTGGGACACGCTGGAGGTGAGGCGATCACGAGGTTGGCTCCTTTCCCCTCATCCTCTTCTGCCTGCAGCCCCTTTCCTAGCCCAGCTGTTGGTCATTTCCCCCCCGGCCTCCTGAGGAGCAGGGAAAAATCACCAGTGGGGAGCTTACCCCCTCTTCAGACCTGCAGCTCCGGCAACTCATCTCCCTGGACCATCATGGATGCTCAGACAAAATGCTTAGTAAAACATAAGCATGCTAAATTTGGCCCATTACTTACCTATCACTGAAGAGAGGAGATGCAGCAGCTGTGCAGCTGGGGCCCCCTGGGGACTTGTGTGAATTCTTACACAAAGCTTGGCAGAGAAAAGGAAGTGGGATTACCCCCAAACCTCTCTAGAAAAGGAAAAATCGTTTCTCTTATTCAAAAAGCCCCACTCCCTGCCTGCCTCAGCCAGGAATTTTCTGAGCTTGGTCAAAGGTCCCTGTAAAGTGAGAGGCAGCTGCTTCTCTTCCTGTGGGGGGTGGGCAGTCAAAGCACCTTCCTGATGTGTTTCTGGTTTTCCTCTCTGATCCCTTCTTCTCAGAAGCCCAAGTTTCTTACCCCACACCTCAGCTGCAAAGGAGACCCTTTGCTGGGGAGGTAGGTCCCTGGACCCACCAGTGGGGCTCTGGCTATTACTGGTTAGAGCAAGTACTTGCCTTTAAGCCTCATGTTCTACCACCGCAGAGGGACTTGGTGACCACAGGGCCCAGCACACACAGTCCTCGTTCAGTAAAAAGGACTGTGTGCACAAAAACGTGGTGGTTTAGAAAGAAGATTCCAGAAAAAAAGTGTAAGGCCTCTCCCCTAGTAACCACCCCCACCCCCACCCTGATCCTGTGTCATCCCCTGGGTTGCAGCCTGGGGTGGCAGAAGGAGGTCTGCCTCTCACTGTGGGTGAACTCAGGCAAGTCATGTCACCTCCTTAAGTCTCAATTGCTCACTTGAGCCTCACGTGGAGGGTGGCAGAGAAGGGAAGTAACTGGCTTCTATAAAGCTGCTACTAGGTACTCAGTACGGAGAAGGCAATGGCACCCCACTCCAGTACTCTTGCCTGGAAAATCCCATGGACGGAGGAGCCTGGTAGGCTGCAGTCCATGGGGTCGCTAAGAGTCGGACACGACTGAGCGACTTCACTTTCCCTTTTCACTTTCATGCATTGGAGAAGGAAATGGCAACCCACTCCAGTGTTCTTGCCTGGAGAATCCCAGGGACGGGGGAGCCTGATGGGCTGCTGTTTATGGGGTCGCACAGAGTCGGACACGACTGAAGCGACTTAGCAGCAGCAGCAGGTGCTCAGTAAGAGGGTGTTCCTTCTGCCCCTGCTCCCTCCACCTCTATCCTGGATTCCCTACATCTTGGTCATCCTTGTAGATTGCAGATCCAGGGACACAACCCAGAAATGAATGGCCAGACCTCTCTGTGAGGCTGGGTTGGGATCGAAAGCAGGAGAGGAGGGAGATGGCAAAACCCCAAGAGCTCCTGGGATGCACCTCCTCCAGGAAGCCTTCCTTCCACCCACCTGCACTCCCATGATGCAGGGTTGGCCTTAGCACTGTGAACAACTGCAGTGACATATCTGTCTCTCCTCGTCCCTCTAAGCTGTGAACTTTGCAAGGGCAGGGGTCTGTGTTTTTCATCTTTGGACCCTGCACCAGGGCTCCGTAGTGCTCATTCAGAGAGTGGTGCAGGAACCACGGTTGACTGACCACCTCCTGCTGCCATACCTCAGGTCTACACCACTCTCTGAAGGCTCTCTTTGCCCCGTCCCTTTCTGTTTATCTTTGCTGCATTTCTCCCAGTAGATGTCTTGTGCATCTCACCTGACCTGACACACAGGGCTCTTGATTACAAACCACAGAAAAGGACTTGGCTAACTGAAAAAAGTTCTTCAGAGGAAAGACACTGGGAGCTCATAGACTTGACAAGAAGCTGGAGAATCAGCACAGAAATGGGTTGGAATCACAGAAGTGGTCACAGATCATGGTTAGGACATCCCACTGGACACTTGACTACTGCCACCGCCACTTTTAGGCAACACAGACCCTCGTTGCCCCCAGAAAAAGCCCCGAATGGTCCTTGCAGACTCTAGCCCCAACAGGAGCATGCCAGCACCCCGACTTCCAGAACCTGGAAAACAAGACTTGGCAGGTCCCCCAGATGGGAGTTCAGGCGCTGGGTTAGCCCAGAGAACAAATGTGGCACCAGCGCTCGGTTAACCTGGACTTAGAACAATGCTTCTCTCCTTTCTGCTCTTTTGGGTGGTGGTTTATTAATTTACTCATTCCTTGAATACCTGAGTGCCTACTCTGCTGGAAGCTGGGGAGAATGAACATCTAGTGTTGATAAACATTTAACCACCAGCTCCCTGGAGGACAAAAAGCACTGCTTTGTAGCCTTGATCTGTTTCCATGGTGTGAACACCCCATGGCTATTTTCAAGCTACTGAGGCAGTGTCGCTAAACATAGGGTTGCAGTGTCAATTCTCCCAAGCCACGGGCGCCAACACACAGACTGTCCAGCCCTTGGGGAGTTCACCTTCCAGTGAAAGTGAGCGTGTCCAACTCTTTGGGACCCCATGGACTATAGAGTCCATGGAATTCTCCAGGCCAGAATACTGGAGTGGGTAGCCTTTCCCTTCTCCCAACCCAGGGATCAAACCCAGGTCTCCCGCATTGTGGGAGGATTCTTTACCAGCTGAGCCGCAAGGGAAGCCCTACCTTCTAGTAGGGCACTGCCTTCTACCCTTGTGTGTTACCTTACAATAAAACAAATCTTACAACTTGAATATTCAAATATTTCCACTATAAAAGTCACAACCAGACTTCCCTGGTGGTCCAGTGGTTAAAAATCTGACTACCAATGCAAGAAACATGGGTTTGATCCCTGGTCCAGGAAGATCCCAGATGCCACAGGGCAACTAAGCCTGTGCACCACAACTCCTGAAGCCTGAGCCCTCTAGAGCCCACAAGCCACAATGAGAAAAGCCACCACAATGAGAAGCCTGCGCGCTGCAACTAGAGTAGCCCTACTCACTACGACTAGAGAAAGCCCACACTCAGCAATGAAGACCCATCACAGCCAAAACAAAACACAGCACAACCTATGCTACAGCCCACCCGGAATCCAAAAGGAGAAAAGAACACTTCACATTTGAGGATTTTTCTGTCTCGACTTCTCCCCACCCTCCAACACATGTATCCATTTCCCTTGCTAGAGTCATTCAAAGTTGGGGGGTGGGAAGGAGAATGTTCAAACCCTCAAGTGCCAGTCTGCACCCACTCCACCCCCCAAGCCCACCCCACCCTGGTCCGTGGGAGTGAGATGTGAGACGGACAACGCTTACTGTGGCTGACAGGGGCTGATACACAGCCTGGCCTTGGAAGGGAGTTGTATCCTCAGAGCAGGGACAGAATTACTGGTTCCCCGACCCTTCCACTAACCCAAGGGCCATCCAGAGACAAAGAGCTGAATTCCTGGGACGTCCTTCCGTGCCCTGGAGCCTGAATCCAGGTCCTGGGACATGGACCCAGGGGGAGGTTGAGGCCTTGTGAAGACTCTGGGGTGTGGGCAGGACACTGCCCGGGGTGGAAGAGCCCCAGGAGCAACAAAAAGGAGGAAGAGAAGTTTTCCAGAAAATTTGTTCTGATTGGCTCCCACACAGCTGCTCTGTTCTCAAGATCTCATCCTCTTCCTTCCACATGGACACACACACACTGCAAGAATCTGGGCTACAGTCACCTCCAGAGAAGCCACTTGCCTGAACTTCTGGAGAAGTGCAGGGAGCTGGTGTGAGGAGACCCCCTCGCCCACCGTCTGCTTCCTGAGGGGGAGGGGCTCTGGCCCCAGCCCCTAAAAAGCCAATGTGGGCTTCGGTGTGGGGCCAGGCCCCAGGGCACAGGCCTGGAGGGTCCCTCCAGCCTCTTATAGGTGGCCCGGCCTCTGGAGCACAGCTGGTGTCTCGTGGCTGAGCAGGGTGGCCTCGGTGCCTTAGTCGTTGCAGAGAGAGGGCGAGGGGTATCATTCTCTGGGTGTGGTCCCGATGTGGGCTGGGCCTTCCCTGCTCTGTGCCTGCTGTCCCTGTGGGCTGCCAGGGAGGGGTCCTGAATTGGGACCCCCAGAGGCCAGCAGCTAAGACTCCTGAAATCCTCTCCCCTTGGTCACTCTCCACTTCTCTCCCAGGGCACTTCTCACCTCCTCTGCTGCTTCAGCTGCTGTATTTGGATGATTCTCACCCAGAAACTGAGTGATGTCCGTGCCTTGTGCCAAAGTCAGAGAAGCAGCGCCCTGCAATTCAGAAACAGCCTTTCCAACACTCAACTTATCGAAGGGAAAGTAATAACTTTTATCTTCTTGCTGTGCTTCTCTAACCAGTACATTTCAGACCCGTTACCCTGGACTCCTCTTTCAGAGTATAATGCTATTTAAAGATAAGGGGTAGTGTGGTTACTTACGTATTAAAATAGGCACACAGACATACACGTGGATTAAGCTTGAGAATATGATGCTAAGTGAAATAAGCCAGAAACAAAAAGATAAACATCATGTGATTCCACTTCTATGAGTTACCTAGAGAAGGCACAGAGAAGGCAATGGCACCCCACTCCAGCACTCTTGCCTGGAAAATCCCATGGATGGAGGAGCCTGGTGGGCTGCAGTCCATGGGGTCGCTAAGAGTCGGACACGACTGAGCGACTTCACTTTCCCTTTTCACTTTCATGCATTGGAGAAGGAAATGGCAACCCACTCCAGTGTTCTTGCCTGGAGAATCCCAGGGACGGGGGAGCCTGATGGGCTGCCGTCTATGGGGTTGCACAGAGTCTGCACACGACTGAAGTGACTTAGCAGCAGCAGCTGCAGAGAAGGCAACTTCCCAGGTGGCGCTAGTGGCAAAGCAGCAGCCTGCCAAAGCAGGAGACTTAAGACACACGGGTTCCATCCCTGGGTCGGGAAGATTTCCCTGGAGACGGGCATGGCAACCCATTCCAGTATTCTTGCCTGGAGAAGCCAATGGACAGAGGAGCTTGGCGGGCTACAGTCCTTGGGGGTTACAGAGAGTCAGACACAACTGAAGCGACTGAGCACGCACACAGAGAAGGCAACTCATGGAGACAGGAAGTGGAATCGTGGTCACCAGGGGCTGGGGGCAGGAGTGGGGGAGGAATACGGAGTTAGTGCCTAACAGATACAGTTTCAGTTTAGCAAGATGAAGAGTCCTGGAGATGGATGGTGGTGATGGTTGCACAACATTTTGAGTATAAATTTTGAATTTAAATACCACTGAAGGGACTTGCAGGGGGCTTGGGTTCAACTCCTGGGCAGAAAACTAGATCCCACATACTGCAACGAAGAGTTCGACTGCTGCAACTAACCCCCAGCACAGCCAAACAAACAAATATTTTTTTAAGAAAAGATGAAAGGAGTTCCCTGGTGGCCTAGTGGTTAGGATTCTGGGCTTTCATTGCTGTGGGCCGGGTTCAATCTCTGGTTAGGGAACTGAGATCCTATAAGCCAAATAGGATTTTTGCAGCTCGGCCAAAAAAAAAAAAATTAAGATGGTAAATTTTATGTCATGGGTGTTTTACCAGAATAAAACAACAAAATGCATCGGGAAATAAAACTAAAACTTTGATTTTCTTAAAACTCTGGAGACATTGCTGCCTGTGGCTGCCACTCTGGGCTGTGCCCTAGACCTGCAGGTCCCTCAAGATCCTCTGTTCCTTGAGCAACTTTAGTTAGAAAATTTGAGAAAACTTGCCTGCATTTTACAGGAGAGAAACCAGAGGCGCAGAGCGGTGCTCCAATTTACAGTGCCCTCGTTCTGGAGGTAAGCAGCAAAGGCCTTGGCACCAGAACTGCCAGGGCAGGGGCAGCCTCTCCCACTTTCTGGCCGTGTGTGTTTGTGACCGTTATTCATCTTTTCGAAGTTTCCATTCTCTCACCTGTGAAATGCGGATAGCCCTACTCACCGGTGAGATGAGGAGGCCCGAGACAATGCTTGTCATGGGCCCTGCGGAGGGTCTGGGCACGTCAATAGTAAATGCTCCATGGACATTGGTTTTATGGGGCAAGTACGTTTCTCTGGGGCTTTTTGTGTGTGTTGAATGAGGGATAAGAAGTATCAAGAACCACACTGTGCTTTACTCCTCCTGCATTCAATGTGGTGACACTGACCGAGGACAAACCCATACATTTCTCAAGATGTCACAAATGTGCCCTGGGGGAGGAATCCTGTTTGGATTCAACCCCGACCACCTATTTATAAATACTGGGTCTTTTAAGCGGATGAGGCCAGCTGACCTCAGGCTTCAGAATCTCCAGCACAGCCTTATAAACAAAGGCAAAAGTGGTTCATGTTTCTTCTTACTTAAAACACATTTCCACACATGTGTCTTGTTTATGTATCATCCTGCATGGAAATCCCCTCCTGTGGACCCCTAATCCACCCATTACCTCACTTATTCAGCAAACGTTTACTGAGTCACTTCTAGGAGCCCCAGATGGGTGGGTGAATGCATGCACTCAGCTCCCTCTGACGTCGGCCAGCTCATCCCCTTACCTGGGGCGTGGGAGGGTTTGAGCAGCTGGAAGGCACACCTCTGTGGTCCAAGTGAAGGTGCCCACATTGGTTTGCTCAGAGGCATCAGGAGTGCATGAGACAGTTTCCTCTGCTGGCTTCCCTGTCCCAGAGCCGGTCTGCAGACAAAGGCTGTCTGCTCTGAGAATAACAAAGGAGGGTGTTTGGGAGACTGGGGTGGGCCACAGGAACGTCAGCCCTCAGGGAGATGGAAGGAAGGAGCAGGTCCTGGCCCCTCACCAGCCAGAGACAGAATCCTGGAGCAACACAGTCTGGGAGCAAGGGGCTTGTCTTGTGAGAAACTGGCTGGGCAGAGGCGCAGGGAGGGGCTGCGGGAAACAGCTGGGTTGGCTGAGCTCCCAGTGGGGAGACGAGGCCAGACTTGTCTCCAGTCCCGGGGGGCAGGGGCTGGGGCCCTCTGAGGAGGCGGCCAGGCCTCTCCTGCCAGAAGGCTGGAGAGTGGCCAGGAAGATAGGCAGTGCCTTCCAAACACTCAGGGGCCAATGGGGAGGGGGTCCAGATGGCCGCTGGCCACTCCACTTGGCCGTCAGCTTGGCAGAGCCAGCTCTTAGGCCTGGTCCCTGGTAAGCTCCAACTGCAACAGGGCCACTCTGGGCCAGATCACCTGCCTTCCTTCACGGAAACGTTTGCCAGTGCATTGGACCTGAAACAAAAATCAATTTATGCAGCAATTAACAAATGCTTGGTTTGCCTTGGTGAATCATTTCTTTTAATGACAAAAGTTGCATAATCACTTGTAACAAGTCTATGACTTTATTATTTACTGGTTTAAGTCATGACTCTATTGCACAAGCAAGGAAAAGGGGAATTCTAATCCTTGTTGGTTAGAAAGAATTCTCCAAAGAAAGGAAAGGGGGAATTCTAATCCTTGTTGGTTAGAAAGAATTCTCCAAAGAATGATGGGACAGTGAGAGGAACCGGGTCCCTGTCGCTCCTGAGGGTGGGCCGCCACTCTGGGCTCACTGCCATGTATCCATCAGACACCAAAGGGGTGTCCTGGCTTAGAGGGCAGGATCCTACATCACCAGAGTCAAAGGGGTGAGGCCACCGAGAGCACGTTAACCCCTAGGACGGCTGGCTACACCATGAAAGTGAAAAGTGAAAATGTTAGTCACTCAGTTGTGTCCGACTCTTGGATCCCATGGACTGTAGCCCCTCAGGCTCCTCTGTCCATGGAATTTTCCAAGGCAAGAATACTAGAGTGGGTAGCCAGTCCCTTCTCCAATGGGATCTTCCCAACCCAGGGATCAAACCCGGGTCTCTTGCATTGTGGGCAGATTCTTTACTTTCTGAGCCACCAGAGGTTCCCACCAAGGCTGAAGGCCTTAATAAACTGCCATGGAACCCAGCTCCAAATGCCAGGGAAGTAACCCAAGAAGGCAGAGTAGCCACATTAATAAAAGTGAAGCCTAGCCCAGCTCTCCCAGTCCTGCCTTAGAGAGAGCACAGGCATGGAGGAAATCAGTGTGAAAGCAGACACCCTCCTGAAGTCTTCAGACCTTGCCCTCAGACCCCCGTGCAGGTTACCCAGGATAAAAATGCCCTCTCTCTCCCGCTGGAATGTTACTCAAGCCTGATGACCTTTTCACACTGGATGACCTTCTTGTTGGACTATTCCAGAGAGGACCCCGGAACTGGGAGGGAAAGGGGCAGGGAGGCTGGGTTAGGGGGTCTCAGAAACAAGACTTCCCAAAGAGATACCACGATGGCAGAAGGTGGCATGGAGGTCATTTTTAACATCTCAGAAAATCCGAAGGAATCACACATTCACATCTATCTGGCTCAAACAAGTTAAAACTCGGTCATCTCATTAAATATTTACCATATCTTATGGCAGATGTACGTAGATCCAGTGAGTAGACAGAAAAACAAATTATTTCCTAATGAGTTATTCAGTTCTTGATGGACAAAAATCTCTGAAAATCTAAGTGAAAGATAAAAGTTCAAAAAAAAATCTCTCTTCAGTTTCCTTGACAGATACGTGATAACCACATCGGGAGAGGAGGTACCAACCCTTAAAACACTCACTCAAATTCAGGTATTTAGGTATAGTATAAATACATTTATCTAGCTGCTAGTGTTGTTTCCACTTTTAAACCATCCCTGTATGTATATCTTGGAATTTAGTGGCTCTTGACTAGCTCTCTACACAAGAAAACAAATGTAATCAGAATTTTACCCTCAGTTCACCTTGTGGTGTTCTATGGTAAAAGGGCAACAAAATCCTTTCCTTTTGCAAAAGGTTACTACAGAATGAAAACAGTTTTAGAAGGAAAAAAAAAAAAAAGACAAACTGAGGCAGCAAGAGTACTTCACCTTCTCGCCTCAGAATTAAAGCCTCCTACAAACCTGGTTTCTGAGGCTTTTCTGTCTCCCGCCTTTCGAGGACACAGCGTAGCAGGCACGGAAGGGCCAGCCCACGTAAGAGAATCAGTTTCTGTCAAGAACAAGAGGCTCTGTTGTTGAAAGGTCCCTGTGGTAGGTCAGTCATCATCCTCCACAGTTTCTACAAGTCATTTAATGAAGGAGGTAGAGTTTAAGTAAATACGGAAACAGATTTAGTTAGCAAATTAGGTTTCCCTCTGGGAAACCAACACCTGAATTCAAAATCCAATTATCCTCGGGTATCTCCCACGTTCTTCCTGATTTTGTTTTTCGTGTATGCTCTTAGTCTTCTTGCCAATTCGGATTCTTCCCAAACTCGGTTCAAATGTTATGTTGCTAGAGAAAACTCTGCCCTTAACCCCTGTCTTTCGTGGATCCTTCCTTTACCCTGCATTCCCATTCAGACCACGTAGTAAATATTGTATTTGCTTGTACTCAAGCATGCTGCTGCTGCTGCTGCTAAGTCACTTCAGTCGTGTCCGACTTTGTGTGACCCCATAGACGGCAGCCCACCAGGCTCCCCCGTCCCTGGGATTCTCCAGGCAAGAACACTGGAGTGGGTTGCCATTTCCTTCTCCAGTGCATGAAAGTGAAAAGTGAAAGTGAAATCGCTCAGTCGTGTCCGACCCTTTGCAACCCCAGGGACTGCAGCCCACCAGGCTCCTCTGTCCATGGGATTTTCCAGGCAAGAGTACTGGAGTGGGGTGCCATCGCTTTCTCCGCAAGCATGCTACCATTTCACTTTTAACCAGATCCTAAGTACTGGTGGGCAGGGTCTCCCCTGACTTTGGCACACAGAATTCCCAGGGAGAGGGGTTGGGCCACAAAAAGCTGTGGTACTTACCTAGTGATGCAGGAAAACCAGCCTCATTACTCCTGCTTCTTAATCTGCTTGAGTCATTCTTCCTTTTCAGCAAGAGCACCATTGTCTGGGGCCCTAAGAATCAGATACCTCTCAGCTGATGAGGACAAATCGTGACGCTTCTATGGCAGGCTCTAGTGACACTGCCTACAAGATTCAGAAAACCAAGTGACGCTTGATTCCCATAGGAGGGTAAGAACACCTTCTTTGCTCTTTGATGCCCTTGGCCAATGTACCCAGGAACTCATCCACTCCTTCTCTGCTTCTTAAGACAATAGGCTCTTTTTTTCTGCCACAGACTTATTTTTGACCAGTAATTCCCAACATTCTGTAAGGAATTCTCTGTGTAGAAACAAAAAGCTTTGTAGAGTGATTGGACAACATATGCTATACCAGGTCAATAAAAGTAATGTTGCTTTTTTCCATCATGTGACCTAGGTAATAATTTTTTAAAGATAATCCTCTGGCTTATAAAATCTCTGCACTGTACAACATACATCCTGTAAGTTATCTTGACAGTCTTTACAGTGAGTTAGATGTTTTTCTAGAAAAAATATTTTTCAGAAATGTATTAAAAATAATTAAGACTTCTCATAAATAGATTTAATATAGTACCCTTCCAAGGTATGACCTGCTAAAGTCCGTATGACTGAATTTATGAGTAAAGGGTGGAAACAATGCATGTGCGCTTCTGTTTTCTGATAATGGCTGAAGAGTTCTCACAGTTACACGTGAGAGTACTTTCATGTAAGGAGACGAGCACACCTGGAGTCATGCAGTCTTTATTAATTTGATAAATAACAGGAAAATCTGCAATCATCTATCAAAATTATATCTTACCAAGAATTTGAAAGGTACTCTGAAAAGATGTATTCTCAGTCCGTCTGAATCGTGTACAAAGCAGTGTCTGGAGAAGCAGCAGCCAGGCAATGAGCACGTGAGGGTCAGTGATCCCACAGAAACTCACACCCGGCACCTGGGCTTCGTGGTGAACACAGCAGTCCTATATGCACTGCTCTACACAGTTGACTAGGAAGCTGTCTTGTTGCAATGCTTACTTGTTTTTAAAGGAAAACTGCCTCCTGGGAAGTCTTTTCTGTTACACAGGCCAGGCTGAAGTGCTAACACCAGATTCCAGGGTCCATCGTGGACCCAACTACT
The DNA here is from genome assembly GCF_000754665.1 of Bison bison bison. NCBI lineage: Eukaryota > Metazoa > Chordata > Mammalia > Artiodactyla > Bovidae > Bison > Bison bison. Next base: position 2,305,277 of record NW_011494940.1, read on the forward strand.
TCCTCAGGGAGATGCTGAAGCTGTCAGAGGTCCCGGGAAACGGCTTTGACATTCAAGAGGGGAGTTCACTTCTGCACCAGGCCGATAACCTTCAATGCACAGATCTGACATGCACCACCCAGATGATCTGGAATGTGAGTGCTACAGTGATCTTGTTGGGACAACTTGCTCTGTAACTTCAACGAGGGTTGTGAAGAGCTGAAACCACTGTTTTTAAGTCTCCTGTGTCTGGGGACTTTTAAAATCAAGTCTCTTCCCAAACTCCTACATTCAGGACACCCTTGGTGTTGAAAACGACAGGTCAGATGGTTTTTTATACTATCCAAAAGCAAATTTAGAGAAAAAGGAATACTTTACTGAAAGGACTGGTTTCTGGAAGAATCAGGTCACCTCTACAACATACATTTTTAAGCCCTCAATAATAGTAATCATGAATAAGGGTTTTGACAAGTAGTATTTTAGAGAAGCTAAAATGGTATTCACCAGAAAACAAGAGACTGCAGCTACAGTGAGGATACATTTGAGTCATTTTTGCTTCCTTAGACTCCAGCACCATGCCAGGAACAGGGAAGACATTGAACAAAACCTTTCTGAGTGGTTTCTGAGCTAATTTTCTTTAGGGCTAGATCATAAACAGGCAAATACAAAAGGCCAGGCCCTGGGGGGTCAGGATCAGAGGTTTCCTTGAGATGTCTGACCCTGCGAGACCTTACATGGTGGTTTAACTTCTGTCTTACCTTCTACAAATTATGATTAAAACTAGATATATAAAGTCTGCTGAGGCCAAGTAAAAGTCAAGGACTAAACATATTATCTGTTTGTAACATAAGGAAGGTTTTTAAAACCAAGGAACACTTGAAAAAATGGAGATCCAGGAATTTAAAAGTTAAAAACACCACCTCATCAGTTGTTGCTTCTGTAGTGCAATCAATAAATTGTTCACTTGTGATTTTCTTCCACATTGCTCGGAAAGATTCTTTTTCTGATCAAAGTTTAGTCATTTATAATGAGTTCTGTGATCCAAGGACTACACACTCACCTGGTGAGAATCAGAAACAGAGAAGCAAGCACTTCTTGGAAAAAATGCTCTACAAATCCTCCAAATATGGTTGGAATTTCCACAGGCTGGCTTATGGCAACATTCTGTATGTAAACACTCTGTAGGCCAGTCAGACGCAGACATCAGTGGGCGTCATTCCTCCTACTCCCTTCCCCCTCTTATAAAGCAGGTCAGCTGGGCTGGGCATGCTTTGTCAATGGTTCTGGCTCCACGGCCACCCCTCGCCCCCGTATGAGGGCACATCCTCAGTGGAATTGCTGTTTTCTCTGGTGACAATCTATTTTTCATGGTGGAAGACTAGCATTCTGATATTGCAGAAACAACTGACTTGACTTTAAGAAGGTTCAAAGGAAAAGTTCTGCATCTAAGACTGGCAACTGGAAGAAATAAGATGTTCTTCTCTCTATGCGGAGATGTGGCTTTGTCTTGCAGAAAGTGACAGGTCCACTGCAATCTTTCTACATAGGCCAGTAACACACAGGATGGATCTGAACACAATCACACACACCACACATCCTCTTCAAAGGTAAACCCTTCATGAAAGGCATAGTACATTTGGGAGCCTCACACAAATAAACTACTCAGGGCTCCCTTCAAGACTGCTTCAAGTCACATACCGCAGTTCAAGTGGCTTTGCTGTAGCTTGTTGAATCGTGTCCTCCTAGAAGAGAATATCCATGTTGCCACATACCTGAGGAGAAAAATGGCATCTTGGGGGAAGGGAGCTAAAGGAAAAAAAAGAGAGATGACAAAACCTGCTCTCGGGCCCCAACTTTCTTGGCAGAGCTGTAATTTTCCCTGCAGTTCTCACAGCCCAGGAGCCAGATTTTACACACAGGGTAGTACTGGCACAATTCTTAGGAGAAATTTTCCACAACAGAAAACAAATCCTCCAAACTCCACAGAGAACCCAAAGCAGATCAAATGAGAGCTGGAGAGAAACCAGCAAGAAGCTGAGGGAGAGTTGGCCTCTCTTCAGCCTCAGGGGGAAACCACGTTCCACATAGATGCTCACAGTATGGCCACCATGGCTGAGGGCTGGCTGTGGTAGAAGGGGTGTGGTCACCACGGCTGAGGGCTGGCTGTGGTAGAAGGGGTGTGGTCACCATGGCTGAGGGCTGGCTGTGGTAGAAGGGGTGTGGCCACCATGGCTGAGGGCTGGCTGTGGTATGAGAAGGGGTGTGGTCACCATGGCTGAGGGCTGGCTGTGGTAGGAGAAGGGGTGTGGTCACTATGGCTGAGGGCTGGCTGTGGTAGGAGAAGGGGTGGGGTCACTATGGCTGAAGGCTGGCTGTGATAGGAGAAGGGGTGTAGTCACTATGGCTGAGGGCTGGCTGTGGTAGAAGGGGTGTGGTCACCATGGCTGAGGGCTGGCTGTGGTAGAAGGGGGGTGGTCACCATGGCTGAGGGCTGGCTGTGTTGGAGAAGGGGTGTGGTCACCATGGCTGAGGGCTGGCTGTGTTGGAGAAGGGGTGTGGTCACCATGGCTGAGGGCTGGCTGTGGTAGAAGGGGTGTGGCCACCATGGCTGAGGGCTGGCTGTGGTAGAAGGGGTGTGGTCACCATGGCTGAGGGCTGGCTGTGGTAGGAGAAGGGGTGGGGTCACTATGGCTGAAGGCTGGCTGTGGTAGGAGAAGGGGTGTGGTTACTATGGCTTAGGGCTGGCTGTGGTAGAAGGGGTGTAGTCACCATGGCTGAGGGCTGGCTGTGGTAGAAGGGGTGTGGTCACCATGGCTGAGGGCTGGTTGTGTTGGAGAAGGGGTGTGGCCACCATGGCTGAGGGCTGGCTGTGGTAGAAGGGGTGTGGTCACCATGGCTGAGGGCTGGCTGTGGTAGAAGGGGTGTGGTCACCATGGCTGAGGGCTGGCTGTGGTAGGAAAAGGGGTGTGGTCACTATGGCTGAGGGCTGGCTGTGGTAGGAGAAGGGGTGGGGTCACTATGGCTGAAGGCTGGCTGTGATAGGAGAAGGGGTGTAGTCACCATGGCTGAGGGCTGGCTGTGGTAGAAGGGGTGTGGCCACCATGGCTGAGGGCTGGCTGTGGTAGAAGGCATGTGGTCACTATGGCTGAGGGCTGGCTGTGGTAGGAAAAGGGGTGTGGTCACTATGGCTGAGGGCTGGCTGTGGTAGGAGAAGGGGTGGGGTCACTATGGCTGAAGGCTGGCTGTGATAGGAGAAGGGGTGTGGTCACCATGGCTGAGGGCTGGCTGTGGTAGAAGGCGTGTGGTCACTATGGCTGAGGGCTGGCTGTGGTTGGAGAAGGGGTGTGGTCACCATGGCTGAAGGCTGGCTGTGGTAGAAGGGGTGTGGTCACCATGGCTGAGGGCTGGCTGTGGTAGAAGGGGTGTGGCCACCATGGCTGAGGGCTGGCTGTGGTAGAAGGGGTGTGGTCACCATGGCTGAGGGCTGGCTGTGGTTGGAGAAGGGGTGTGGTCACCATGGCTGAAGGCTGGCTGTGTTGGAGAAGGGGTGTGGTCACCATGGCTGAAGGCTGGCTGTGGTAGGAGAAGGGGTGTGGTCACTATGGCTGAGGGCTGGCTGTGGTAGGAGAAGGGGTGGGGTCACTATGGCTGAAGGCTGGCTGTGGTAGGAGAAGGGGTGTGGTCACCATGGCTGAGGGCTGGCTGTGGTAGAAGGGGTGTGGCCACCATGGCTGAGGGCTGGCTGTGGTAGGAGAAGGGGTGTGGTCACCATGGCTGAGGGCTGGCTGTGGTAGGAGAGGGGGTGTGGTCACTATGGCTGAAGGCTGGCTGTGGTAGGAGAAGGGGTGTGGTTACTATGGCTTAGGGCTGGCTGTGGTAGAAGGGGTGTAGTCACCATGGCTGAGGGCTGGCTGTGGTAGAAGGGGTGTGGCCACCATGGCTGAGGGCTGGCTGTGGTATGAGAAGGGTTGTGGTCACCATGGCTGAGGTTGGCTGTGGTAAGAGAAGGGGTGTGCCTGGCAAAGCTTCATCCAGAGGTGCCATGTGCCCACAGCCAGTGACTCTATTTCTGTTCACTGTCCAACTGAACTGTTCAGGGGCTGAACTTGGCGGCCCAGCTCTTGCAGAGGTACATTGAAATGAAAGGTAGGAAAACTGCAGAACACTTGTTGTGAGTTGCTTGAGGAATCACTCGGATCCTCTCCTTCACAGGACGTGGCCTCATCTTGTCCCACTGGCTGCTGGGGGCCTCTCTCCTCTTGGCGGCTGATTCTCCTCCAGACTCTCGGTTCTCCCTCAGCTCACCAAGGGAAATAACGGTGTTCTCCAAGCTTTGTACAGATACAACTGAGTCGTAAACTTTATAAACCACTGGCTTTTGGCTATTGGCTCAAATTCCGACCTACTGTCAAGAGACAATGGGTTGTAGTTTAAAAAAAAAGAAAGAAAGGAAAAAATCAGGACAGAAAAGTGCTTCACGAGCAATTTTACTCTTCTTTAATTCTACTGTCTTTGGGCACACATTGCATTTTGCTATTGAAGAAATTATGACAGCAGGGCTGAGAGCACTGATTCATGAGATTCTTTGTGCCACACAAAGAGCAAAATCCTATGACAACTGGACCATCTGCTACCACAACAGGGCTCTTATTCACCACACAGGACAAGTGCTCGTGAGGGGAGTAAAGGGAGAGAGAGGGAAGGAGGGAGGCACCTGGAGGCAAGTGAACCTCCCAATATGCCTACAAATTAGGAATTTGTTGGAGAATCCAGAATTTACCTAAGGGTGACAGGAAATGTTGAGTTATAGTCCCATTATTTCCAGAAATTACTGAATTTGAACCTGAGGTTAAGACTTTTAAGATAAAGCCACCTCAAATAAGTTCAGACTGGCCTTGGGAAGAAATGGCAGCCACAGATAGTAATGAGCTTCAGTGCTTGAGAAGAAGTGTCAAAATCAACCTATACCTCTGACTTGACTCAGGTGAAAAAAAGTCTTATTTAAAAATAGTAAGTCTGCAGCAAAAAGTCTTAAAGTTTGAGTCCCTTCCCATCATTCCATTTTGCTGCTGGTGCCTGCTCTCCTTATGGTATCTCCCAAAAAGGTTCAGAATTCAATACAGATTTATTAGGTTGATTTTCAATATGTAGCTTAAGATGAAGAGTCCTGTTTGGTTTAAACCATTTCACTTAACCTCCTGGTAATGGTAGTCCTGAGAGTCTGCAGCGTTGGTAAAGTCCACCTGTGACCACAGGTCAACCTGCTGGTGGGAGCACAGCAACTTTTTGGCCCATGGCTTTGCCTTGTCCTTGTCCCTCAGATCTGGTAGTTTCTGCATTGAGGGACTCAGTTCACCACAATGACGTGTTCAAAACCGTTTTCTGTAGAAGCCTCCTTCCAACGCCCAATAGTGCAGGTGGTCAGGAAGACTTGGAAGGAAGCTGCAAAAAGTCCAGCTGGGAATCTTGACTTTGTTAGATGTGGACACCGGAAAATCACCTTTGTCCGCCCCAGATTTTATTATAGTCAAAGGAGAAAAATCCATGAGATTCTAACTGTAAATATGCTAGATATAAAACTGATGGAATGCTAACTGGTCCATAAAGGGCTGAACAAGATAATCTGTGGCAAAGTAGAAAATAAGCCCAAAGGTGATAGAGACTGGAAGAGCTGGTAATGCTTTCTTGAAAATGGCGAGGAGCAATAATGTAAGGCACAAACCCTGTGGAGAAGGGGGGAAAAAACACAAATGCAGACATAATTACGCAAGTATTCTGTGCAAATCAACTCAATCACAAATCTTGGTCTTAATTTAGTTAACTGGAGAAAGGGAGCGGAAAAAAAAAAAAAATAATAATTTAGTTAACTGAATACACGGTCCTTTGAGGTTAAATTTTAGAACAAAAGTTTTTTCACTGAATCTGGAAACACTATTTTTCTTCACAATAGAGATTATTATCCATATATTATTGATATTTCATCCCCTAATTCTAGGTAGAGAATAGAATCTGAAAATAAGCAAAATGAATTTTTAAATAAATTAACAATACTGAAATTTCTATCTAAAATATTGACTTGGCTACTGTAGGTTTAGTTTGGCTAGCTAAAAATCCCAGAGGTGAAGAATATTCTTTATGCTGTCTGGGGGCAAAGAAGTGCTCGTGGAATAAACCAACAAACGTTTGTTTATAAACTGTACAGTCTTTTCTTGTAAACACAGAGCAGCTATATAATACAGCCCATTTTTTTACCCTAGTTAACTGAGACACTAAAACACATCCAGAAAACTAACCTCAAAAGAGAAATAAATGAAAATTCTAACTGGTCATATGCCCAAGATAAATCACAAATATAATCACAAAATAAATACACAAGTAAAGGCTCTCATCTAACCTTTCATCCAACTTCACTCATATACATATATACACACACACACACACGAGACATCACACCTCCAGCAAAAACAGCAGTAAGAAATATCTTATGAGTTACTTAAAATCACAGTTCTGAAAGCTTCAGGCTCACACTGTGACTCTATAAGCAGAATCTACGTGTGACCAGGCACTATGTTAGCTTTTCTTGCTTCATACTGCCTGCCCAGAGGACACTGGATGTTGCAGGTCGTGGCGTTAAATGCAAAACTGCCACCAAACCCACACTAAGTGAGGAACTGCTTACCCCTTTAAGACTGATCTAATTCTCTACACAATTATTTATGCTGCCAGGCTTGAAGCAGTGGTTCCTAGTCAGAGGTGCTTACCATAATTTCCTGGGGGAACTTAAAAAAAATACACAATTAAAACAAATAATATCTCAGAGAAGCACTGTTTTAAAAGCTCCCAGGTGATTTCAATGTGTGGCCACGTGGAGAAACTATTTGGGTGAGATCCAATTATTTGTTTTTAAAAAGCTCCCCAGGTGATTGGAACACTCAGCCAAGCTAGGGTTAAAAGAACTGCCTTTTAATCAGAGTTTTGAGATAAGGAGTTCTAACAGGTTTTAATCAATGTATACTTACAATTAATATGGCTACAAAACAGGCTATGGTTGTGTTCCAGTCTCCACTGGCTGTTGCAGAAGCTTTACCAACCAGAACACTGTAGAAAATGAAATCTCCTAATCCAAGCTTTACTCCCCCTAAAACGGAAAGATTATGAATATAAAAGTTTGTCACTCTTTGCTATGACTTCACAAATTAAAAATGTGCCCCCTCCCCATCCCACACTGAATGAGAAGTCAGTAAATGATATTATACAGTTAGGCTTTAATTAGGTTTTCCTTTTTTTGGGGGGGCGGTTTCTGTAACAGGATGTTCAGATGCTATACTATAGGGCTGACTCTGAGGTCTTAACAGTAGATGCTGCTGTTATATATAAAAAATAATGACAGTAAATAGTAATTGTCATCTATTGTTGCCTAGTTTGTACCTGGCACTTGTTCTAATAAACCCTCACAAGAAGCCCTAAGAGATAGGTATCATCTCCTTTTATTTGAAAAACAGTTTCACTGAGGTATAATTTATTTCATAAAATGCACAAATTCAATGACTGTAAAAAAACTTGGAGTTGTACAACCATCAGCATAATCTACCACATTTCCATCACTCCACTTAGATACTTGTGTTTCAAGCCTTAAGCAACTGATCTGCTTTCTAACTCTATAAATCTTACTTTTCTAGACACACAGAAATGGACTCATAATATGAAGTTTTTTTGTGACTGGGTTCTTTCATTTAATATAATTTTTAAAGTTGAAGTATAGTGACATTCAAAAAACCAAGATCATGGCATCCGGTCCCATCACCTCACAGCAAACAGATGGGGAAACAATGGAAAGAGTGATCGACTTTATTTTCTTGGGCTCCAAAATCACTACAGAGGGTGAATGTAGCTGTGAAATTTAAAAATGCTTGCTTCTTGGAAGAAAAGCTATGACCAACCTAGACAGCATATTAAAAAGCAGAGACATTACTTTGCTGACAAAGGTCTGTCTAGTCAAAGTTATGGTTTTTCCAGGAGTCATGTATGGAAATGGATGTGAGAGTTGGACCATAAAGAAAGTTGAGCACTGAAGAACGGATGCTTTTGAACTGTGGTGTTACAGAAGACTCTTGAGAGTCCGTTGGACTGCGAGGAGATCCAACCAGTCAATCCTAAGGAAATCAACCCTGAATATTCATTGGAAGGACTGATGCTGAAGCTGAAGCTCCAATACTTTGGCCACCTAATGCGAAGAACTGACTCATTGGAAAAGACCTTGATGCTGGGAAAGATTGAAGGCAGGAGGAGAAGGGGGTGACAGAGGATGAGATGGCTGGATGATATCACCGACTCAAAGGAAACAAGTTTGAGCAATCTGTGGGAGCTGGTGATGGACAGAGAAGCCTGACATGCTGCAGTCCATGGGGTTGCAAAGAGTCAGATACGACTGACTGAGCAACTGAACTGAGCTGATGTACAATGTTGTGGTGGTTTCAGATGTACAAGGTGGTTCAGTTTTTTATATATATATATATTTAGATTGTGTTCCATTACAGGTTATTACAAGATGCTGAATATAGTTTCCTGTGCTATATAGTAGGTTCTTGTTGTTTACTATTTTATATATAATACTATGTCTCTATTAACCCCAAACTCCTAAATTATCCCCCGCCCCACAGGTTTCTCTTTGGTAACCAAGTTTGTTTTCTGTCTGTGAGTCTAGTCTGTTAGTAAGCCCATTTGTATACTTTTTTAAGATATCACATATAAATGATATCACATGATACTTATCATTCTCTGACTTACTTCCCTTAGTATGATAATCTCTAGGTCCATCCAAGTTGCTGCAAATGGCATTATTTCATTCTTTTTTATGGCTGAATATATTCCATTGTGTATGTATGTCCCACATCTTCTTTATACATTCACCTGTCAATGGACATTTAGGTTGCTTCCATGTCTTGACTACTGTAAATAGTGCTGCTATGAACATGAGGGTATATGTATCTTTTTTGAACTAGAGTTTTTGTCTTTTCCAGGTATATGCCCAGGAGTAGGGTTGCAGAATCATACGGTTACTAGTTTTTTAAGGAACCTCCATACTATTCTTATATAGTGGCTGCAACAATTTACATTCCCACCAACAGTTCAGGAAGGTTCCCTTTTCTCCACATCCTCTCCAGAATTTATTATTTGTAGACTTTTTGATGATGGTCATTCTGACTGGTGTGAGGTGAAACCTCACTGTAGTTTTGATTTGCATCTCTCTAATAGTGAGTGATGTTGAACACCTTTTCATGTGCTTGTTGGCCATCTGTATTAACATAATATTTTTGAGGTTTATCCATGATTTTGGCATGTATCTACAGTTTGTTCCTTTTCACTGATAAATAGCTTTTCATTGTATGGATATACTATATTTTGTTTATCCATTACCAGTTGATGGACATTTAGATTGTGTTCCATTTTTGGCTATTATGAATAATGCTGCTATGAACATCAGTGCACACATCTTTGTGTGGGCAGACTGCTTTCATTCCCACTGGGGAGATTCCTAAGAGTGGATCTGCTGGGTTATGTGGTAAATTAACATTTAGCCTTTTGACAAGCTGCCAAGCTGTTCTCTATGACGGCTGTATCTGTGCATTCCCACCAGCAGTGCACAATGCTTCTGCTTTCTTCAGTCCTCACCAGCACTTGGTGTTGCTGTTTTTTTGATTAAAGCCATTCTGAATCATGATGTTGAGTATCTTTTCATGTGGTTATTAGCCATTATATTTCTCCTTTGAGGAAATGTTTATTAAAAGTATTACCCTATTTTTTAAAATATCTTCCTATTATTGAGTTGTAAGAACTCTTTTTATATCCTAACTACAAATTCTTTAACAGGATTTGCAAATATTTTCTCTCAGTATGTAGCTTTTTTTCCTTTTTAAAAAATTTTTAATTAAAAAAAAAAAACTTACTTATTTTTATTTGGCTTTGCTGTGTCTTAGTCAGAGCATGTGGGATCTAGTTCCCTGGCCAGGGATTGAACCCGGCCCCCCTGCACTGGAAGCATGGGGTCTTGGCCACTGGACCACCAGGGAAGTCCCCCAATTTTTAAAATTTTTTAAAAATTTATTTTTAGCTGTGATTGGTCTTCACTGCTGCACACAGGCTTTCTCTAGTGCGGAAAGGCAGGGCTACTCTTCGCTGTGGTGCTTGGGCTTCTCATTGTGGTGGCTTCTCTTGTTGCAGAGCACAGGTCCTAGGAGTGCAGGCTTCAGTAGCTGCAGCACTCAGCACGTGGGATCTTTCTGGACAAGGGATCGAACCTGTGTCCTCAGATTCTTAACCACTAGGGAAGTCCCCCTTTGCTTTTGTTAATACTATCTTTTTTTAAAATGTGGTTAAATACACAGTTCAGTGGCATTAAGTACATTCACACTGTTGTGCTACCATCACCACCATCCACTCACAGAACTCTTCATTTTGCAGAAGTGAAAGTCTGTATCCATTAAGTAACTCCTTCCTCTCTCCCTCCAGACCCTGGAAACCACCATTCCACTCTCCATCTCTGAGTCTGACTACTAGAGGTACTTCATTCAAGTGGAATCATACAGTATTCATCTTACTGTGACTGGTTTATTTCACTTAGCATAATGTCTTGGATCATCCATACTGCAGCGTGTGTTAGATTTTCCTTTCTTTTTGAAGTTGAATGATACCTCATTGTATGTATACACCACATTTTGTTTATCCATTCATCTGTCAATGGACACTTAGGTTGCGTCCATCTCATGGTCACTGTGAATAGTGCTATGAACATGAGTATACAGATACCTCTTCTCTCTCTCTTTTTCAGCTGTGCCATGTGGCTTGTGAGATTGTAGTTCCCCAACCAGAGATCGAACCCTCATCCTCAGCAGTGAAAGCACAGAACTCTAACCACTGCCAGGGAATTTCCTAAATATCTCTTCTCTAAATGGTATCATCTGAAGTTTTAAACTTTGACAAGGTCCAACCTATCAATTTTTTCTTCTATGTATCACTGTTGTATTAACAAACTCTTTGCCCAACCCAAGGTCATGAAGTTTTTCTTCTAGAAGTTTTATAGTTTTGCCATTTACATTTCAGGTTATGACACATTTTGGGTTAACTTTTGATTGTGTTGAAAATATTATATCCCTTTGCCACTGAATTATTTTAGCACCTTTGTAAAAAAAAAAAAAATCACTGACCATAAATATAAAGGTTTACTTCTGGACTTTCAGTTTTGTTTCATTGGTTTACATGCCTATCCTTGTGCCTGTCTTGATTACTGTGGTTTTAAAGTAAGCTTTCATTGAAATCAGATTGCTTAAGTCCACCATCTTTTTTCTTCTCTTTCAAAACTGTTTTGGATATTCTAAGTTCTTTACATTTACAAATAAATTTTAGGATCAGTTTATAGAAATTAACAAGCTGATTCCTAAAACTTACACAGAAATGCAGAAGTCCTAGATTTTCTATTGTCAAACAATATTTTTAACTTTTCAAGTTCTTTTCAAAACTATGGATTCAAAAATACTCTTTGACTTGAGGCTCAACAGTAACCCATTAAGCTTTACAACTTGGTTTTACCTTTCTGGTTGTTAAGTAACTATTGCCAACTGAAGTTTGATCCTGGTCTTAAAGCTTTGTTGCCTGAGATACTTCTGGAAGACAGGGGTTGAAAGCCCTGAGAAGCAGGGTCTGCTCCAGATGTGTGTGAGAAAGGAGCCAGGTGCTGGTTAATAAAATCTTACTGAGTAGCCAGCATTTCTTTTTAAGTTGTAGAAGCCAGAGTGAAGTCTTCCTTAGTGCAAAAAATAAACCATATGACCTGTGAAATTCAATGCTCTGAGTTAGAGAGTCAGTTATCCTTTAACTTGCTAACCTTCCCAGAATGATGAATACTTCCACCAGTTTCAAGTGTGCAACAGAGCCCAACTCATTCTTTAACCCTCAAATTCTTCAGCTACAAGATGGGGATTACAGAGCTATTTCACAAGGTTGGTATCAGAGTTAAAAATAATACAGAAAAGTTCTTGGCACACACAGTGGCTAAACAAATGACAGCCTTAAAAAGACTTGATTCCAAATAGTGCTATAAGAAACTAACTGAAAGAAACCAAGTTCTTCAGGGAAGGAAAAAAAAAGCTATAAATTTTAAAAAATAATGCAGATGATGGACTTCCCTGGTGGTTAAGAATACGCCTGCAAATACAGAGGACATGGATTCGATCCCTGCTTCGGCAGGATTCCACATGCCATAGGGCAACTGGGCCCATGCTCCGCAACCAGAGCAGAAGCCACTGCAATGAGAAGTCTGTGCACTGCACAGCAGTGCTGTACGGTGCTCCTGCTCGCTGCGCCTGGGGAAAGCCCAAGCGCAGCAACACAGACCCAGCACAGCCAAAAATAAACACATACAAATTCTAGCACACAAAATGATACTCAACATTATTAGTCATCGGAAAAAGGCAAATCAAAACCCTGATGAGATACCACTTTCCATTCACTAGAATGATTATAATCAAAAGACAGACAATAAAAAATATCAGTGAAGACGTGTAAGAACTGGAACATATGAACAGTGCTAGTGGGAATGTAAAATGGTGCAGACACTTAGGAAAACCATCTGGTAGTCCTCACAAGGTTAAATATAGAGTTATCATATGACCCAGCATTCTATTTGTAGGCATAAACCTAAGAGAAATAAAAACATATGTCCACACAGACAGGTACATGAACATTCGCAGCAACAATATGCCTAACAGCTCGAAATGGAAAAAATCTAGATGTCCATTAACTGATGAATGGATGATAAATGTGACATATCCTTAAAATGGAATATTATTTGGCTACAAAAAGAAATGAGGGGGTTTCTCTGGTGGCTGAGGGGTGAAGAATCCACCTGCCAGTGCAGGAGACATGGGTTTGGTCCCTGATCTGGGAAGATCCCACAAGTTGTGGAGCAACTAAGCCCATGCGCCACAACCACTAAGCCTGTGCTCTAGAGCTTGGGAGCCGCAACTACTGAGCCCATGTGCTACAGCCTGTGCTCCGCAACAAGAGACGCCACTGAAATGAGAAGCCCTCGCACCACATCTAGAGAGAAGCTCAAGCAGCAACAAAGACCCAGCACAGCCAAAAGTGAATCAAAAAAATAGAAAGAAACCAAGTACCAGCACATACTATAACATAAACCTTGAAAATATTATGCTAAGTGAAAGAAATCAGTACAGAGAACCATATACTGGATGATTCCATTTAGCTGAGTGGCCGGAAAAGGCAAATCTATTTTGACGGTACATTAGTTGGTTTTTTGGGGGGATGGGAGTAATGAGTACAGGGTTTCTTTCTGAGGTGATGAACGTGTTCCAACATTAGCTTGTGGTAATGGCTATACAACTATAATAAAAACCACTGCACTGCACACTTTTAAAGGGGAAGGCAGGATGAGAGGGATTGATGAGGTAATAGTAAAGAGTGTAAGGTTTCTTTATGGGGTATTGACAATGTTCTAAAGTCAACTGTGGTATTCTGTGAATATATTAAGGCCATCACTTTAAATGTAGGGCTTCCCTTGTGGCTCAGCTGGTAAAGAATCTGCCTGCAGTGCGGGAAACCTGGGTTTGATTCCTGGGTTGGGAAGATGCCCTGGAGAAGGGAAAGGTTACCCACTCCAGTATTCTGGCCTGGAGAATTCCATGGACTGTATAGTCCATGGGGTCATAAAGAGTTAGACACGGCTGAGTAACTTTCACTTTCATCACTTTAAGTGGGTGAATAGTATAGTATGTGAGTTATGTCTCAACAGAGGTTTACCAAAAAATAAACAAAAACAATGTACCATCAAGCTTAAAATTATCGCCTCACTTTTCATATACTGGCTTATGTTTGCTTAAATAATATTATGGCAAATGCTATAGTTAGGCTTCACAGAATTCATTTCAATGGACAAAGAAATGTAGGTATATTTTATTAGCAAAATTAAAATAGACTCAGGAGAATTCCCAGGTGGTCCAGTGGTTAGGACTCTGCAGTTCCAATGCAGACCACTGAATAAACATGTTGTACATTTCTAATTAAAAACTCTCAGTGTTCAGTTTTCTGATTAAATTTTGATTTTGATAGGGCTGTTTTGGAAGACACACATGTCTTTACATACATATCAAATTCTATTGTAAACTCAGAATTTTCTGTAAGTAACCACAAGTCTGGTTTACTTGTGCAGAATAAACCACTAATGAAGAGATGGTTATGTGTGTGCTGGATGCTTAGAAGAGAAAAGAATGTCAATTATTAGTTTATACTGGTCCCAGATAAACGAAACATTAATCTGAAGTTGGAAGGGACAGTTTTGTGGTTTTCCTTTAAAAAGAAAAAGTTACTGATGAAGGATGCAGATCATCGAGAGAGAGACTCTTTAAGTAGGAAAAGCAGGACAGAATCCCAAAAAAGTAGGAGAGAATCCCACTGCTGTCATGCTCAACCGCTATACTGCTGACTTCTTTTGTTTCTACACATCATTGAGAAAAGAAGAGACAGAACAGAAGAGGCAACCTAATTACAGTGGTAACTCTGCAGGCAGAGACAATACCAGCAAAGGTTAAGTTCAAGCCTGGCTAAAAGAGGAGATGATTGCGTCTGGTTTCCCAGGAGTGTGAAAGGTGCAGGCTGCAGCTGACTCTAACATCTGGAAAACTTACCCAGCACCACAGTCATGGATCTGCCCAGGTTCTAACCCAGGTAAAAGACTAAGGGTGAGCTGTAAGAACTGTTCTGCTCAAACTAAAGGACAATGTCAAGGTCACACTTAATAGTGACTAGAGAAGGGATCTAGATTGTCTGTTTCTTTCAAACTACTTAATACTTCTGTATGTTTTAATCAAGAGTTTCACTTCTGTGAAAACGAAAACACTGAGGTAACTTGGTTGGGAAATGTGCTAATCTCTTCTTATTCAGTAAATCGCCTCTCTAATACCAACTCAGGAGGTGACTGAGCCCTAACCAGTGGGCTCTACGGGTTAATATCCTAAGAAGCCCTGAGTGCTGACCTGAATCTGAGCAATTACACACCTCAGACACTGAACAAACTTTTACTGCACAGAACCTAAATCCCTTTGATTTTCTTCAAAATAAATAAAATGCAGTGCTTGCCAAAAAAGGGTAGGAACAATGTAAAAGGGCAAAACATTTAAATTCATGGGTCTCTGTGCAGCAAAGAACGAAATATATTAATGACATTTTTGTACACCTTAAGTTTTATTGGAATAATATTTAAAAAATTTTTTTACCTTACAAAATCAATGCCAAAGGTCAAGGATATTATCAAATTATTAAGGGATAATTTAAAAAAATCTGAGGGGTAGAATTTGGTCCATTAATAAATTTAACTATGAGAAAAGCAGCAACTATTGTTACTTCTCAGTAAAAACTGCACTGCTGTTTAGAATTAGACTGGAACACTCTGACTCATGTTATTTGGGGAAGAGTATGAAACTGCAGCACCTTAAAAACCCAGGACTCGCATGACTTGCCAGTGTAGAGAAAGGCACATACTTTCCTCTGGGTCCTCACTGGCCAGGATGCTGCTGGAAAGGTCCTGAACGGCAGATCGCGACTCAGCTGTAGAGTGATGAGGCCCCAGGCGACTGTCCCTCTGGGCTTCCCACTCTTCGCTGAAGCCACCATCGTCACTCTCTGTCACTGGGTCTTGTGACTCACTTTCTGTGCCTTCAAGAAAAAGTGGGTATCGCAGCTGTAATACTTGGAAAATTGTCTTTATACCTTTAAGAAGATTACATGGGAACAGTAATTTACCTGTCGTTGTAACTGGTGAGTTGGCTGGCCCTTAAACAACAAATCAAGGGTTATTTCAGTGCCCGCTGGTTGCTTCCACAACAGCCATTTCTCCCCTTATTTCCTGAGGGCAGAGTTGTGATTTATTTGGGTTTCCACCTCTCACCCATGACTCTGGTGGTTAATTCTGTTCAGTCCGAACTAAGCGTGGTCACCCCACCCTTCCTCTTACCAATGAATGCTCTAAGGCTGTGGGGCTCATATCAGCCAATGTGTGGTGAGACAAAATCTGCTGCAAAGTGGGGGATACTTGTTCACTCTTTATGAGACTCAAGGAAGCCACAAGCAGCCCCTCGTTCCCCTGGATGTTGTCTTATCTGGATATGATGCCTGGCAGTGCAGCTGTCATCTTGTGACCATGAGGAGCAGCGCGCTGAGGACCAAGCCCACATGTAAGGACGGCAGAGCAGGAAGGTGGGAAAGAACTCGGACCCCTGATAATTACTGAGTCATAAAATGAGCCAAGACTTCTGGTCACGTGAGAGATCATTTCCTCTGATCTTTGCAGCTGATGGCACTTGCTAACTGACGGCACTTGCTAACTGATGGCACCTGCCACTGGCTTCAGTGACTAAGTTATAAAAGCAGACCACGACTACAGGGTGAAGGCTGGGAAGGAGTAAGGGAATTTTTTTATGGGCTAGTCATTTTATTATCATGACTAGGTCTGACTGAAAACGGTGAGTATAACATGATTGTCTCCAGAACCTTCCATACGTCAAAAATAATTAAAATACATAAGTCAAGTTGATAATATTTTTTTCTCACTTATTTTATTTTTTATACAAGTAATGGATGCTCAAATTTATTCATCTACCACGAATAAATGAAGCTTGTACACTTCTTACTTGTGTGGACTTTTTTTTGGACTTTTTTTTGAGAGAGGTTCTAGCAATTTTGTATTTTTAATTTGTATTTTTTTCCTTAACCAGGCCTCCATAAAACCTGAATCTTCTCTGAGGTTGTTTATAAAATCATAAAACTATAAGATTTAGAAATAAAAACAGCAGTCCCTGCCCTATCCTTCCTCACTCCTGATCCTCATCCTACTTCCAACCCCTTTGGCTGTTTATTTTGGCATTTACCTCCATAATTAATTACAAACAGCATGTTCATAGTGCTGGATCTTGATTTTTTTTTTTTTAAGGTACAGGCAACCCCTGAGTTCTATTGTTTTTTCCTCTTACAGACCTATACCCCTTTGCTCCAATCTAACTTCTAGTTCCTGTAACACACTAGTTTTCAACTGGGGGTAGCACCTCCCTCACATGGGGTGGTTGGAAATAACTAGGATGGGGGGAGTTTTTGGTTACTGCAACCTCCAAGCCACTCCTGGCATTTAGTGGGTGAGTGAGGGGCCAGGCATGTTAAACATGCTGCATGGTGTGCAGAGAGGAGTCCACACAATAAAGAGCGCCCACCGAAACACCAAGTGCACCCCACCGAGCGAGTCTGTCCAGCTCCTCCTCCTTTCAAGGTCCCTGACCATGGTGCTTCCCCTTCTGGAAAGCTCTTCCACTCTTCAGCTGGCCATCTCCTATTATCACTTCCTCAGGGAAGCCTTCCTGACTTTCTAGAATAAATGAAAGTCTTCCACTATAGACTTTCATAGCAACTTATACTTCTCCTTTGTAGAGCTTATCACAAACTGAATGAACCGTCTGTTGAACATGTGTGTCTCCCCAAATAGGCTACAAGGTCCACAGGAACAGGAACTCTGGTTCAGTGCCCTATCCCCAGTGCCAAAAAATACCAGGCACATGGTCAGGTACTCAATCTACATTTGTCAAAAGAATAAAATCTTGATGTATAAAAACACACTCAAACTCATATATACTCACAGGTAACTAATCTTTCCAATGTCTTTAGCTTAACAAGGTTAACACAAAACCCAGACCTGGAGCAACTGTTTCCTCCGCTTCCCACTTCTCTACCAGGTCTATAGCTGGTCTAGTCCCAGCCTGATTTACTACCTCGGTCACTGCAGAATGGGCCAAATATCTTTGAGTCCCAAATACTAATTGCCAGTTGAAAGTGTCCTCCTAGCAGTTACTCAAATGCTAAATCAGCAGTTTCTTATCTCTATAAAACCTGAATTCACCCTTTCCTGACAAACAGCATCTCAATAAAGCCCTTTCTCTACTTTTATTTTGCCTTTGTTTGTCTGCTTCCTCATAAGGTTAGTCCTGTTTTTCTTAAAAAAAAAAAAAAAAAATTTTCCTTTCTTTTTGACTATTGATATCAGGCTGTTATTCCTCAACTCTTTCTAACTACCATTCCTCCTAATCTGTGTTTGCCTTAACATCTTCTGTAGTGTCCACAAGTGGGGCTTTCAATCTCCTATCCTAGGTCATTATTCTTATCCTCCACAAAGTCAAGTCTATCTGGATATTTTATCTTCTTAGCATAAACATCACATCTCAAATCAAATTATATTTAAGTTACCCTGACCTTGTCAGACAAGGAGCTCTCATTTTTACATGTTTGAAGATAGTGCTTAAGACCTTTCTAAAATCGTAGCCTCAACTTGAACATTTTCATACTGGTATTAATGGTAGAAATTCTTAACCTAGGCCGATTGTCGGGTTTGGAGCATGTGAATTCAAGTATTTATCTGTGTCTGCTGGGTGTTACTACAGTTTCCAGGAGATTCTCAAAACAGTTCATGACCAGTGAAAGTACTTAAAATCATTGCTTCATAACTCATAAGATGACAATGATCCCCCAAATCAGGAAATAATAATAAAAGCCACCTACTTTGTGCATTGTAATTGGAGTTTTTGGATACCTTCCTTTGGGCTTCTGGGTCTCCTTCTGCCATATTCACCAACCACACCATTGTTGCTGTTGAGAAATACAAAAGTCCAGGTAAACACTAGGAACACAGAAGGAAGGCTCACAAACAGAGAGCAGGCTGTTATTCCTCCACACAAATCAGAGAAACAACCAGAGGTAAATTCATATTAAAAATCACAAAAGGTTCTCTTTGATTTTAGTAGATCAAAGAAAAAATTCTGAAACTGGATGTTTACTGTGGCCTTCAAACTGCAGCTGCTGTAATAAAACTTTTCATTATCACTTATAGTCCCTGAAAAGTAACCAGAAGGAAAATTCTTTTTCACTATTGATATCGGGCTGTTATTCCTCAACTCCTTCTAACTACCACTCCTCCTAACCTGTGTTTGCCTTAACATTTCTGTAGCGCCCACAGTGGGCCTTTCAATCTCCCAGCTTAGGTCATTACTCTATTCTCCTCCAGAAATCATGTCTATCTGGAATATTTTATCTTCTTAGCATAAACATCACATCTCAAATAAAATTATATTTAAGTTACTCTGATCTTGTCAGCATGGAGTTATCATTTTTACATATTTGAAGATAGAGCTTTGTGGACCTTTCTAAAATCACAGCCTCAACTTGAACATTTTCCATTGAAACAACTGGACTAGTTAAATATCCTAAAATAGTGTGAAATCACTGAGGAAAATTACTTATTGGAACTAAATCAGAGGAAAAACAGAGGCTCACAAAGCATCAAGTGAATTATTATAATTCAAAAGATACAAGTAAGTTCCCTTCATATTCTGTCTCACTTTGGAGATTTTCAATCATGCTAAACTGTGTTATACACAGGGAATAAGGAAAAAAGGTTAAAAGCAATAAACATAAAGAGATAGTCAATTGCCTTGTATTCTCTATGTCCCTTCCTCAAAATCACACATATATTAATATACCTCTATAGATCTAGATATACACATATACCCCCTCATCACACTTTAATTAAGAGGCAATGTGACTACTCTAAAACGGTGCTTCTCTTACATACTGCAGGTACGATGAAACATGGAGGGGAATTTGGTAACCACTAACAAAACTACATGTACATTAACCCTCTGATCCAGCAATAATACTTTTGGGAATTTATCCTGAAGATACACCAACAGTAATACAAAAATACATACAGATATGTGCCACTCTGGGCGACTGCTGAAACCAAAACTGTGCAGCAAACTCAATTCAATCTGTCTACTTGGCATCCATGTTTCTCTGGCATTTGGTCACTGATTCTATAATTCTATTTGCCTAATACTCTAAGGTTTCTTGAATAACTATGAAAGAAATACATAACCAAAGAGGATGAAAATCCTGTAATAGCTGCACTTACTCATTCATCATAGCTTTGTAATTCCTAGGTAAGACAAGTTTCATTACAGGATAACTTGGATCAGTCAATATTAGCTAGGCAGGCAATTCACTGTAACTAAACCCAAACCCAATGAAGAGGAAATACGGTGATCACCAGGGTTTACAAATTTCAGTAGCGTTCTTGGAAGCAAAGGCAGAAAGTATTTATTTGATTTTCTTTCTTTATACAAGTATAGAAAGATAAAGCTGCAAATTCTTCCAATACTCGGTATAACTACAGAAATCAGGGGTCAGCAATCTTTTTCTGGAAAGGGCCAGATGGTAAACATTTTGTGCTTGTAAGTCACATCTGGCCTCTGTCACATATTCTTTGTTCTTTTCTTTTTCATTAACTCTTTAAAGATGTAAAAACCATTCTTAGCTTACAGGGCGGTACAAAAACAGGCCACAGGACAGATTTCGTTATGGGCAGTAGTTTGTTAACCCCTGATGTAAATTATTATGAACAGAATATATACTTGTTGAATGAATTAATATTACTAAAGTAATACCTTAAAAACCCACTTTCCAACTTTTTTGGCTTAACACCAAACATCTTAGATCAACTGAAAAATTAGCAAATTAAAATTCAACATAATCTAAAAACTTCCCAAAGTGATATGAAAACAGAAAAATTTTACATAATGGTCAACCTCAAGGAATTGTTACCTTTGTATTTCGAAAAGCTACCAAAGAGGTGTGCCTCTTTTCCTGTCCAAATGAAGGACACAGAAAACAAAAACGCTCAGGTTTCCTGAGGGTAAGATCCTTTAGCATACTGAATACCCTTAACTGGGGAAGAGTATATAAATGCATCAAAGGATTGTATTTTTTAAAAAAAACAAATAACTGGGAGAACCAACTTAAAACTTTTTATATTCATGTATATATCCATTTCAAGGGGAAAGTACTGATTAATATTGCTGTTTTTATATATTCTACTTTAAAAAAATACCTCTCAAGCTCAATGATTTATGAAATGCTTACTAAAGATTCAGTATTTCATGAGAACACTTTCTTAAACCTATTTAATTTACACAGGAGTTAAAGGTTTATGCTTATGCTTTCCCACATATGTGGAATTACTGAAAAAATATCTCAGCATCAATTGTTATACAGATTCAAGTTTTTAAAAATATTATATATGAATGATTTCTTAAAAACGAGAGTAAATCCTTTTTCTGAGTATAAAATTAACATACAAGCTTAATGTCATGGCTAACTGAACAACCTCTTCACCCCTCTTGCACCCACTCTTGCTCGGCCTCACTGAGACTGGAATGCAGTCTTCTTCCTCCTGACCAGGGGCTCAGCTACGTGACTTGCTTCAACCGATGGTACATGGGCAGAGGAGACAGTGTGCTAATATTGAGCCTAGGCCTTAACAGGCCTGCTGCCCTCCTGTTTCTCCAAACACAAGAACATCACCTTCGGCTAAAGTGCTGGTCCAAGGAGGAACGGGGAATACGTGGGGCAGAGCTACCCACGGTCAAGTCAGATCAGCCGAGCCAACTGATCTGCAGGTGATGGTGGTGAATGAGTATTATTTGTAAGGCACTAAATTTTAATCTGCAGGTGATGGTGAGTGAGCATTATCTGTGAGGGACTAAATTTTGAGGTGGTTTGTTACACAGCATTATTGCCATACTAACAGTAGATACAACAGCAGAACAATGCAAATTTCTAAAGCTAAGAAAACATTTAAAACTCATAATCCCTTCACTTCAACATTCACAATCACCTTTTTAAAAAATAATGGGTATCACATTAAGACTCTACAAGAAGTGAAAGATATAAGGAAGAAAGTAAAAGCTGTCTCAAATCTCTAAATCCCACTTTCTAGAGGTAAACACTAGTATCATCAGTTCTGAAATGTATCATTGGGAGTTTACACACACGCATCCATACCTATTTGGTCCTTTCCCCCACTCCTTCCATAGGACATTGCATATATTGTTTTGAATCTTGCTTTTGGTATATATTAATATATAATCTTTGACATTAAAAAAAATCAGAAATACATAGAGTTATTTCTTTCTTTTGGAGTACAAATGGCTGCACAACTATCCATTTTAGGAATGGACCATAATTATTTGAAAGTGTTCCCTTTTGATAGACATGAGTTATTTCCATTTATCTCTTAATAGAAGCATTGCTTCAGTGAACATACTTCTATACTTTTACAAGTATATTCCTTAGTCTAAATTCCTAGCATTCACTATTAACATTTGGTGTGACATTCTACACGAACAAATATCAAATATATATATAGTAGATTTTAATTTCCAGGAATAACACAGAAGAAGCTTACACCCAACTGCTCATTAAGAGGAAAATGTTGATGCTCAAAGCCTCGTCTGTTCTTTTTGGCTGGAAAACACAGTAAGAATGTGGTAATACATTTATACTGGAAAAAAGGTAAGAGAAAGATCCTTGCATTTCAGACACTAGGTGTTCTAAAACTTTACCAGACTTCTACTACAAGCACAATTCCCACCTTCTCCACATCCCACAAATGACCTAACATCAAGGTCACATGAATGATTTGAGGTTAACTAACTCTCTATATCTCACTATCTTCTGCTTTTCTATCTTCCTTTTCCTTCCTCTGGGTTTCCCCTGGTGGTCTAGTGGTTAACAGCCCACCTTCCAATGCAGGAGACACAGCTTTGATCCCTGGTCCAAGAAGATTCCACATGCCACGAGGCAACTAAACCCATGTGCCACCACTACTAAACCCACGCTCAGAGCCTGTGTGCTGCAACTGCTGAAGCCTAGAGCCTGTGCTGCACAACAAGAGAAGCTACCACAACTAGCGAGTAAGCCCTCATTCGCCACAACTCCAGAAAACCCACGCAAAGCAACAAAGACCCAGTGTAGCTGAAAACAAAAAATTTAAAGGCACACATCTCTTGACCTAGCAATTACATTTCTACAAATGTATGTATACAACAGTATTCACAAATTCTAAGTGTTCTCTGCAAGTACTGTCTGTGATGGGAATGATCTAAATGTCCATTAATAAAAATACCCTTTACTGTATATAAGAGAAAACTATGCAGACATTTTATGTATGCATGCTAAATCACTTCAGTCGTGTCCGACTCTGCGCTCCCATGGACTGTAGTCAATCAGGCTCCTCTGTCCATGGGATTCTCCAAGGCAAGAATACCAGAGTGGGTTGCCATGCCCTCCACCAGCAGATCTTCCCAATCCAAGGAAGAAACCCGTGTCTCTTACATCTCTTGCATTGGCAGGTGGGTTCTTTACAGCTAGTACCACCTGGGAAGCCTGAAAAATGCTGATTTTCCCAATTTTCTGATATTTTCTTCTTTCCTTTACTATTCCCTCTTCATTTCTCACTCTCTAAACAGAGCAGTTGAGAAAGATCTATTTCTGGTGTCCTTTCCTCTTTTCCTTTTATTTGAATCACTCATCTAATCCCACAGCTGCAACTACTACCTCTATATTGGTGTTCTGCAATTCTGCATCTCTATTACTAACCTTTCCCTCTGCCCTGGTACTTCATTTATAAACCCATGACGGAAATTTCTCCCCGCATGGCTCACAGATCCTGCCAAGAAAATTAGATATGGGCCACAGGCAGCACTACACAGATTTCTCAAATAAGAAAAACTTCTCTTTTTCATCATCCTTCTTTTAGGCTTTAAACTTCTCTTACTCGTCATCACTAAGAACAACTGAAATGATCCCCAAAAGCTCTCATTGAGGCCTTTCCCTTGACTGTCATCATCATTCCATAATCAGACTTTCATCATTTTTTACCTAGATCATGGCAATATTCACTTAGTTATGTTTCCCAGTATCTCAGTTCTCACTCCCTCCCATTCATCTTGCCCAAAGCTGCAAGCTTACAAAGGCACATTACTCTTCAAGAATCTCCTATGATTTTCAAGCTATCATGAAGAGGATACAAAGATCTAAACTAGTCCCTCAAAGCTATCCTGGATCTTGCCTGAAGTGCCTTTCCAAACCCACCCCCTAGTACTCTCCCCATTTTGTACTCCATGTTCTAGTCAACTTGAACACTTGAAACTTGAAAAAGATGCCCCACATTTACACTTCCAATGTGTGGGGCTTCCCTCATAGCTCAGTTGGTAAAGAATCTGCCCGCAATGCGGAAGACCCTGGTTCGATTCCTGGGTTGGGAAGATCTGCTAGAGAAGGGACAGGCTACCCACTCTGGTATTCTTGGGCTTCCCTTGTGGCTCAGCTGGTAAATAATCCACCTGCAATGCAGGAGACCTGGGTTCGATTCCTGGATCCAACTCATTCTTTGCAACAAGCCCACTTTTGAAATTGACTCTTCCATCTGTGCTTGCCAAAATCCAATCCACTCTTAAAAGGGTCAATCCAAATGCTCTCTCTTCAGTGAAGCCTTCCATGATTCTCCATTCAGATTTTCCCTGTTTTGAGCTCTTTCTGCACTTCCTATTCCTTCTGAATCTGGTAACAGTCTGCCTTGAATATTGTTTATTCATTTGTCTTATCTCACTTCTAAACTGTAAGCAAGGGAATACCCTGGCAGTCCAGTGGTTAGGAATCCACGCTTTCACTGCCAAGGTTTTGGTTTCCATCCCCGGTCGGGTCAGGGAAATAAGATCCTATGCGCTCTGAGGGAAAGCAAAGCATCTTAACCATCTTTATATCCTCCACAGTGCTCTATGGAAGCAGATCAGGTCAATGACCAACAAATACATAATGAATGATTTGGAAGAGTATGACTCTACAACAAACCAAAAATAAAGGCCAACCCATAGTGAAGGAACAATATAATTTTTTCAACATACTAGTGTGAGAGCCGCCTACAATATATGTATGTAACAAATATTCAATACTTGTTAACTAATAAGATTTTAAATAATACTGGCTCCCCAATCTCTAAATATTTCTTCTATCTCCACACACACTGAAAACTCTCTTCAATCAATGTCAGATAGAAGATAATAATTTGCAAAGAAACAGAGATCTGCAGGAGTCCCACCAATGCTATGCGTTTAAGGTAAAAAAAAGTACCATGATAATGATCATAATTACGTGCATTTGAATCTTTATAAATTCTAAGCTGTTTACTAATTTAACATCATTCTGAAATACTTACAAGAGTAAATAAGAGCTGGGAAGAGAGTTTCATTTCTCTCCTGAGCTGTTTCAACCAGCATACGAAGTGGGCCTTTTGGACACAAAACAGCCACTAAATCTAGGAAAAGAAAAATAGAAATGACATCTGAAAAATGTATTCACGGAAACTTGTAAATGAATGTGTTAGGGAAGAATTAACCAATTGAAAAGGTTTAATTTTTTTTCTACAAGAAAGATACTGAATGAATATGAAATCAGCAGCAGGTAAGCTGACGGGGGAGGGAGGCGGGGACAATCTAAACAAAATACACAGCACCACGCAGAGATCTTTGCTTTTGGTTTGCTTGCTATTTGGTTAGTTTACAATGTATTTTGGGTTCTAGGAGTAAGTCTTCCCAGTTTGAAAGAAAACAGGCAGAAATAATCACAAGACATAATTATTCTAGAGCAGTTGTCAATTTCCAATAAGCAGAAACAAGGACAAGCCATTTCCAAACTAAACATAACTATGAACCACAAACTGAAGTTTTACACCTTAGGAGGGATTTAATAGAGAGGATATGACTGAACTTTTTCAAAATATGAAGAACAGAGTAGAAAAGATGCATCTCCTCTTTTTTTTTGGTTACAGGAGTGGGGTCCTCTCTTCTTTTGAAAATAGTGTATGTACTACTTAGGAATACTTGAAATAAGAGGGCAATAAATTTAAACAAAATAATTAATAAACCTCTGTGTGAGAATTTTTAGCATTTCTTCAGTTCTCCTGTCAAAAGCACTTCACAAGTATTTAGGTCTCAGAATACATATGGTGCTAAAAAGTGTCTTACAAAAACTGCAACTCAAAACGAGGAAGCAGTAATGCATAAATTATTCTTGATGGTACCACCTTCTCTTGTTCAACAACTGCAATTTTTTTCTTACATTTACTGTGTCATGAAAATTCAGAATATAAAAATACAGAAAACAACTTCAAGCATTTAAAATGTAAAACGGATATAGGTAAATTTGTAAAGGAAGATTTGATCACTTGCATTGACATCACTATCATTCAGATGCATGTAAGTAATAAATCTCACACTTTCAAGTGGTCGTATCTTCTTGTACACTACTACTACCACTGCCATAATAAAACACACAAATGTACAGGAAACTCTGGTCTCACTGCTTCCACTTTGATTTGTTGGGATGGGAAAAGGGGAATTTGCCATGCTCTGAAATAATGAGATTTTCAACCTGTTTCAATCTTTAGTATTCTGTAACTATCTTGGTTTTTCAACGTACTTCGTCATATAGAAATGATAAATGAAAAACCCTTATTTTTAGAGCAATTAAATTAATCTTGTTTTGAAAGCTTTCAGTTCAGTTCAGTTGCTCAGTCGTGTCCAACTCTCTGTGACCCCATGAATCACAGCACGCCAGGCCTCCCTGTCCATCACCAACTCCCGGAGTTTACTCAAACTCATGCCCATTGAGTCGGTGATGCCATCCAGCCATCTCATCCTCTGTCATCCCCTTCTCCTCCTGCCCCCAATCCCTTCCACCATCAGGGTCTTTTCCAATGAGTCAACTCTTCACATGAGGTGACCAAGTATTGGAGTTTCAGCTTTAGCATCATTCCTTCCAATGAACACCCAGGACTGATCTCCTTTAGAATGGACTGGTTGGATCTCCTTGCAGTCCAAGGGACTCTCAAGAGTCTTCTCCAACACCACAGTTCAAAAGCATCAATTCTTTGGCGCTCAGCTTTCTTCACAGTCCAACTCTCACATCCATACGTGACTACCGGAAAAACCATAGCCTTGACTAGATGGACCTTTGTTGGCAAAGTAATGTCTCTGCTTTTTAATATGCTGTCTAGGTTGGTCATAACTTTCCTTCCAAGGAGTAAGCATCTTTTAATTTCATGGCTGCAGTCACCATCTGCAGTGATTCTGGAGCCAAAAAAATAAAGTCTGATACTGTTTCCACTGTTTCCCCATCTATTTGCCATGAAGTGATGGGACCAGATGCCATGATCTTCGTTTTCTGAATGTTGAGCTTTAAGCCAACTTTTCCACTCTCCTCTTTCACTTTCATCAAGAGGCTTTTTAGTTCCTCTTCACTTTCTGCCATAAGGGTGGTGTCATCTGCATATCTGAGGTGATTGATATTTCTC
>NW_011494940.1:2332650-2336042 GCF_000754665.1 Bison bison bison
AGATACTCTTCACTTTCTGCCATAAGGGTGGTGTCATCTGCATATCTGAGGTGATTGATATTTCTCCCGGCAATCTTGATTCCAGCTTGTGCTTCTTCCAGCCCAGCATTTCTCATGATGTACTCTGCATAGAAGTTAAATAAGCAGGGTGACAATACACAGCCTTGACGTACTCCTTTTCCTGTTTGGAACCAGTCTATTGTTCCATGTCTGTTGTTCTAACGTTGCTTCCTGACCTGCATACAAATTTCTCAAGAGGCAGGTCAGGTGGTCTGGTATTCCCATCTCTTTCAGAATTTTCCACAGTTTATTGTGATCCACACAGTCAAAGGCTTTGGCATAGTCAATAAAGCAGAAATAGATGTTTTTCTGGAACTCTCTTGCTTTTTCGATGATCCAGTGGATGTTAGCAATTTGATCTCTGGTTCCTCTACCTTTTCTAAAACCAGCTTGAACGTCTGAAAGCTTTAGAACAACCTTTTTGACAAACTGAGACATCTTGAGATCTTCTGAA
Organism: Bison bison bison; assembly: GCF_000754665.1. Classification (NCBI taxonomy): domain Eukaryota; kingdom Metazoa; phylum Chordata; class Mammalia; order Artiodactyla; family Bovidae; genus Bison; species Bison bison. Next base: position 2,333,165 of record NW_011494940.1, read on the forward strand.
AATGGAATTATGAATCATTACTCTAAATATTAGACTCTTATTTCAAAGTCTCTTATTTCAGAGGAACTCAAAGGTCTGTAGGGATAATTTGTATATGTATACAAGAAACAGAGGGTTGATGGGGAGTAACAGTGTATTGTATTAGAAAGAATATGGGACTTAGGACTCAGATTCTAGATCAAATGGTGTAAGCTTTGGTAAATACTTTACCTCTACAAACTTCCGGCCTTTAGCAGTGAAACAAGTACAACAACCTTGTTTACTTCACAAGATTATATATTTTTGAGGAACGGCTAATATTTACTGGTAGATACTGTATACATTTACTGTATGCATTGTTCAATTTAATCTTCATAACAACTAAGACTCCACTGGTTGAGTGTGGTGTGTCTGTAGTGACATACCCAATAAATTACAGGAGTAAGAGTCTGGATTTGAATCAGGCAGTCTGTCTCCAGAAACGGCTTTTTTTTTTTTTTTTAATATCAAAAACAGAATCAGATTCTTTATTATGATTCACCCCTGATGTTTCGTTTATTAACTTTTAACTTGCTCTAGGAGAAGGCAGTGGCACCCTACTCCAGTATTCTTGCCTGGAAAATCCCATGGACGGAGGGGCCTGGTAGGCTGCAGTCCATGGGGTTGCAAAGAGTCGGACACGACTGAGTGACTTTACTTTCACTTTTCATTTTGATGCACTGGAGAAGGAAATGGCAACCCACTCCAGTGTTCTTGCCTGGAGAATCCCAGGGACGGGAGGGCCTGGTGGGCTGCCGTCTATGGGGTCGCACAGAGTCAGACACGACTGAAGCGACTTAGCAGCAGCAGTATGTCATAATGGTGCCCTGTGAGGCCTACATCATAAGACTGTAAGGGAGGTGAAAGTTACACTGCACACCTTGCTGAAGAGCTCAGCATTGTACATTTAGAATGTCTGGAACTCCAAATTGAGGTCTGCGTTGCAGATTTAATATGTACAGAGACATGTATAACTTTGATTTCTATTTTTGGTATCTATGAAGCAAGAGATTGTTTCACTTACTTTGCCTAAAGAGAGAAACCTTGGATAAGTAACTGCTGTTGTTACCACTGGCAGAACCAGGTGGCTAGACTACTGGCAAAGTCTCAAGGGTCTGTAAAAACACACAAATAGGCCAAAATAGGATGGCTGCCTAAAGTTCAGCTAACTTGGATCCCAAGTTAGCTGAACTTGGATCCCATTCTTTGATCAAGGATGCCTGGATTAAGACATGAAAAGCACAACTCTCCAGTGAGCTCCATCACACGTAGCTCCACTGCTGTCCATAAAGGGTACAAACTCCCACTGCTGTTTGCTCACTCATTTGATCCCAAAGGGCTCCTGAGGTCATTTATGTCAGTGGTAGCAATGGGATGTGAATCTAAGTCTTACAACCAGAAGTCTATGGATCCTTCTGTTAACTCACCCCTGAGTTAAACTGGAGGCAATAATAAAACATTTTTAAAGGACTCAACTTCAAAAGATTTGAAATCTTTATATGAAAAAGATATTACAGCTAACTGATTATTTACTGAAAAGTTATGGGATATTACTGTTATTTTCCCTAAGTCAAGATAACTAGAAGAGGAAGGAAAACACACCAGGAGGTATTTCTGTGATGAACAAAATGTCAGTCTCGGGTTTTACCATATACTGAAATCACAGCCAAGATGAGCCAGGCGGTCCATTCTGGGAGGTACTTGATAAATACCAGGGCCATGAGGGCACTGATCATAATGAGATATGCCTGCTGGAGTCTCAGTGGACCTTTCCAATGAATGGCGATCATTCCCACCACACCAAAATTCCAGATCAGGAGGGCAACCGAAATGTAGTCCATGGCAACATTATAGGTTTTAAACACTTCCCTGAAAAAAATTAAACAGATACTTGTATCATTCATAAAAATGGGAAACAAGTATCACAGCCACAGCTGTAAAAATAAGTACAAAAACTAAAAAGAAAAAAAAAGGCCATATAACACCTAAAATGCTATTCTGTACTTCAGGAAATCCTTGCAGTACCTGAAATTGGAAAAAAAATGAAACATGTAAAATAAAGTTTAGAGCTTAGGACATACGATATTATTTTCATAAAATTAAATTTAGTGCATCCATTTAAATATATGCATTTTATACATATGTTTATACACAAAACATGGAATATAGGCATGACATATTGCTGCCTGGAAAAAAAAAAAAACATGATCTTATTTATGTGAAATAGTGTATGAGAAGAGAGATCAAGAGATCAATATAGTAATTCCTGAAAAGATGCAGGACATAGCTTTAGATGCCAGGAGTTTGAAATTTCTTAACTTATCTTCTTTTCTTTTTTTCACAATGAATGTTTAGCATTTTTACCATGAAGAAAACAATATTTTAATTTGGGTGGGAGGAAACCCCATTTTAAAGTAAAGAGATACAAATATAGAAGACAGGTAACTGAGGAGAAAGAAGGCAGTCATTTAAGTGCAAACTAGATTCTGGAGACTATGCAGAAAGATGATCTTTCCATTTAGAAATTTCAAAGCAAATGTTGCAATAGCTAGACAATGCAGCTATTTACAGTATTTTAAATATCCTAGCACTTGACACAAAACCCCCAAAATTCCAAACTATCGTTAACTGTGCAAAATTCTTCAAAAGATGGGAATACCAGACCACCTGACCTGCCTCCTGAGAAGTCTATACACAAGTCAAGAAGTAACAGTTAGAACTGGACATGGAACAAGAGACTGGTTCCAAACTGCAAAAGAAGTACATCAAGGCTGTATATTGTCACCCTGCTTTTTAACTTATATGCAGAGTACATCATGAGAAACGCTGGGCTGGATGAAGCACAAGCTGGAATCAAGAC
>NW_011494940.1:2336488-2377776 GCF_000754665.1 Bison bison bison
AGGAGATCCAACCAGTCCATTCTAAAGGAAATCAGTCCTGAGTGTTCACTGGAAGGACTGATGCTGAAGCTGAAACTCCAATACTTTAGCCACCTGATGCAAAGAGCTGACTCTTCTGAAAAGACTGTGATGCTTAGAAACATTGAGGGCAGGAGCAGAAGGGGACGAAAGAGGATGAGATGGTTGAATGGCATCACCGACTCAATGGACATGAGTCTGGGTAAACTCTGGGAGTTGGTGATGGACAGGGAGGCCTGGCATGCTGTGGTCCATGGGGTTGCAAAAAGTTGGACATGACTGAGCGACTAGACTGAGTTTTTCTTTGGCATCAATAAACAGGAGTGGTCTACGGTTTCCTTTTTCTTGATTATTTATGGGGTTTTGGTATAAATATTATTCTGGCTTCTTAAAAAGAATGTGGAAGCTTTCTGCTTTTTCTATGTCCTGAAACAGTTAAAAGAGTATCAGAATTATCAGTTCCTAAAAGGTTTAATAGAATTTTCTTATGAAATTATTGGAGCCTGGAATTATTGTTATTGGTGGAGGTGGACAAGAACCTCTTCAACAACTTTCTGTATTTTTTTTCTTTCCTGTACTTAGATTTTCTATCACTTCAGTGGTCACTAGTGGCAATTAGCTTTTTCCAAGAAAATAATCTATTTCATAGAGATTCTTACATTGATTTCTTTGGTCTATGGTCATTCTCCCTGCCTCTACCAAAGAATTAATCCTTCAGTTTATTTTTTACTTTTAATGTTTCTGTTCCTAATTTAAGAGCTAGTGCAATGACCTGCATTCTGTTACTGAGCCTCTCTATTCTCTTCAACAGAGCAGCTCCACTTTTTTCTATGCTGTATGTGCAGTTCTCATGTAAGATTTCAGTTGAAAGAAAAAAAAGACTGATAAAAAAATGAAAGTTTGAAAATCAATTAATTCATGTTTATACTTGTTTGAAATGCATTAATATTGATTTATAAATTATACTAAAGAATACAGTAAATTTGCTTTACTAAAAAGACAGAATTAACTGCAGTGTTGAGTTCTTTAAGTTCTTATTATAAATAAGGATCAACAAAAGCATATCCCTATGGTGATTGCAGCCATGAAATTAAAAGACGCTTACTCCTTGGAAGGAAAGTTATGACCAACCTAGAAAGAAAGAAAGAAAAGTCACTCAGTCATGTCTGACTCTTTGCAACCCCGTGGACTGTAGCCTACCAGGCTTCTCCGTCCATGGGATTCTCCAGGCAAGAATACTGGAGTGGGTTACCATTTCCTTCTCCAGGGGATCTTCCCGACTCAGGGATCGAACCTGGGTCTCCCGCATTGGAGGCAGATGCTTTAACCTCTGAGCCACCACCAACCTAGACAGCATGTTAGAAAGCAGAGCCATTACTTTGCCAACAAAGTTCCATCTAGTCAAGGCTATGGTTTTTCCAGTGGTCATGTATGAATATGAGAGTTGGACTATAAAGAAAGCTGAGCACCGAAGAATGGATGCTTTTGAACCGTGGTGTTGGAGAAGACTCTTGAGAGTCCCTTGGACTACAAGCAGATCCAACCGGTCCATTCTAAAGGAGATCAGTCCTGGGTGTTCATTGGAAGGACTGATGTTGAAGCTCCAATACTTTAGCCACCTGATGTGAAGAGCTGACTCATTAGAAAAGACCCTGATGCTGGGAAAGATTGAAGGCAGGAGGAGAAGCAACGACAGAGGATGAGATGGTTGGATGGCATCACCAACTCAATGGACATGAGTTTGAGTAAACTCCGGAGTTGGTGATGGACAGGGAGGTCTGGCGTGCTGCAGTCCATGGGGTCACAAAGAGTCGGACACAACTGAGCGACTGAACTGAACTGAACTTATTGATAATATTAACAAGTTGTATACATACCAAGGATGATCTATACATGGAAACAATAATTTAAGAATAACTCATCAACAAAGAACATTTCTTTAAGTGACAGTTATAGAGTCCAAACAGTTAATTTCTGAAAAAGAGACCAAATATTTAACCACTTACCCCAAGTAAATGAATGAGAAAAAGAACAGCAACAACAGGGATGAAACAATAAGCCAGGCATGGATGACCTAGAAAAGAATTTCAATATAATTAACAGATCCCGCAACCTAAAAAAAAAAATCCAAACTTCTTACTTCAAAAACAGTATGTTATTTCTGTGTATGTTATGATTTTCAAATACCAAAACAGAAGCAGCTTTAGGAACAGTAAATACCTGTAACAGTTGGTGCTCAACTACTAATAAAATAGAAATTTCATACATAGAGACCTTCATTCCTTTAGAAATAGGTAAAATTTTAAAAGAAAAGATACATTCAAAATAAATTATCAAAGACAACCTACAGAATGGGAAAAAATATTTCCAAATGATATGACTGACAAGGGGTTAATATCCAAAATATATGAACAAATCACAGAACTCAACACCAAGAAAAGAAAAAAACAAAGAGCCCAATCAAAAAAATGGGAGAACACAATTTCTCAACAAATACATACAAATGGCCAACAGGTACACAAAAAGATGCTCAACATCACTAATTATTAGAGAAATGCAAATCAAAACAACAATGAGGTATTACCTCATACTTGTCAGAATGGCCATCATCAAAATGACCACAAATAACAAATGTTGCGGAGGATATAGAAAAAAGGGAACTTTTGTACCCTGTTAGAGGCAATGAAAATTGGTACAGCCACTGTGAAAAATAAAATGAAGGTTCCTCAAAAAACTAAAATTACCATATGATCCAGCACTTCCACTCTTGGATATGTATCCAGAAAAAAAAAAAAAAAATCACTAATTTGAAAAGATACATGAACGCCTGTGTTCACAGCAGCACTATTTACAACAGGCAACATATGCAAGCAACCCAACTGCCCATCAGCAGACAAATGGATAAAGAAGATGCAGTACATGTAAACACACACACACACGCACACACACAGGGATACTACTCAGCCTTAAAAAGGAATGAAATTCTGCCACTTACAGCAACATGGATGGACCTAAAGAATATTAGGCTTAATGAAATAAGTCAGAGAAAGACAAATACTGTATGATACCATTTATAAGTGGAATCTAAAAAATAATACAGATGAATGTACATGCAAAACAGAAACAGATACACAGATATAGGAAAAAAACAGTGATTACCAAAGGTGAATGAGAAGTGGGGGGTATAAATTAGGAGTATGCCAATGTTCACAGAAGGACTATCTACAATGGGTAAGACACAGAAGCATCCTGAATGTCCATCAACAGAGGAATGGATAAAGAAAACGTGGTACATATATACACTGGAATACTACTCAGCCATAAAAAGAACCAAATAATGTCACTGTAGCAACATGAATGAACCTAGAGATTGTTATACTGAGTGAAGTAAGTCAGACACAGAAAGACAAATATCATATGATATTGCTTATATGTGGAATCTAAAACAAGGGGGGCTACAAATGAACTTATTTACAAAACAGAGTCACAGATATAGAAAACAAACATCATTACCAAAGGATAAAGGGAGCGTGGGATAAACTGTGAGATTGGGATTGACATACACACACTACTATACATAGAATAGACAACTAATAAGAACCTGCTGTATAGCACAGGGAACTCTACTCAATACTCTGTAATAGCCTCTATGGGAAAAGAATCCTAGAAAAAGCAAGTGGACATATACATACATCAGATCAGATCAGATCAGTCGCTCGGTCGTGTTCGACTCTTTGCGACCCCGTACATATATATATATATATATATATATGTACTAACACATGAAACTAACACAACATTGTAAATCAACTATACTCTAATAAAAATTAAAAAAAATAAATTGGGGGTATGTGATTAAGAGATACAAACCACTATGTGTAAAATAGATAAACAACAAGAATGTATTTTATAAATTAACTAGACTTCAATTAGAAAAGGTATCAATAGAGTCAACAGTTAACATTTATACTTTAAAGGAGCAATATTTTCAATAGAGGAATTCTGATGTATTCCTACAATAAAATTAATAAATAACTGATAATAAATTGATAAAATAACTGATAAAGTTACAAAACTGAAACTCAGAAATTCAGTTAAGTGACCAGTGTACACATACATTAACTCTACAGAGAAAATAGGCCTTCTAAATTATATAACCATTTGAAGAAAAAATATTCAGTATCCGAGATTTCAGTATTAGTATGCTATGTTTATTTTACTTGATTCATTAATAATGCTTATGTGTCAGTCCATCATTATAACGCAGAATTCATACAGCACTATATAAATATTAGTCCCTATAACTCATGTAAAGCATATTAAAATGAGAGATAGAATCAGAACTTGATTTTTAATCAATTATTTTTTGGGGCCTAGCCATATAACATACTTTGGCCACCCGATGTGAAGAACTGACTCATTTGAAAAGACCCTGATGCTGGGAAAGATTGAAGGCAGGAGGAGAAGGGGATGACAGAGGATGAGATGGTTGGATGGCATCACCGACTCAATGGACATGAGTTTGAGTGGACTCTGGGAGACGGTGAAGGACAGGGAAGCCTGGTGTGCTGCAGTTGGTGGCGTCGCAAAGAGTCAGACACAATTGAGCGACTGGACTGAACAGAACTGAACATATAGCATGCAGGATCTTAGTTCCCCAACCAGGGATAGAAACCATGCCCCCTTCAGTGGAAGCACGAAGCCTTAACCACTGGACCACTAGGAAAAGTCCCTAGAGCTTGATTAATCTATTATACAAGATAAAAAAAATTATGGTAATTTTACGTGATGAGTATATTTGGGAAAATACTATACAACCCAAGGAGTCTGCAGTTTTAAAAAGCAGAATGGAGAAATATGATAAACTGTCAAGTAATTTTTAACCAAAACTAAAATTATTTTAAGGTAGATACACCCATAATAATCTTTATTCTTTCAATGAATTTTACTGTTATGACAGAAGAAGCTACTCAACCACCAACTTTTCCAAACATATCTCTTAACCAGAAAGATCAAATTAAACCTTAAAGAAATAAAAAAGAAAGCTCCAGGGCTTCCCTGGCAGCTTGGTGGTAAAGAATCTGCCTGTCAATGCAGGAGACACAGGTTTGATCCCTGGTCCAGGAAGATCCTACATGCCTTGGAACAACTAAGGTCCTGCCACACAACTAACTGAGACTGTGCTCTGGAGCCTGGGAGCCGCAGCTACTGAGCCCACGTGCCGCAATTTCTGTGCTTCAAGACAAGAGAAGCCACCACAAGGAGAAGCTTGAGCAGTTAAGTGAGTAACCCGTGCACTGCAATTAAAGAATAGACTCTGCTCTACATAACTAGAAGTCTATACAGCAATGAAGACCCAGCATAGACAGAAATAAATTATAAAAAGAAAAGCTTCAGATCAAGAATATTATTTTGTCTCCATTTAAAAGAAAAAATCTTCCACCCCCACCTCCCAGATCTAGCTGTTCCAATTATACAGCTCTAAGTTATCAAAATCTAGTTGTTACTAAAGTTAACATTAGAATCTATGTTCATTTTCTCTTTTGGCTCTGTTTTGATCATTCAAGGTGACATGTGATTATTAAATCCTTTGAAAGAAAAGATTTCTTAAAAAGTCTCTCTGCCTTTCTTTAAAACAACTTTATAAAATGTTACAACTTGGGAAAAGGTCAAAAGAGTGGTTTTCCATCATGAAAGTTGGTATTCCTTCAACAGTTAAATATTCTAAATTTACTATCCAAATACAATAAATTTAATTTCTGGTGTTCTTACACAAAAACTTCCCCTAACATTTTATTATAAAAATTTTCAAACACACAGTGAACCACTGCCCATATACCACCTAAATTCTATGGTTCACATTTGCTGTACTTGCTCCGTAACATTGCTATCCATCTCTCCACCTGATGAGTCCATTTTAATATGTATCAAAGTAAGCTGAAGACACCTGTACATTTCCCTCTAAGTACTTCAACTTTAGCAAAATGTTCTGAAGGGAGTCCTTTATTTCACGTGCAAAGAAAACAATAAAGCTTAAGCAAAAAGGAATCTTTCTATATGCATCCTAGCCCACTGTACTCCCAAGCCAGCTTTAGAAATAATCCAAATTTCATGGACTGTAGGCCTGCCAGGCTCCTCTGCTCAGGGAATTACCCAGGCAAGAATACTGGAGTGGGTTGCCATTTCCTTCTCCAGGGGATCTTCCCGACCCAGGGATCGGACTCAGGGATCGAACCCAGGTCTCCTACATTGCAGGCAGATTCTTTACCGCTGAGCCATGAGGGAAGCCCCATACAAAATAACACAAAACAATAAACTCTTAAAGAGTGGAAGATGTACATGGATATTCCATATTAAACTCCAAATTAAGGGCGAGAGTAAATATTGCATACTAGGAATCCTCAACTTTCTTAAGGAAAGTTTTTTTATCTTGTTTTATGTGGGGAGGGGCAAGGGAACATGAAATGCTATTTTAAAAAAACAGTATTTTTCTGAATACAAAGTAATATATACTTATGACATATAGAAAATATAGAAACACTAAAAGAAAAAAACAATTTCCACTGACCACTGAGAACCAAAGTTGATATTAATCTTTCCTTTTCAGACATGTTTGTCTGCATATGTAAAGACCTTTAAAAAAATTAGAATCATGTAATATAAGAGTTTACATTCTGTCTTTTAAAACTCTATTTTTATTAGACAAATTCTCATTCCACCAAATATTTTTTGAAAATATAGATTTTAAATGCCTTTATAATAGTTTGCTTATATGCATGAGTTCACAATTTTTGCCTTATGCATGGAATCTGTAGGGTTTTCCTTCTTTTTCTAATTATATTTTATGCTAGGATTAGTATCTAGTATGCAAACATTTTTCAGCATTTTTAATTCTCTAGGATAAATCATGAAAGCAAAATTACAGAATCAAAGTGTACAGACTACCGATATATACTGGCTTAGTGACTCCGCAAATTAAGTTCTGATTAGTTTTTACCAAGTCAATAAGCTAAATGTTAATTTGCTATTTTAATATATATAATTTTTTGCTAGTGAGGAAATATACATACACCCCTCTCTCCTCTTTTCCTCTCCTGGCTGTTTAGATTTCCTTCATAATTTCTCTTCTTGTGTTTTTAAAATATCTTATTAGGATATCCATAATTTTAATTATTTGTATGTGCTCTTCATACTGCAAAAATATTAGCCCTCTGCCTGCAATAATGACTTTAAATGGTTTTCTTACTAGGTTAATCGTAGATGTTATGATTTTCTGAATTATTACCTGAATTCAAAGCCTCTTCTGATGACTAAATAACACCTCCCCTTTTCCTAGAACATCAGGTGGTAAAACAGGCCTTTCTCATCTTGCAAAAATCCCTAGTTCAGCTTTCCTCTTGGCTCTGAAACAAATGAGCCCTGATTCAGTACAGTATGGCAAAGATCTCCTCTAAACACTGAACTATCTAGGCCAGAAATCATGTGACTTCAGTAAGCTATATGGTTTCATCTCTATCAAACAATAAATCATTAAACTGCCTTTTCCAGTTCTTCCTTTTTAAGGTTTGTTTGGTCTTTTAGCTTCCTGTGCTTCTCAAAGACATTGCACAACCAACTCCTGACACAACAAATCCTCAGGGCTTATTTCCAAACAGGTCCTGGCAAGTTTCTGAATTTCTGACTCAAAAGCCCCTTTTATTTTTATACTAAGAATCAAAGTAAACAACTTGTTGCTATAGGATTGGTTGGGCTGGCCAAGACATAAGCATTTTAAAAAACAAAGCAAAACGCCACCAGTGAATGGGTGGACATGGAAATCCAGCTGAGTATAAACCTTTAGACTGTCTAACACGAAGCACTAACTAAAAGATGCACAAAACCACCAAAAATACCTTGAGAAAGGTTCTAGTTAATAAGGAGTAACAAAGCCCATTCCATCCTGTCTCTCCTACCAAATACACCTATAAAATCTAGACCGAATGCACGTAGCTGCCAGTACGTAGGCTGGGGAATCAGAAGCACCAGGGAGCCAGGGCTAAGTTTTCCTTTTCCCTCCAGTATTGCCCTCCCCCACCTACACTCAACACAACCTAAGTGGGCTTTAGCAAGATGAGAAGCCCTCTAAGTTCCTGCTGGAGAAGCAGAAAGAGGTTTCCAAACACCAAAGAAAGTAAATCCCTAGGGGACTCCCACTAACATGTGAAGAACAAAAGTAGCACACAATCCAGATATAAGTCACAAAGAGAGTCCAGTAAAGCAGAGAAATGGAACTGGCAGGTAGGCACTTCTATGTACACAAAATTGTATATAGTGAAAAAAAATATAAAAGTAACTGACACATGAGCACATTTAAGCAGTGGGAGGGGAATGGTTTTACATCATTTGCTCTTTGGGTGCCTGAGTGTAGATGACTCCTGTCACATCACATCTTTTGTCTTCAATCTCCAGATTCTGATGTCAGACTGTAAATGGTCATCACTTAGGTTAATACTTTTACCCACTCAACAAACAAGGTTAAACTCTGTATAATTTTAGAAGTCTGTGAACAGTAAAAAGGTGAATAGTGAAGGATATTCAGTCTCACTAATAATCAACTAAAAGCAAACTAAGACATTTTTGCTTTGCCTATTAGGGTTAGAATATATATATATATATATCGGAAAAGGCAGTGGCAGCCCACTCCAGTACTTTTGCCTAGAAAATCCCATGGATGGAGGAGCCTGGTAGGCTGCAGCCCATGGGGTTGCTCGAGTCGGACATGACTGAAGTGACTCAGCAGCAGCAGCATACATATACATATATATACGTATGTATGTATGTATTTTTAACCACACTGTACAGCATGTGAGATTTTAGTTCCCTGACCAGGGATTGAACCCTTGCCCCCTGCAGTGGAGTGTAGAGTCCTAACCATTGGACTGCCAGGGAATTCCCTGCACAGGTATTTTTAAAAATTCAATGCTAGTGAAAGTAGAGTAAGACAGCCTCATTCACCACCAGTGTTAAGTACAAATTGATACTATCAATTTGAAAACAAAATTCTGCATACCAAGACAGCCAAAAATATGTAGACAATTTGCTCCAGAAATTCTGTGCCTGGGCTTATACCCTAAGGAAATAATTTGAAAAATTGAAAAGCTCTATGCATAAAGACATTCACTGTTTTTTAGGATAGTGAACATCTGGAAAGAACTGAGATGTCCAAATTAGGGGAAGTAAATGACAATACACTCACTGAGTCAAATATTATGTAGTCATTACACATATTTTCTAAGAATTTATAATACGGGAAAATGCTTATGCCAAAGTAATAGTTTTAAAAAAGGACACATACTGATTATACACTTGATTTTAATCATGTTAAAGAATATACTGAAGTATAGAAAATACAGAAGTAAAAAGAGTGTAGAATTCAATATTTGAAAAGTTAATATTTATTTCTTTTATTTGAGAACGAGCCTAAAGGTTTATGAACTGTAATAACTTGTCATTTTTCTGAGGCAGGAATCTGAAACATGTGCCGGACAGCTGAAATTCACCCTCAAGTTACTCAGGTAGCATGAGGTAGGGGGCAGAGACGGGGAGGTCTGGGCCTGTCTCTTCCCTGCATAACCGCCCCTGCCTTTATTTCCCAAGCAAAAAATTCCTGTTCCTGCAGGAGAGAAGGTGAGGGAATGGACGGGAATTCAGCCAGTCATCAGTGAGTTCAACATCGGCATCCGAAGGTGGCTTCACTGCTTTGTACTCAAGTTGAAGGGGCTTCCTCGGTGGCTCAGTGGTAAATAACCCACCTGCCAATGCAGGAGCCTTAGGAGGCTCAGATTCGACCCCTGAGTGAGGAAGATCCCCTGGAGAAGGAAATGGCAAAGCACTCCAGTATTCTTGCTGGGATAATCTCATGAACAGAGAAGCCTGGTGGGCTACATTCCATGGGTCACAGAGTCGGACACGACTGAGCAACTGAGCATGGATGCATTCAAGCTGAAAATCTGATTTTCTGTGGTTATACATTATTTTATGGGGACAATTATATCATATAGTGCTATTTGTCAATGAGGGAATTCACAAAGGTCTTAGGATATATTCTTCTGGAAGGTCCTAAGTATACTGCAAACCAAAATGTTAAAACCATTTAGACTGCGATATTTTATGAAAACATTTGTTTTTCATTTATGCCTTTTTGTTCCACAAATGAGGAGGGGGAGACTAAAAATTAACTTAGTTTTAGAATATAAGACCTTTTTCTTTAATAGACCAAGTAAGGTGACAGGACAATCCAACCATAAAATAAAGAAGATGGTGGAGGGCTTCCCTGGTGACGCGGTGGTAGAATTCACCTACCAAAGCAAGAGACGTGGGTTCGATCCCTGATCTGGGAAGAGCCTACAAGTTGTGAAGCAATCAAGCCCATGTGCCGCAACTATTGGAGCCTGTGCTCTAGAGCCTGGGAGCCGCAACTACTGAGCCCATGCGGCACAACCACTGAAGCCTGTATGCCCTTGAGCCCACGTTCCCCAACCAGAGAAGCCGTCGCGATGAGAAGCCCAAGCACTTCAACTAGAGTAGCTCCCGCTCGCCTCAACTTGAGAAAAACCCACGCAACAACAAAGACCCAGCACAGCCAAAAATAAATAAAATTATTGGGAAAAAAAAAAATATGGTGGAAAGCAAAGCTCTGTGTCTCATGCTCACCTTGTAGCACCTGTATTTATATAGAACCACCAGGAGAATCGTCATGATGACAATGACACTGATCATGATCACCGCATTCAGAATTGAGTGCAGGGCTCTCTGCCCCACAGTCTCCGTGTCTTCTGTAAATGGAGTATAGATTCTGTAATAAAACAAAAGCCCCAGGGGTTAATGGAGATTCTAAACTACATGCTCTCCAAAACCAGTTTTGTTTCCCAGATTTAACTGATACCTTATGAATCACTTTTTTTTTCAGCTCATCAATATAACCAAGAATTTTTAACCTAAGAAAAGCAGCTTTATGCTAAAATAAGCTCTTCAAAATAAAAGGAGATGGTTAAAATCGAGGTGGACCCACGTGCGCCAGACACTGGCTCCATCTAGTGGACGCTTTATACTGAAATAATAACCTCATCCAATGTTTTCTCCACAGCTTATCAGTGATTTGTTAAAGTACTACCAGATTCTGCCATAACACCTAGGCTACAAGTGGTTCTAACAGGAAGGTAAAATGGTGGATAATTACCTTGTATCTGTAGGGTGACTACAACTAAAGTTGTCTTGAGACAATGTCACATATCCATCTACCCTTGTTTCATATGAAAACACTTTTATTCCAGGTACCAATGTTTTCAACAGAAGACTTTATTTCTGCCTCCCCTGGAGTTAGGTACAGCCATGAGAATAAGTAATGACCACTGAGTTATAAGCAGATGTGGTCTGTGGAATTTCTAAGGGAGGAGTGAGTTCTGCTGAGAGGTATGTCTATGTCCTTTTCTCTTCCATTCCTTCCTGCTGTGTGAATGAAGGCTGGGGCTCCAGCACCAATACTGGACCCCGAAATAATCTAGACAACCGAAGCCAAAAGAGAAGGAATGAAGAAGCCTGAGTCCTTGGTGAAAAGAAAGCACTGTACAATCTGAACTACTACCTCTTCACTATTCTGTGGGAGACAAGAAAATATGTATATAACTCAAACCAGTTTTTTAAATTTTTTCTTTTTTTTGGCTGTGCCATTCGGCTTGCAGGATCTTAGTTCCCTGACCAGGGATTGAACCTGGGCCTCAGCAGTGAAAGCGTCAAGTCTTAACCACTGGACCACCAGGGAATTTCCTGTTTTGATTTTCTATAATGGGCTCGGCAAACTTTCTGTGAAGGACTACAGAGTAAATATTTTAAGCTTTGTGAGTCATATGGTCTCTGCTGCAACCATTCAACTCTGCCCTTGTAGTATGAAAGCAGCTGAAGACAATACATAAACGAATGGTCACAGCCTTGTTCCAGTAACACTTCATTTACCAAGGGAGGTGTCAGGCAGATCTGGCCTGTGGGGCACAGCTTGCTAACCTGGTTCTATAATATGCAGCCAAACCTAACTTTAACTTACAGAGACAATATTCCCCAACTTCTTTTGTTAACTGTCTCCAACCCCTGCTCTTCACTCATTGTCGTAGCCTTTCTCTCAAAAGGTTAAAGCCTGGCTTTCAGAACCCCACAGTTTTCCAGACACTTGCCAATTTCAGAATTCACTTAAAACATCTTGAGCCCAACAGGGTCCTAGAGACAGAACTAGGTGACATCTGAATCAAAGCATTTTTCTTGGAGACAAAGGGCAGACACCAATAGCACCAGAGAATCTACGTGACAGTTCAGCAAACACTTTAGTGCCAGTTTGCATTCCTTCTTCATCCTTTCACTGAACTTTTTTTTTTTTTTGGTCAAACATTTATTACATTCCTCACCCTGGAAACAAAAGTGCTCTCGCAGTCCTCGTGGTATAGAAGGAAAACAGGCATTAAGTAGGGAAAGTACACTTGCATATTGTGACAAGTGAAAAAAGAACAGGGTGCGAAAGAATACCGGGAAGGGCCTAATTCTTTTAGGAGGGTCATGGAAGTCATTTTTCAGCCAGGATGAGAAGGATGATAGGAATTAATCTACCAAAGTTAGAGAAGGAAAAAAACATTCCAGGGAGAAGAACATGGGCCCAATAGCCCTGAGGTGCTAAAATCACTACTCAATTCTTTACTTGCTCAATTCCAAATAAATCGAGCCCAATCTAGGGATGCTACATTAAAAAATATAACTCTGCAGCTTTATTTTCTCTACGTAAAGCATCATCTGCTTCCAGTTATCAGAGAGGATGGACTCTCTAGCCTTCACGGCCCTTCAGGGCAGAGGTCAGAGGTCTTCAAGGTGACAATGACACGCTACGCAGGACAGCTAGATTGGCCGAGAATAACAACCCACAATACTCATACGTACAGCTGCCCATCCTTCCGGGTATAAAAGCTGACTGATTTGATGGTGGCCACAACTACCACCATACAGAGAGTCACAGGGACAAACAGCATGATCACATGTTTGGCGCCATATTTCAATGTCAGCTCCTCATCTTCCTCTTCCTCTTGCTCCACCACCTGCTGTGAGCTGCTGGGGGCTCGGCCATTGGACACCGACTCAGTGTTGCCACGCCTCCGCCTCTCGTTGCCGTGCTCATGCCGCTCTCTACTGTCATTCTAAAAGCACAGGAAGAGATTTTTCAGTAAGTCAGACTCCCAGGAAAATCAAAGTGTTCTATATAAAAAACAGAAAATGTAATGATTAGATCCCAGGGTAACAACAGGTCCATTATTACGCGAGTTTCCAAAAACTTAAAGCCAGAGAGAATCAATTTACAAGAAGTACACAGCCTAAAAGTCGAGATTATTTACCACTGTCCATTGGAGGAACCCAGGTCCCCCCTCTCACCCGGCTCTTTCTAACTCTAATACAACTGTACTCATTCTTTGGAATTTTTTACTTAAAAAATGACATCCGCATGAAGCCTTCTTTATTTACTATAGCTCCAAGCAGAGTACTCTCACCTTTTTAAAAATCATGAAATGCTTTTTTACCTGTAGTTTCCTATCATTTATACAAGGAACTATCTCACCTTCATTATTAATAAGACTTAGAAATCTTTGTAGTGACATACAGGGGATCTGTCAGTATTATTTCTTACCATCTACAGTTATCTCAAAACAGTATTCAGTTAAAAAACAAAAAACAAAACCTTTACAGAAAGAAACTAGGCCTTAATTCTGATGCTCTCCAAACCCATTCCCACCTATATAGAGGAAGGGGACAATAAATGCAAGAATGAAGGAATGCAAGTAGACTCCATTTTTCTCTGGTTCTAAACCTCACTTTTTACCATTATCCTTATCCTGGGTCTATCCTTGCCTAATCACGTTCAATTTCCTCTTTGATATTATTAGATCTAAAATTCAGTTTTTATAAAGGGTAGAATGAATCTCAAGAGCATTAACAACAACAAAATAAAAATAATAGAAAATAGGAGAAAAATAACAGAGAACTAAATAAAACAGGATATGAAAGTAGACTGATAGTCACTGTTGCTGACAAGAGGTAATCAGCTTGGTTAAGCCAGGAAGCTCATAGGAAGACACACCTTGTATCTTGTATCTCATTTTTGACTATAGAGTTTAACCAAGTATATTACATGCTTGCTAATAGCAGTATTAGGGATTTTAATATGTGCCTTTTTTTGGCTCCACGTCAAGGCTTGTGTGATCTTAGTTCCCCAACCAGGGATTGAACCTGTGCTCTAAACAGTGAAAGCCCTGCATCCTAACCACTAGACCACCAAGGAATTCCTGATGTGTACTTTGACATTTAACTCTCACAACCACCTTACCATCACCACTTTCCAGGCAAGGAAACAGCCACAGCTTGTCTTATAAAGAGGGTTTGAACACCAGGTGTGCCTGACTGCAGAAATCAAGCTCTTAACCTCCTCTCAATCTGTCATTCACAAAACAACATGACTGCTCTGCAGACTTACTGTAGGCTTTCTCTTTCTCTTGACTTTCAATTTATTCATTCCATAAGTAATTATAAGAATTCTATATTTTAGTTACTCTGCTGTAACACTACAGCAGAAATTAAAAAGATCCAGATGCTGTCCTTAGAAGCTCATAAGATAGTTTTAATATTAGAGAAACACTAGAGATGTGAACAAAGTGCTACAGAACTAATTTTTTATGATCAAGAAAGGCAACATACGGTGGGAATGTAAACTGATGCAGCCACTATGGAAAACTATATGGAGGTTCCTTGAAAAACTAAAAATAGAATTGCCAAATGATCCAGCAATTGCACTCTTGGGCATAAAACTCTAATTCAAAAAGATACATGCACCCTAATGTTCACAGCAGCACTATTTACAAAAACCAAGACAAGGATGCAACCTAAATGTCTATCAACAAATGAAAGGATGAAGATGTGGCATACACACACACACACACTGAAATATTACTCGGCCATAAAAAAGGAATGAAATAATGCCATCTGCAGCTACATGGACCTAGAGATTATCACACTAAGTCAATCAGAGAAAGACAAATATATGACATCACTTATATTTGGAATCTAAAATGATAACAAATGAACTTATTTATAAAATGGAACCAGACTCACAGACATAGAAAACAAAATTATGGTTACCAAAAGGGAAAGAGGGTAGAGAAGGGATAAATTAGGAGTTTGGGATTAGTAAATAACAGACTACTACATGTAAGATAGAATAAAATAAAAGGGCCTACTGTATAGGACAGGGAACCATATTCAATATCCTATAATTAACCACAAGGGAAATAATATGAAAAATAAAAAATACACATATGTATATATGTGTAACTGAATCACTATGTATATATGCAAAACTGAATCACTTTGCTATACACTTGAAACTAACACAACATTGTAAATCAACTATATGTCAATAAAAATTTAAAGCAAAAAAGAAAGACAACATGAAAGATACAATTCTTGAATAGAACTTTCAAGAATGGAAGGTGAATGGGCTCCAGGCAGAGATAAGGTCATCTGTGGCACAGGCCTATCCAGAAAACCTATGAGAACTCCTGAGGTGACTGAGAACAGGGTGGTCAGGGCTGGTGGCAGGAAAAGGAAGGTTAGGAACAGGTCGTAACCTTGTTTGCCGTGCCAGAGACTTCAGACTTTGTCCTGCAGGCAACAAAAAAGTCATAAAATTGCTAAGGTTGAGGAAGTGCACATCAGATTATGTTTTGTTTTTAACAAACTTGCTGAAGTGGTGATGGAAAATAGGAGGGGTGTGAGAAAAATACTTCAGCAACGAATGACAGAGCTTTGTGGCAAATTACATGAGAATGGTCAGGAAGGAGTCAATGAGGACTCTGGAGGTTTTGGCTTAAGGGACTAGGAAGGTGGTGATAGCACTGATGGACACAGGGAGCACAAGAAGATAAGCAGGCTAGAGGAGCAGAGAGAGATTTTAGTTAGGTGGAGAGAGAATTTAGACAGGTGCATTTCAAGCTCAGAAGACAGCTGAAGGAAGCCATTAGTTTCTATAGCTATGAAAGTGGATGAAACCTCAGGGAGAAAGTATAGATGGATGCATTGATCATTAATGTAACACAACAGTTGTGGAAGGAAAAATACAAAGTGAGATGACCACCAAGGAAAGAAGTGTGAATAACTCCTAAGCTTAAGCAGCAGGTTATCCATAAATTGTAATGGACTGGGGAATGAATGGAAACTGAGAAATTAAAGGCAATTATTCCTTGAAGCCAAAAAAGAACAAAAATGGACAAAAGAGGAGATTCAAATTTTAAAAAGTTATTTTAGGGATGTCAGAGACTTGAGCATACTTGTCAGGTCAAAGTATAGAGTTAGGATTAGAAGAAAATGTTGATGATACAGAACATAGAGATGATAACTTATGAAGCAGGGTAGGGGATAAATGATGGGGAATGGAAAAAGAGAGAAAAGCTGGCCTTACAAAGGCACTGGTGCTCTCTGCCTCAGTTTGATCTCATGGAGGAAACATTTATGAAGACTCCAGGCCTACGAGAGTGGAAAGGAAACAATTGCAAAGCACAAAAGACAGAAAAATATATACACTTATCAAGAAAGATAATTTTTGCTGAACACAAGTCATTGAAGTTCAGTAGGAAGGAAAGGGTTATGAGGAAGGTGGGCTCTAGACAACAGGGGCATAGTGGGGTAGATAGCTGAGAAGCAGGAGAGCTGAGGGAATTCACACTTCAATCCTCTAAGAAGGAGGGGACTGTGCCATATGCTAAGAACGCTGCAGTTATGGCTAATATTCAGCAATACAATTATGGCCAACTTGGGCTGATTAATGTTTAGTATAAAGTAAATGCAAGTAATAACAGCTCTCTTAATATAGCATTTACAAAGCATTTATGTAATTTAGTATTATATGATTTATATAAAGTACTTACTTAATTTAAAAGCACTTTCACTTCATCTTGTTTATCTTTATATGTTGGGAGGTTTTGGTAGACGAACAGTAAAGCAACTGATACAAAATTTCATAGTCAGAAAACAACAGAGGTAGGAAAATCAAAGTCAAATCTCTTACTTCAAAACTGTTCTTTCTATGGCACCACAGTTCTCCTATAAGGCTACGTGAGCTGTTTAACTGGGTCAACCTAGCATGAAAGAGGCAATCATAACGTGCTTGTTAAGGGTAAGACTGGATATTCTGGTTTATAGTGAACATTAGTGACCCCACCCTGCCCCGCCCTCAGAGCTGATACAGGATACTAGAGCACTGTTTCACATAATACTTTGGATACTACTTTAAAAATTAACTATATAATTTATGTCTTTTTAAAAAATACAATTTATTTAAAGAGGCAAAATACACATTTGATTCTAAACTCAAGAAGTTTAAAAAAGCATACAGTAAAAAACCTCCCACTTAACTCTCGGTTTCCTAACCCCCTGGGGTACCACTGGTTACTGTTCTCAGCAAATCCTTTCAAAGTTTCCTTATTCATACACAAGCAAATACAAATACATATTCTCATTCCCCTTGTCCACAGAAATGGTGGCATAAGAAATGCACTGTCCTATACTATGCTTTCTTTTTTAAATTGTATCTTAGAAAGTTTTCTACATGTCAGTAAAGAATATCCTTATTCTCTTAAAAAACCAGCTGCACAGCCAGTGTATAAAGATATCGTAATTTATTAGGCCAATCCCCTAGTGATGGACACCGAACTTGCTTCCAACTTTTTGCCATTTCAAACATCACTGCAGTGAAGTTATTTCACACATGAAGGGGCATATTTATAGGATAACTTCACTGAAGTACAAGGTCAAAGTATATATTCACTTCAAATCCTGATTTATACAGCCAAATAGTGCACTCAGCAATGCAGGAGAGTGCCTATTTCAACAAGCCCTTGTCTACATAGTAAGCTTGCGATGCCTGGATTTTTACCAAACTGATAGGTATTAAAATACAGGATCTCAGTTTAATTTTAACTTCTATGTCTCTTATCATTAGGAAAAAATGATCATTTTTTAAAATGAACTAAGTATTCATATCCTTTGTCATTTTTTCTATTTGCCTTATGGTACTTTGTTTTAAAACTTTTTAAAACTTTTAAATTTAAAAAACAGTGAATGCCAGTTATATACAAGGACGTACCAGCCAACATGACTGCCCTCATGAACTGATTTCAAGCAGGGGAAGACAGCTAACAAACAAGATAATTACAGATTAGGATAGTACTATAATAGGGTGATGTGATAAATACATAGAATGGGACTTTCAAGTAATGTGACCAGAGAATATCTTTCTGAGGACATGACATTTGAGCTGAGACCCGAAGGATGAAAAGATGTGAAAGAGCTTTTGTACTGTAAAGGATTAACTCAGCAGGTCAGGGGTGTCCAAAACCTGCATACACCATAGAAAGATTTGGCCTGGCTCCTAGGAGATAACCTTTAAGTCCCTGGAACAGCCTGCCTATTAAGGCTGTTTCTGTTTACAGGAGGCCTTGGGTCACATTAACAATCTGATCCACGGTGGGAGTCTTGAGCCACATGGTATCTGCTTGACCTTAGGAGGGGTTAGAGAACTATGTCCAGCCATGTGTACATGACCAACCCTGAATAAAACTCTGGGACACCGGGGCTCAAGTATGTTTTTTTGGTGAGCAGTACTCTCTGCATGTTGTCTCACATTGCTATTGGGAGAATTAAGCATTTGTTTGCATGACTCCACTGGGATAAGACAATTGGAAGCTTGGGCCTGGTGTCTCCTGGATCCTTGCCCTTGTGCCTTTTTCTGTTGCTAACTTTAATCTTTGTCTTTTCACTGCAGTAAACTGTAACAGTGAGTATAACAGCTTTTCTGAGATCTGTGGGTCGTTCTACTAGCTTATCACTGAACTTGAGCATTGTCTTGGGGAACCCTGATTATATGTGTACACTGAAAAATCATAAAATATTGCTAAAAGAAATTAAAGATCAAAAGCAAAAACAGACAAATGGGACTACATCAAACTTTACACTTCTGTGCATCAAAGAAACAGAGTAAAAAGGCCACCAGAGAATGGAAGAAAATATGTGCAAATTATATATTTGATAATGGGTTAATATCCAGAATATATAAAAGACTCCTATAACAACAAAGAAACAATTTGATTTTAAAACGGTAAAAGACTTGAACAGACATTTCGATAGACATTTCTAAGAAGAATATATACAAATGGCCAACAAACACAAAAAAGATGCTCAATGTTACTAATCAGAGAAATTAAAATCAAAACTAAAATAAGCTCTCTTACACCCATTAGAATGGCTACTATCAAAAAACTCCCCAGAAAATAACAAGTATTAGCAAGGGTGCAGAGATGTTGAATCCCTTGTGCCCTGTGGATGGGCACGTAAAAGGGTACAGCTGCGATAAGAAACGATGCAGCTTCCTCAAAAAATTAAAAACAGAACTGTCATATGGTCCAGCAACTCTACTTCCAGGTACAGATCCAAAAGAACTGAAAGCAGTATCTCAAAGAGATACTGTATTTCACACCCATGACCACTGCAGCACTATTTTCAAGAGCCAGGAGACAGAAGAAACTCAAATGTCTAACAATAGATGGATAAAGGAAATGTGATACATATGTACAACGGAGGACTATTCGGCCTTAGAAGGAAATCTTGTCACTTGCTAAAACATGAATGAACCCTGAGGACTTTATACTGTGAAATGCATAAGCAAGTTACAAAAAGACAAATACTGGATGATTCCACTTATATAAAGTACCTAGTCTAACTTGAAAAAAAAAGTGTAACTGTGTTTGCTAGGGGCTCTGGGGACAGGGAAATGGGGCTATCCTGTTCAACAGGTGCAGAGTATTAGTTTTGCAAGTTAAAAATGTTTTAGAAATCTACTGCACCATAATGTGAATATAGTTAACACTACTGAGCTGCACATTTAAAAACGGTTAAGATGGGAACTTCCCTGGTGGGCCAGTGGTTAGGAATCCACCTGCCAATGCAGGGGACACAGGTTCGATCCTTGATCCAGGAAGATCCCATGAGCTGCAAAGCAACTAAGCCCATGCGCCACAACTACTGAGTCAGTGCGCCAGGACCTGCACTCTGTAACAAGAGAAGACACTGCAAGGAGAAAACCACACACTGCAGAGAGTAGCACCCACCGCTCACCACAACTAGAAAAAGCCCCCACACAGCAACAAACATCCAGCACAGCCAAAAATTTTAAAAATACATAAATATTGTAAAATGGTATCTCATGTCCTTAACCACAATTAAAAATAAATTTTTTTTAAGACCTGAATAAATGTAGAGCTATACTGTGTGTTCATGGATTAAAAGGCTCAATACTGCTAAGGTGTCAATTCTACCAACATTCTCCCCCCGCCCCCCACCCGCCAACTGATCTATAAATCAATGCAATCTCAATCAGCTTTTCTATAGTAATATTTATTAAGTTAATATAGGAAATAGGGGCTTCCCTGGTGGATCAGTGGTAAAGAATCTGCCTGCCGATGCAGGAGACATGAGTTCCATCCATGATTCAGGAAGATTCCACATGCTGCAAAGCAACTAAGCCTCTGAGCCACAACTATTGAGCCTGTGCTCCAGGGCCACGGAGCCGAAAATACTGAAGCCACCCACGTCCCACAGCTACTGAAACCTGTGCACCACACAGCCCGTGCTCCACCACAGGAGAAGCCCCCGCAGTGAAAAGCCTGTGCACAACTGGAGGGTAGCTCTGCCTGGCCACAACTGGAAAAGAGCCTGTGCAGCAACGAAGGCCCAGCACAGCCAAAATTAAACAGATAAAATTTATTTTTAAAAAAGGGAAATACAGGAGGATGTCCAAAACAACTTTGAAAGTTGGAGAACTAATGCCACATCTTATACAGTTACAGTTCTCAAAAAAATGTTGTACTGGCACAAATAGACTAAGCAGAGTCCAGAAACAGCCTGACACATATGCACAACTGATTTTTGCCAAAGGATAGTCTTTTTCAACAAACAATGCTGAAACAATTGGATATCCAACTGGAAAAAAATGGACTTTAATCCATACCTCATGCCATACACAAAAAATTATACTCACAATACAGACCTAAATGCAAAACCTAAAACTATAGTTTCCAGAAGAAGGTAATATAAGAAAAAACTTTTGAGAACCTGAGTGAAACAAAGATTAAAAAAAAAAGAGACTGACCCACAAAAGGAAAAAACAGATAAAAGAGATTTCATCAATATTTATACTGATCTATTTCTGGCCTTTAAAATATACTGCTAAGAAAATAAAAAGACAAGCCACAGATCGGAAGAAAATGTTTGCAAATCACATATATCATAGAGGACCTGTATCTGGAATATATAAAACTCAGTAAGAAAACAAACAACCCCAAACCTCCTAGAAAAAGAAAGAGAAAAGAAACAAACCAATTTAAAAACCGAGCAAGGGATCTGAACAGATACTTCACCAAAGATATCAGGAAGACAAGCAAATAAACAGACACTTCACATCATTATTCAGAGAAATGTAAACTAAAATCACAAAGTTACTGCACCAGTGCAGTGCAGTTACACAATCAATTTGGAAAACTGTTTGACAGTACCTTAAGAAGTTAAATATCTACTTTCTACACTGGATCACATTCTACTCTTAGGCATTTACTCAAAATAAATGAAAGCAATATGTCCAATCAAAGATTTGTACATAAATGTCCACAACAGCTTTATTTGTAATAACCCAAAACCAGAAACAATGCAAACATCCATAAACAAGTGAATGGATTAAAAAAAATACCTGTGGTATATCCATATAATGGAATGCAACACAGCAATAAAAATGAAATATTGATACATGCTATACCACTGATGAATCTCGAAATAATTATGCTGAATGAAAGAAGCCTTACAAAAGTTATGTACAGTATGATTTCATTTATATAAAATTCTAGGAAATGAAAACTAGAATACAGTGACAAAAGTTAGTAAGTGGTTGCCTGATAGACAGCAGTTGGGGAGGGATAGGAGGGAGAGATTACAAGGAAGAGGAAACTTACAGGTGATGGTTATATTCATGATCTTGACTGCAGGGGTGGTTTCCATGGTATACATGTATGTCAAAACCGGTCAAATTGTATACTTATTTTAAATATGTGCAATTAATTGTGTGATAATTATTCTTCAATAAAGCTGTTTTTGTTAAGTGTTTTTCACAAAGAGGTGAAGAGGTGTCCTTTGAAAACTGTCATATTAGAAAGTGACAGAAGTACTAAGAGATTTTCAAAATGCAAAATTTTGGCTAAATATTAGAATGACAACTTAGCATTATTTTTAAGGCTGATTAAAACCAATTTTTTTTAATTATGGAAAAAGTTAAAGTAAATAAGTAAATATGTCAAAAGTGTATATAAAGCCCCACGTGCACTTTGCATATGTGCTCAGTCCCTCAGTTGTGTCCAACTCTCTGCGACCTCCTGGACTGAAGCCCACCAGGCTCCTTTGTCCATGGGACCTTCCAAGCAAGAATACTGGAGTGGGTTGCCACCTCCTCCTCCAGGGGATCTTCCTGACTCATCTTCCCGATGTGTCTCCTTCATCTCCTGCATTGGCAGGCGGATTCTTTACCACTGAGTCACCTGGGAAGCACATGTGCACCTGACCTTCAATTACGTCATCTCAAGGTTAAATCTTATTCCATTTGTATTTCCACCCACTTTGCCCCTAGTTTTATTTTGACGAAAACTCAGACCTATCATTTCCTTTATAAATGTTTTAGTGTTAATATATATTTCTAAAACATAAGAACATAAAGGCCTCTTTGTATATGTGGCTTGGTAACTCATTTCTTTCTTTAAAAAAAAAAAATTCTTTATTATTTGGCTGTGCCAGGTCAGACTTGCAGCATGTGGGATCTAGCTCCCCAACGAAGAATTGAACCCGGGTCCCCTGCATTAGGAGTTTCGAGTCTTAGACATTGGACCAACAGGGAAGTCCTCGTTTATTAATTAAAAAGAAAACAAAAAACTTTAGTTTTTAGAGCAGTTTTAAGTTCAGAACAAAACTGAGCAGAGTACCGAGAACTCCCATAATACCCCTTGCCCCCACAACCTTCCCCACCAACATCCTACACCGAAGTGGTATATTTTCACAATCAACCAATCTTCATTGGCACATTATCACCTAAAATCCATAGTTTACTTTAGGGTTCACTCTTGGTATTGTATAGTCTCTGGGTTTTGAAAAATGTGCGATACACGCATCTACCATAATACCATACGGAAGAGTTTCACTGTCCCCAAAACCCTCTGCCTATTTATCCCTCCCTTCCCGCTATGCTCTGGCAACCAAGGATCATTTTACTGCCTTCAGTTTTGCCCTTTGAGACTATTTTTAAGGTTCAGAAAAACCAGTGTTGTAGCCATTATAAATGGTTTCATTTCAGTGGCAAAAGCAGATTACTCACTACACAAATGTTGTAAGTTTCAGGGAGGGCGGGGTCCTATGGGAAGTGGCAAGTATGTGGGAAGTGAGTTCCTATGAAGCCACATTCCCCAAAGCTCCTACGCTGTGAAATCAGAGGCTTCATTTTAATTCTTTCCCCTTCTCTCACTTCAGAACATGTACAAGTCCAACCACTGAATACATGTGGACCCTCAGGCAGGGAGAGTAGTTCTTGGGCAGCAAAGATTATGGAGGTATTTTTGAGTGTGTTTGGGGTGGAGAGGGGAGGTATTTTTTAATAGAGCATGCTTGCCCATTTGGGTTTTATAAAAAAAAACAAAAACCTTGTTTCTTCCCTGCCTGTCCTTGGCTTTTAGTTTTATTTCTGTAGTTAAAAGAAATACCATAAATAAGGGTTTATAAACATTTTTAGAAGTTTTAAAAAATGTTATCAACTTGTGTTTATAAATAGAAACTCAGCATCCTCCCGAATCTCTGCTTCACAGCATGAACACGGTGAGCAATCTGACATACTTTCAGATACTTTTATAGCCATGCTCTGCAATCTGTTTTGCCAATATACCTCAACGTACATATTATAGAAGCAAAAAGAAATAATTAAAAAATAACATTACAGTAGCAGCACAGTAATAACTATGATAATAACTGCTAAGATTTATCGACTATGAATGCGTGAGACATTCTGCTAAGCAGCTCAGGTGAGTCATCTATTTAATCCATATAAAACTGAGTTAATATTCTAAACTTCATTTAACAGATAAAGAAACCGATGCTTAGGCAGATCAAATAGTTTGCCAAAGATCCCACAACTAAGAGGTTCCAGAGCTGAGATTCTACTTCAGACAGTTTAGTCAAGAGATCCTACTATTCTCCATTACCTTATAATGTTGATCTCAAAATTCTCAGTTATAAGTAATATTTCAAAGAATATTCTCATCTATATTTCCTGGTACTTTTATGGAAATGTTTTTATAGGATAAGTTTCAAGAAGTGGTCATACTTGGTCAAAAGGTACATGCATTTATTTATTTATTTATTTGGCCGTACCTCGAGACATGTGGAATTTCCCCTACCCGGGATGAAATCCATGTCCCTGCAGTGGAAGCTTGGAGTCTTAACCACTGGAGTGCCAGGGAAGTCTAGTGTATGCATTTTTAGAGTTAACTGCCAGATAATCTCCAAAGGCATGTGTATGTAGCAGACTCTTTGACAGCCTGCTTCCAAATAAAGACAACCTTTTAACTCCTATGAACATCAAGCGAAGAGTGCCTATTTCCCCATATCTTCAGTAGCAGTAAGAATCAAGCCTTGCTCACTGAAAGGCAAAAGACAAAGGTTTTAATTTCTATGTCTCTGATTACTAGTAAGGTTGATCAACTAGTCTTTTCATATATTTATTACCATTTATATTTCTTTTTCTTCCTTCATACATGTATACTGCTCATCAGTTCAGTTCAGTCGCTCAGTTGTGTCCAACTCTTTGTGACCTTATGGACTGCAGCACGCTAGGCTTCCTTGTTCTTCACCAACTCCTGGAGCCTACTCAAACTCATGTCCATCGAGTTGGTGATGCCATCCATCTCATCCTCTATCATCCCCTTCTCCTCCTGCCTTCAATCTTTCCCAGCATCAGGGTCTTTTCCAATGAGTCAGCTCTTCGCATCAGGTGGTCAAAGTATTGGAGTGTCAGGATCAGTCCTTCCAATGAATATTCAGGACTGATCTCCTTTAGGATGGACTGGTTGGATCTCCTTGCAGTCCAAGGGACTCTCAAGAGTCTTCTCCAACACCACAGTTCAAAAGCATCAGTTCTTCAGTGCTCGGCTTTCTTTATAGTCCAACTCTCACATGACTACTGGAAAAACCATAGCTTTGACTAGACGGACCTTTGCTGACAAAGTAATGTCTTTGCTTTTTAATATGCTGTCTAGGTTGGTCATAGCTTTTCTTCCAAGGAGTAAGCATCTTTTAATTTCATGGCTGCAATCACCATCTGCTGCGATTTTGGAGCCCCCCAAAATAGAGGCTCTCACTGTTTCCCTATCTGTTTGCCATGACGTGATGGGTCCGGGTCTTAGTTTTCTGAATGTTGAGTTTTAAGCCAACTTTTTCACTCTCCTCTTTCACTTTCATCAAGAGGCTCTTTAGTTCTTCACTTTCTGCCATAAAGATGGTGTCATCTGCATATCTGAGGTTATTGATATTACTCCCAGGAATCTTGATTCCAGCTTGTGATTCATCCAGTCCAGCATTTCTCATAATGTACTTAAGACCTTAATGCTGGGAGGGATTGGGGGCAGGAGGAGAAGGGGACGACAGAGGATGAGATGGCTGGATGGCATCACTGACCCAATGCACATGAGTTTGGGTGAACTCCGGGAGTTGGTGATGGACAGGGAGGCCTGGTGTGCTGTGATTCATGGGGTCACAAAGAGTCAGACACGACTCAGAGACTGAACTGAATTGAACTCTGCATATAAGTTAAATAAGCAGGGTGACAATATACAGCCCTGACATACTCCTTTCCCGATTTGGACCCAGTCTATTATTCCATGTCCAGTTCTAAGTGTTGCTTCTGACCTGCATACACATTTCTCAGGAAGCAGATCAGGTGGTCTGGTATTCCCATCTCTTTCAGAATTTCCAAAAATTGTGATCCACACAGTCAAAGGCTTTGGTGTAGTCAATAAAGCAAAAGTAGATATTTTTCTGCTCATACCTTTTAGTAATTTGTTTCTGAGTTATGTCCCTTTTAACTTCATAAGGATTCTTTATATATTAAGATATATCTGTCACTAGGTATATAAGCCTTTGCCCAGTTTGTTTTCAGACTTTGTTCATGGCAGTTTTTGCCACACTGAAGTTTATTATTCTGTATTGCTGAATATGAACTTAGATTATTTAATAAGGAAAATTTAATCTTACTTTTTTCATCAAATATTATTTCATGTATACATTCCCATGTACCAAGTCAAAGGCCTAAAAATTAACACTGTATTCCATTACGTTGATATATTTATAATCTTCACATTATTTACTTAAAATACATATTTATTTATAAGAAAAAGTATCATGGGAGGGAGGTTCAAGAGGGAGGGGATGTACATATACTTATGGCTGAATCATGTTGTTGTATGGGATGTACATATACTTATGGCTGAATCATGTTGTTGTATGGCAGAAACCAACACAACATTGTAAAGCAATTATCCTCCAATTAAAGGGCTTCCTTGGTAGTGCAGTGGATAAGAATTCACTTGCCAGTGCAGGAGACTTGGGTTCGATCCCCAATCTGGGAAGATCCCACATAGACGCAGAGCAACTAAGCCCATGAGCCAGAACTACTGCAGTCTGCATGCTGTGGGGCCGCACACCACAATTACTGAGGCCACATGCTGCAACTACTGAAGTCCATGCACCTAGAGCCCGTGTTCTGCAACAAGAGAGGCCCCACAGTGAGGAATCCGAGCACTGCAACTAGAGAGTAGCCCCTTCTCGCCACAGCTAAAGAAAAAGCCAGCACAGCAACAAAGACCCAGCACAGCTAAAAATAAATAAATAAATAAAATTATCTTTAAAAAATAAATTAAAAAAAGTACCAATAAGACTTTATAGATATTGTTTGAAAGTTGTCTGTTGAAAGTGAAAGTCACTCAGTCGTGTCTGACTCTTTGAGACCCTGTGGACTATACAGTCCATGGAATTCTCCAGGCCAGAACACTGGAGTGCATAGCCTTTCCCTTCTGCAGGGGATCTTCCCAACCCAGGGATCGAACCCAGGTCTCCCACATTGCAGGCGGATTCTTTACCAGCTGAATCACAAGGGAAGCCCAAGAATACTGGAGTGGGTGGCCTATCCCTTCTCCAGCAGCTCTTCCCGACCCAGGAATCAAACCGGGGTTCTCCTGCACTGCAGGCAGATTCTTTACTAGCTGAGCTGTCAGGGAAGCCCTAGATGTTGTTTGAATTTCCACAATTAGAAATGTGAGGCTCCTAAGCTTGCACTGCAGAAAAAATGAGAAGAGTAGCTGAACTGAAGAACTGGCAAGTGAAGTGGAAAACTTGAAAACATTTATTAATCATACGCAATGTTTCCAACAGCATGCAGAATTCTATCCAGCACCTGCCCAAGCTTTGAGATTGCCCAGAGTTAGAGCTTTAACCAGTACTCCATCATCAAGGAAGGCTGTCATTTTCCTGAACAGTTGACATAACTAGTGAGAGATAATATTACACATTTATGGTGCTGTTGTGTGTGGCTTGAACCTAGAGCTTTTTTTTTTTTTTTTTAAACAAACTATTAAGATCTGTGCCAAAGACCTCTGATTTTACTCTCATGCAAAAACAAGCATGTTTCTCTGGAGGTCACCCCAAGATCTTAAGTTCTTTTTTCTCTTTACTTCATTTTGATATGAATGGGAGGGAAAACAAATTCATTACCATAAACAGTACAATAACATCATCATCCAAAGGCTGACTGATTAAGCCTGTGAACCTGATTTAGCTTAAATTTAGATCACTCCTTTCACTTATTTTTTCCTCCTCAAGGTCCCAAGTACTTAATCACCTTTAAACATCTTCCATGTCTGCATTCTGTTTAATTTCGTAAGATTTCTCACACTTTAAAAAAGTGACCCACCATCATCTAGAAAATGAGAGGGTTAGTTCTACCAGCTTATGATTTGCTAATAACTTAATAAAGTTCTCTGAATTTAGTCTTTTGAATTCAGAAAAGATACTGCAAATGACCTTGTTTATAAAGACCAGACACATTTTAATGTTGTAAATTTAGCAGAGCTGAAGGTAACAATCTGCATGTATTCCTCAGCAATTGCTTTACACAGAGAATTATTATTGACCTTTCAATGAATTTCTACTTTAAGGATTCTTTTTTAGTTGGCAAATAACTGATTTTTTTATCCTTCTATTCTAAATCAAAAAGGCTGTTGACAATTAATTGCCTTAAGGACTAAAAAATTTGGGTCAGAATAAACTAATGAGAATTAAAATATTGAATATTCAATTTATAAATCTAACTGTTTTTCTCTAAGGTCACCTTCCCTTTAAATCGTTATTCAAATATAGTGACTCTCAAATTATGGTCGCTGGACCAGAAGCATTGGTGGGATCTGGGAAGTAGTCAGAAATGCAAATTCTCTGGCCCTATACCAGACCTACAAAATCAGGAATTCTGGGTTTCAGGCCAGAGAATTTGTTTTAACAATTCTTCCAGGGGACTCCAATTTGAAAATCACTGCTGTAATATATTTTAAAAGGCTTAATTAACTATAAATGAATTTTAGACTTACTTTAA
The DNA here is from genome assembly GCF_000754665.1 of Bison bison bison. Taxonomy (NCBI): domain Eukaryota; kingdom Metazoa; phylum Chordata; class Mammalia; order Artiodactyla; family Bovidae; genus Bison; species Bison bison. The sequence continues at coordinate 2,365,341 of NW_011494940.1, forward strand.
AAAAAATCACTTCTTTGTATCTCAGAAAAGCAAAAAGGCCTCAGCTAATCCACGATAAGGGATGTAAGTCTACGTCAAATCAAAACATGAATTCTACCCATCAAAATTTTGTACCAGAAAATAAAACTTTACAAATTAACAGGCAGTTCAGTGGTTAAGAATCCACTTACCAACTTGGTCCAGGAAGATTCTACATGCCATGGGGCTGAGCCTGTGTGCCACAACTACTGAAACCCTCGCACCTAGCTCCAAAACAAGAGAAGCCACTGCAATGAGAAGCCTGAACATCACAACTAGAGAGCAGCCCCGTGCTCACCACAACTAGGGAAGTGCTCAGCTAACGAAGACCCAGTGCAGCCAAAATTAAACAGAAAACAAAGAACTTCAGTTATTTAACAGCTTACAAGCTTCGCCCTTCGTCAAAAATACTTGAATTATTTAGTCAGTCTACCTTCCAGCCTCCAGTCCCTCTAGACATGGCCAACAAACAGCAGAAACATGAGGTCCACTCTAGCTTCCAGTAGAGGTGGTGGCTAAACTAATGGAAAGCAGTTAACATTTTTGGTTGAAGCAGGACACGCATTCTTGAGACAGAAATAAATAAAATGGATTCTCCACTTGGTTCTCATGACATGCCAAACTACCATTTGACAGCTGTTCTACATAAAAACTGGAGCTCTGCCCCACATGGTGACAGCAGTGTAGATAATGACATGGTGTCAAGAGCAGTGATGTGATGGCCAAGGAGTGGGTCCAGAGAACAGGGCATGCAGGGCACCCTCTCACACAAAAGATAAAGTCCTTATGCAACTAAGACTCACTTTGGATTTTTATTTGCAGAAACAAAATTTTAAAATTTCTCTTGCTAATGTGACAAAAAACCCCAAAACCTCTTTGTTCCTTGGCAGGGAGATTTGTACTGAACTGGTTTAGAGACACCTGGTGATTAAATTCGAAAGTCAGCTCAGAAACATGAATAAGGTTCTGCCTTTAGAGATTTTATAACCTAGTAGGGCTAACAAGCATAAAAAAGTAAAGTATTCTAAAAACTGAAAAGGTGAAAACAATTTAACTCCTCTCATTTATTACGAGCAGGAATTAAGATGTTTTATATGGGCTAGTTTTCTAGAATATGAAAGCTTGCTTAAAGTTTAAGTCCAAAAACTCAGTATTTTTACGAAACCTTTTTATAAAGCATGGTAAACATTTCAGTCTTTTAAATGGAAACTGACAAACACAATTGAAGCTTTTATCAGTGGCAAGGACAGAATATAAATTCCAATGACCAAGACCTCAGGCTATCATGCTTTTCTGGTTTCTTTGACATCAGTTGCTCTAATTTCCCCACTACTGTTCGTTGTTAAGTTAGTCATCATGGGCACCTTGAAGGCTTTTGCTCCTTTATACAGATATTCCCCACCTAGCATTTTCTCCTCTTGCGACCTTCCTTCACATCCAAAAATTTTCCTCTTTAAAAATACTTTTCTTTTTAAATTATGAGATTACTGTATTATTGAACATGTGGAAAAAACAAAGGGAAAAATCACCAAAATCACTCATCTTTTCCTTGTTGGGCTTTTATGGTATGGACATTAAAACAATAAATGGAACAGCTGAACACTAGCTGGACTACACAGAAATTTCTAGTATAGTTTACTTCAGTCTGTCTTTATAAGATATACAAAAGTTTATTTTCATATTCAGGCCTGCTGAATATTTCTTTTAAACATTTTTTTTTTTTGGCCATGCCATGCAGCTCACGGATCCTAGTTCTCCAACCATGGATCAAACCCACACCCACTGCATTGGAAGTGCCTAGTCCTAATCAGTAGACCACCAGGGAAGTCCCTTTAAAGACTATTTTTAATTGAAAAACATACAATGATTTTCATTTTTAAAAGGAAAGGATAATTCACCTACTTACCTAGTCTGTAAGCAAGTTATTCATTCTCTTTCAGCTTCAAAAATATTTGTAAATGAATTTTCTTTTCCTTCTGTAATATCTAGTGTAAAATTGTGTGTTTGTGTACTCTAGAGTCATATAGATAAGTACTTTAATAGAGCAGCTATTCAAAGGAGGGGAAGATAGAAGGAAAACTTGCTCACTTATGATAAACGTCCCTAAAATGCCAGGCCCTAAAGCTGCATGATGTTTGTGAGAGCACCGAGTATGAGTCCAGCACACTGAAGACATTCAGTAGGCTGGTTTCGGCTCCTGAGGGCAGACGAGTGACCTTTAACTGGTTAGTTTGGAATCTTTTGTTCAAAGGGATCCATGGAAGATCCGTATAAACAGATAAAACAGGAGCACCTCTGGTTAAGGAAGAAGACCCAAGTCTGCAATTCCCACTTTTCTTCTCTCTTCTCTAACAGTTTGAAAATGAGTACAAAGTCTGCAGCATCCAAACTTACACAGCTGTACCCCAAGAACCTTCTAATCTAGCCCAGTCTAACTTTTTCAAAAGGCCATTCCTAGGGAACAGCAAAAAGGAGAAAGTCAAGCTGCTGACACACAGAAGTGGAGCAAGTGTGTTGTCAGAACACTCCTTATTAACCATCCACCCAGACACGAGGGGCAACAGTCCCTCTTCCACGCCATCAACCCCTCAGGTGTCCTCTTTTGGGCTTCCCTCGATATTCATTTTAAATTGATTTCACTTGTTTAAAATGCTCTAACAATACAGTGTGATCTGCTTCTGATATCCCCAGAGAGAGCCTCCCTGTCAATTTATACTGAGGACAACTCTTCTTCCACTATTGTTACTTCTTCTATCAGTCATGACTTCCCAGTTGGCTCTACTCAAATCTTAAGCATCCATGGAGGTTTACTTTGGGAAGCCTTCCTCCCACATTTTGACCCTTAACTGAATTCTCAATCTCTGGCCACCCAGTGCTATAGTTCACCGCTCAGTCCATGAACTAACCCTCTGCAGATCTGGCTGATAGTCCTCCAGCCTCTGTGGCTGCTTTTAGTGACATGCACACACTAGCCCATGAGACAGTCCATGCTCTTTCAGACATACAGTGTTTATGAGGAAATTCCTCTTTCCTAATCCAGAACCTCTTTCCTTCCACCACTGGCTCTGCCCTCTGGTTCACACAGAGGAAAGTTGGGCCCTGCTCCCCACCCCTGCAGCCTGTACGGCTTACAGTTGGCCTTGTGTTTTTCCCCATTCTGGCTCCACCTCTAAAAATAATACTGCTGCCCCAGCCATCTCATAGGCCATCTGTGGACTCTGCCTTCAACATGTAATGATTAGCTAGCAGAGGAACAGGCAGCTCTGGTCTGTGTGTGGAGCTGCCGAATCTCTGTGTTCCATGCACAAATTACATCCCTTTCCTTCTTCTCTCCTTTGACCTCCCCCAGGACTGCTACACTCAGCCCTGTGTTCATCATTCTGTCAAGGAGCACTTACTGAGCACCGTCAAGAACCAGGCTGGCCAGGCACTGAAAAACTAAAAGCAAATAAAATGTACTCAGCCCACAGAAGAGTAAGAGCAAGCTAGGTAGAGTAATAAACAGCTGGGGAAGTTGGAGAAGGCATCAGAAAGGGAGGTGATGTCTGAGCCAGGGAGGAACTGTATCAACAACCAAGACTCACGCAGCCTTGCGTCCCCTGCACCAAATGGGACGGTGCTTTCCCGTACTTGAAGTTCCGCAAATATGTAAATCTGGTAAAGCTGACAAAGCCTGCTCGGTCCTGTGCTTCTCCTAGAGGTGAGGGAGGGTGGTCAATGAATCCACCGTCTGAAAGGGTAGTTGCAGAGGTTGACACTGTACCTGGCTACGTACAGTATTGCTCAGGTGGTTGTCCTCGGACATCTGTGCATTCTGGAAGTAGGACAAGGGTGCAGGTAACTCTGTCATTGGAGCAACTGTATAGATATACTTTTCCACAGAAAACAGAGCCTCTTGGGATTCTGAAAAAGGGAAAAGGAAAACAATCTTTTGTGCATTACAATTATTCTGTTATTCTGAAACACTTTCACAAATGACTTTTTGCAAAAACAAACCTTTCTTTCATGTGTTTTCCTCCAGGCCACGCTTTCTAAGGACCTCACAGGCTGCTGTCACTTGCTGGCTCCTGGATTAGGTCTGGAACAGATTTTACTGGGTTACCAAGAGTTGGTTAAGTTCTAGTAAATCCATTCACACCAATTAAACACTTACAAGACTAATTTGTAAACCGGAAATGCATTACTATGCCAAGACCTTCAGTTGACAAACTTTTGTCAGCTCAAGTTACTTCTTGGTAATGAGTAGATCTACTTGAGAAACCAATTATTTTCAATCACTATCATATCTAATGATTTCAGATGTAGAGCAAAGGGTGCTAAATGATCTTAAAGAATGTTCTTGTCAATGTTCCTTTTGCAATCCACCTTAATTTATATCACCATAAAATTATGTTTTGTGTTTTTAATTTCTTTTTATCATCTCATTTTTTCCTTTACCACAATGTTCCAAGGCAGAAGAACTAGATAATATATTTATTTTACAAAAACAGAACGGGACCCAAGTTCAGTGAGTTGCTTAAAAGCATTCAACGGGGCAGACCAAGACCAAAACCACAGACTCCTGACCCCCAGCTCCTCCTCTGCCTCCTCGCACAGCCTTGCTCACACACATTACTCCATCTCCCAGACCTCACCCTCCCATGTGCCTGTCTAGGTACCTGAATGTCCATCGGCCAATTCCTTAGGACTTCAACTTTGCTTTTTCACTGAAAGTCTTCAGAAATACAGAAGAAAAAAAAAATGGTTTGCATACCTAAGCAATACTCTAATTCATTTAAAGTGTCTAAAACATTACCATGTACATACTTAAATGAAAGCACGTTGTCAATGTTGTTTCATTTCAGGATCTTCTATCCTCTAAATATTATTCTTTCTTATTCTAATGATTTTTTTCATAAAAAACCACATAAAACAACTTTTTCCTCTAGTAAAGGTATTGACTTTCAATTAACCCTTATCACCTATATTTAGATCATTTAAATCATGACAAATTCATAATCAAGGTATGCTTTCCTTTCTATCCCATGTATTTTTGGGGGGCCATGCCATGAGGCATTGGAGTCTTAATACTCCCACTAGGGATCAAAACCATGACCATGCCGCCTGCAGTGAAGGCACAACTACTTAACCACAGGACCACCAGGGAAGTCCCTATCCTACATGCTTTTAAATACTGTGCCCACTTTTCGCCTCCCCTCCAATTTACTATGTGCCCATAGTAAGCTGGAGTGAGATCAAAAGATTGCAAATTAATATTAACTTAAAAAGATGTAATTATATAGTGAGACAGTTCTGTTTAAAATATATAATATTAATTTGTTTTAAAAAGAAAATGAAAAAAAGAAAAAATAAATAAAAAGAAAATGAATAAATAAAATTATTTAAAAAATAAAATGAATTAAAATTAACAGCAGACTCAATGGCTACTTTTAGGGGAACTGATCACCAGAAGGGGGTACACAGGAAGCTTCTGGAGTTAATGGTAATGTTTTGTTTCTTGATCTGGGTGCTAGTTACACAGAGGTGTCAATCTGAAAATTCTCTGAGCTCTACACCTATGATCTGTGCACATTCCTATATACTTCTATTTAAAAAGTCAAATAGATTTTTGAAGGTGTATACCTATATTTAGGGTTTGACAACATGTATGCTAGCTTACCCAAAAGGGAGGTGGATTCCAGCAGAATAGTTATATTCTCAAAGTATTGAAAGCAAATGTTCTGACCTATGCTTCTAGATTTTTAAAAGTTGACTAATTGAGAAGCAAAAGGCAAATAAGAAAGAAAAAGATACACCCAACTGAATGCAGAGTTCTGGAGAATAGCAAGAAGAGATAAGGCAGCCTTCTTAAACAAACAAGACAAATAAATAAGAGGAAAACAGTACAACAGCAAAGACTAGAGATCTCTTCAAGAAAACTGGAGATATCAAAGGAACATTTCATGCAGGGATAGGCATGATAAAGGACAGAAAAGACCTAACAGAAGCAGAAGAGATTAAGAAGAGATGGCAAGAATACACAGAAACATTATACAAGAAAGGTCTTAATGATCCAGAAAACCACGATGATGTGGTCACTCACCAAGAGCCAGACATCCTGGAGTGTGAAGTGAAGTGGGCCATAGGAAGCACTACTATGAACAAAGCTAGTGGAGGTGATGGGACTCCAGGTGAGCTATTTAAAATCCTAAAAGATGATGCTGTGAAAGTGCTGCAGTCAATATGCCAGCAAATTTGGAAAACCCAGCAGTAGCCACAGAACTGGAAAAGGTGTCTTCATTCATATTAGGTATTATAAGTAATCTAGAGATAATTTAAAGTATACAGGAGGATGTGTATAGATTATATGCAAATATTATGCCATTTTATATAAAGGACTTCAGCATCCAAGGATTCTGTTAGCCACGGGGTGGGGCTTGGTGGGAGTCCTGAAAACACTTGTCCTCCATCCCCACCCCCCACCAAAGGACAACTGTATTTAAGACACATCTGTATTTACATGTAAAACACTAAGGCTAAGGAAAGGTGAAAGAATCTGCTGGTGTACAATTACAGGGCAAGTAACAGCAATTCCAGAAACCAAATATTCTGACACCCAACCGGCCCAGGTCCTTTGCCAGTTCACCTGAAGAAAGCTCATGCCTCCACCGATGCATTAAAGATCACAGTGCTGCAGGGTGACCCTTCCCAGAAGAACTACCAGGTATATGGAGTTCAGTAGGAAGTGGAGGGGAGAAGGCAATGGCACCCCACTCCAGTACTCTTGCCTGGAAAATCCCATGGACAGAGGAGCCTGGTGGGCTGCAGTCCATGGGGTAGCTAAGAGTCGGACACAAATGAGCGACTTCACTTTCCCTTTTCACTTTCATGCATTGGAGGAGGAAATGGCAACCCACTCCAGTGTTCTTGCCTGGAGAATCCCAGGGACGGCGGAGCCTGGTGGGCTGCCGTCTATGGGGTCACACAGAGTCGGACACGACTGAAGCGACTTAGTAGCAGCAGCAGCAGGAAGTGGAGGTAGGCAACAGGGCTAGCAAGGTCTCCAGTCAGGCCTGGAGAACAATCAAACATTGTTGGTACGAAGGGGCAGGCAAAGCTAGATTTGATTCAGGGCCAGTAACAGCTGAAAACAATTGATGACTGCATGGAGAAGGCCAATGACCCACTGTCCCAGCAGCGTGGCAAAAAGACACTACTGGACCTTAGAACATTACGAACAGTGCCCTGAGAACAAGAAAAGACAGTTGTTGGGAAGTGAGGATCTTTCACATGACCTGAATTGCAGAGGGAGTGGGATGTAAGTAGATTTTGGTATTTTCTCTCTGGCCATCTGCTAAAGATTTTCTGAGGCTGATAAAGCACAACACTTGAATTCACTGCTATTCATTTCCTTTTTCTCAAAACACTTGCTCAATCAGATAAAAGGAAAAAGAAATCCTTTTCTGATGGGCAGCTGTAATTTCTATTATACACAAAGACTAAAAGCCCCAGGAGAATACAGATAATCTTGAAGTTTTGATGTGCTGAACAGAAAAATCTATCTAACCAGAAAACCTTCTATCCATCAGCACTTTAAAAAGTATCACAGGACCAATGCTTGAAATCCCAAAAAGAAGCTTATTAAAAATTCATTTAGGGACATACCAACAGAAAAGTATCTTTCTGTCTCTCACTACATCCCAAGGTAACAAACTAAAATTAATAATTTAAAATTAATCTAAAACATCAGGAATACAGCCTAGAAAGACTCTCAATTTTAAGAGATTAGGGAGCAAACAATCTCCCCAGTCCCACAAGAGGCTTCGTGAAGGTGACAGGCCCTAAAAAGAGCAAACACAGTGACATATCCAATTTGGTGATTTTTCCCCCCTGCTTCCTTCCTTCCTACTCTACTGTGAACCATTTGTGGTAGATTAGATTATTTTTTAGCATATATTCACTCCCTCCCCCAACATGCCCAAGAAAGGATGCTGAGCTTGGTTCTGTGAGTTGCTTTGGCCTCAAGGTGAGTGCAGTCTACTACCCACTCCATGCCTTTGGGCTCAACACAACAACTTCCTTTGGTCATGGGATCTTGGCAGATGCAGCACAAATAGTTAAAACTGTGCTTGTGCAGGGGGCCCTGCCTTCCTGTACTTCTGCTGTCCCCTCAAGAACTTATTTGGGTAGCCACTGCCCCAGAACAAGAAGGGCAAAGCAGAACTGCCCTAGCTGTCACCTTTAAGAAGAGTGAGAGCTAACGCTTTAAGGCACTGAGTTTGGGGGAGGTCTACTATGTAGAGTTATCATGGTTGTCTTTAAATAATAATGGTTATGTGGGCTCAGAAGGTGCAATAAAAAATGAACGACGACATAAACGTAAAATCTTTTATCTGAAACCCTTAGGACTAAACAGGTTTAGAATTTATATATTTTTTGGATTTTGTAAAGTTCAAAGTGAAAGTCGCTCAGAAGTGTCTGACTCTTTGCGACCCCATGGACTATACAGTCCATGGAATTCTCCAGGCCAAAATACTGGAGTGGGTAGCCTTTCCCTTCTCCAGGGGATCTTCCCAATCCAGGGATCGAACCCAGGTCTCCCGCACTGCAACAGGAGGCAAATGCCATGATTTATAATGCTCCCCCAGGGTATTAGATAGAGCCACAAAATCAAACACACTAATAAATATGTAGTGAAATATATAAGAAGTCCTAAATTACATAAAGAGGTTCAGGTTAGAGTTTGCCGTCAAATGATTTAGGAGCTTTTGGACTTGAGAACTGTGGATATGGGACCATGGTCCTGTATTATTACTTATATAGTTAAAGAGATTCTTTTCCTCTCAAATTTCATTTCAGTAACTCTACATGGAAGATGTAATTACAATGAGTCATTGTGGAAAATCTGTTGTGGAAATGGCAGAACATAACTAATCTTTAACAAAGAAAAGGACTATTCACAGTTAATTTGTAAATCATTGACTATTCTCAGCAATGCATTCTCTTGTTCGCTTAGATCACCTTAAGGAACTGTACAAGGCATAGCCAAACACGAACACCCTTTAATCAACAAACACTTGTTGGGATTCTTCTACACAACCACACACTGTAGGTACGAGGGGTGCTAGTGCATCCGATGATGCTTCTGGTCACTTAAGGTGCTTACTATCTAGAGGGGAAGACAGAGAAGAATGTTTTTACATTAATAACATGTTGAAATAAAATTATTTAGCTGTACTGAGTTATATAAAATACATTATTCAAATTAACTTCACCTATTTCTATCTTTAAAAAATTTGCTCATCAGAAAACTTAAAACTGACCTTTGTAGCTCTCAAGTGATGTTTCTATTGGACAGTGCTATTCTAAAGCTTCAGCTCTTTCTCCGACAAACAGGCTTAATATTGAAAATCCCTGACAACCTTCTCCTTCCTGAAGCTTCCCTCCCTTCCTCAGTTTAGTGACACTGCATCGTGGAGATTCTCCTCCCACCACTCATTCCCCTCAGCTGGTTCCTTATCCTCTTCCACCCTCTCATTATAAGTGTTTCTAGGCTCTGCCTGGGCCTCCTTGTCCCCCTCCTTTTCTCAGGCTTCTCCTCCACTGTTTCAAAATCAACTGGTAAGGCTACTTATGTTTACATCTCCAGGCCTGTCCACGGATATTTCAACTACTGGCACTTGAAAAGTGATACTTTCAAACCGATTTCTCCTCTTTCAGACGCTCTTTTGCTCCTAGCTTTCTTATTCCTATGATTGTTTCCCCCATTTTCTAAACAAAGCCTCCTAGTCAACTTCATGTTTTACTCCTTGCTTCCAATTGGCCAGTCATATCCTTTTCATAGTTTTCCTCCTTTCTAAGTCTCTGTCACCACCAAAGGCCAAATTTTCATTATATCCCACCCGGTTCATGCAAAAGTCACCTCAAATCTCTCACTCATTCTAGACCTTACGTACCTAAGGCAAAGTTCTTGTCACAAAACTTATTAAGAGCAAAGCTCAAAACACCTTCCAAATCTGCCTGGAATTGATCACACAAAGGAGAGGCACTATTAATTTTTCAGAATACATCCAAAAGAAACAAGTCTCTCCCTGAAATCTGAGGTAAAGCAGTGGGAGAGCAGAAGCAGAGGGAACCTGGATCCCTTTGTGAGGGAGGGGAAGGGGACCACAAAAGCCTTGCTGACAGACAAACTTTCTCTTTCCTGCTGGAATGATTCTCAGAGACCAACTCCAATCCTCCAGTTCTCCCAAATGGAAATTCACGCAGCAGTCTAGGACCAGAGGCAGCCACTAACTTAAAATTCAGCACCACACCGTATCCACTCCGAGGAAAGTTATGCCCAGAGTTGTGATAACTATTTACCCAAGGAAGATGAGCCGACGAATGTAAAAACAGATGTTAGATAGCGCTTCTATCATCTACTTTTCTCTGGAGAGAGGAGGGAGGAAATCCATGCATTCAATAAATAAGCTTCTTTTTCATTGTTAAGGGCTTGTTAATAAATGGAGGTGGGAGGGGGTTTACGTTGGCAGAACTCTGTAAATGAGTAAAAGAATTGAAACTGGCTTTGGCAGGTGACTGAATCAGCCAAATGCAATCGGCTCCCAATCTCGTTCCTGTTTTTATCCTCCTTCATAAGAGTGATTTAAAGTGCACACTGGGTACCGGACGCTTCGAATCCAGAGTGCCGCTCTTCGTAATACACCCTCTGATATAATGCCCTCCTCAATTCAACTCCGAGGGTGAAAACTTTCCATGGTGCAAAATAACTCAAGTAACAAGATGCCTTTAACCAGATGTAATCTCCACCTGCCTCAAACTTGAGAGAATATTTATGACTTTTACAACGTGCTCTGCCATATAGTGATTTGCCTGCCATTCTTATCTCCCATAGTAAACCTTGAACGCTTTATCCTCTTGTCCAAAGCAGGCAAACAACCCTTGTAAAATCATTAAGTTGACTTTTCTACCAGAGAAGCAGACACTTATGTGAAAGGAATCTGCGGGATCAAAAAGCCAAGTATCTAAAATACGGGCAAAGCACTGGACATATAAGCCTCGCGACAGTCCAAATTAAAGCAAAAGCATCAGACCCCGGTGTTTTCCGCCTCGAACTGAGACAGAAGGAAATTAGCCGAGTGCCACTCGCTTCCCCTGGACAAGGACACACTCAGGGGACGAGGCGTGGAGTTTCACCAGTTGCTCAACAAGACCCAGCGCAAGGCGCTTCCTCTTTTCTCTCGCTCCAACTCCAGGCAAGACGGTCAATCCCTGGCCAAAGCACCTGCGCCCAGCTGTCTTCGGGAAACCAGCACTTCCAAACCAAGGCTGAGGGGGACTCTCTTCAACCGGACTGCGCGCCGCGCACGGCGCCCGAGAAACGGGCCGCCCCTCCTGGGTCCCCACATGAGGTTCCTCGGTCCCCGCCCGACCGCGCCCCGCGCCTCATCCTCGAGGACACCGGCTCCGTGGCCCGGATGGCGACAAAGGGCCCGGCCCTAACCGCAGCCGCCCGTACTGGCACCGGATGTGAGGCGCGTTCCTGTCACCCCCAACTCCCCTTCGGGAACCTACCCTTTCCTCACCGCCACCACCACCGGCCTCTAGCAGCCGAGGTTCCTTCCCGAGCATCCGCTATTTTGTTTCCGATGTGAAATCGCGGCCTTTGGAACTGATGACCCAGGCCCCACCCAAAAGGCTTCACCCGTGCCGTCACTTCCGGCCCGGGCGTCGTTGGTGACCCGCCCGCCGAGGGGCGTGGCCTTAGAGGGGCCCCAGCGGCGGAGAGGCGGGTCCCAGGGGGAGGGGTGGAGCTTCCGGTGGTGGCGATTGAGGCGGGGGACCTGGCGCTCCAGTCCGGCTTCTGACCCCGCCCCAGGCTCACCAACCCCCGTCCCCGTGGGCGCCAGCGCGGGGCGGGGGTTATCAGATTAGAGCTGCTCCTGAGCTGAGGATCAAGATTGCTACGTAAACTAGACCTAGTGTGTGCTTCTCCCGGCCTACAAGTGATAGTACGTTAAATCTAAGGTTTCTTTCATTTCTCTACAGGACCTATTTGCATAGCGTTTCTCAATGCAAATCAGCGGCACCACAATCAAAAGGAAAAGATAAATTGTAAATCCCTGTGCCCTCCAGTTCAGTTCAGTTGCTCAGTCGTGTCCGACTCTTTGCGACCTCATGAATAGGCCTCCCTGTCCATCACCAACTCCCGGAGTTCACTCAAACTCATGTCCATCGAGTTGGTGATGCCATCCAGCCATCTCATCCTCTGTCGTCCCCATCTCCTCCTGCCCCCAATCCCTCCCAGCATCAGGGTCTTTTCCAATGAGTCAACTCTTCGCATGAGGTAGCCAAAGTATTGGAGTTTCAGCCTCAGTATCAGTCCTTCCAATAAACACCCAGGACTGATCTCCTTTAGAATGGACTGGTTGGATCT
>NW_011494940.1:2378108-2382344 GCF_000754665.1 Bison bison bison
GGAACCAGTCGGTTGTTCCATGTCCAGTTCTAACTGTTGCTTCCTGACCTGCATACAGGTTTCTCAAGAGGCAGGTCAGGTGGTCTGGTATTCTTATCTCTTTCAGAATTTTCCGGTTTATTGTGATCCACACAAAGGCTTTGGCATAGTCAATAAAGCAGAAATAGATGTTTTTCTGGAACTCTCTTGCTTTTTCCATGATCCAGCAGGTGTTGGCAATTTGATCTCTGGTTCCTCTGCCTTTTCTAAAATCAGCTTGAACATCTGGAAGTTCACGGTTCACGTATTGCTGAAGCCTGGCTTGGAGAATTTTGAGCATTACTTTACTAGCGTGTGAAATGAGTGCAATTGTGCAGTAGTTTGAGCATTCTTTGGCATTGCCTTTATTTGGGATTGGAATGAAAACTGACCTTTTCCAGTCCTGTGGCCACTGCTGAGTTTTCCAAATTTGCTGGCATATTGAGTGCAGCACTTTCACAGCATCGTCTTTCAGGATTTGAAATAGCTCAACTGGAATTCCATTACCTCCACTACCTTTGTTTGTAGTGATGCTTTCTAAGGCCCACTTGACTTCACATTCCAGGATGTCTGGCTCTAGGTCAGTGATCACACCATCGTGATTATCTTGGTCGTGAAGATCTTTTTTGTACAGTTCTTCTGTGTATTCTTGCCACCTCTTCTTAATATCTTCTGCTTCTGTTAGGTCCATGCCATTTGTCCTTTATCGAGCCCATCTTTGCATGAAATGTTCCCTTGGTACCTCTAATTTTCTTGAAGAGATCTCTAGTCTTTCCCATTTTGTTGTTTGCTCTATTTCTCTGCATTGATCGCTGAGGAAGGCTTTTTTATCTCTCATTGTATTCTTTGGAACTCTGCATTCAGATGCGTATGTTTTTCCTTTTCTCCTTTGCTTGTCACTTCTCTTCTTTTCATAGCTATTTGTAAGGCCTCCTTAGACAGCCATTTTGCTTTTTTGCATTTCTTTTCCATGCGAATGGTCTTGATCCGTCTCCTGTACAATGTCACGAACCTCCGTCCATAGTTCATCAGGCACTCTATCCATCAGATCCAGTCCCTTAAATCTATTTCTCACTTCCACTGTATAATCATAAGGGATTTGATTTAGGTCATACCTGAATGGTCTAGTGATTTTCCCTACTTTCAATTTAAGTCTGAATTTGGCAATAAGGAGTTCATGGTCTGAGCCACAGTTAGCTCCTGGTCTTGTTTTTGCTGACTGTATAGAGCTTCTCCATCTTTGGCTGCAAAGAACATAATCAATCTGATTTCGGTGTTGACCATCTGGTGATGTCCATGTGTAGAGTCTTCTCTTGTGTTGTTGGAAGAGGGTGTTTGCTATGACCAGTGCGTTCTCTCGGCAAAACTTTATTAGCCTTTGCCCTGCTTCATTCTGTATTCCAAAGCCAAATTTGCCTGTTACCCCAGATGTTTGACTTCCTACTTTTGCATTCCAGTCCCCTATAATGAAAAGGACATCTTTTTTGGGTGTTAGTCTAAAAAGTCTTGTAGGTCTTCATAGAACTGTTCAACTTCAGCTTCTTCAGCGTTACTGGTTGGGGCATCGGCTTGGATTACTGTGATACTGAATGGTTTTCCTTGGAAACGAAGAGAGATCATTCTGTCGTTTTTGAGATTGCATCCAAGTACTGCATTTTGGACTCTTTGGTTGACCATGATGGCTACTCCATTTTTTCTAAGGGATTCCTGCCCACAGTAGTAGATATAATGGTCATCTGAGTTAAATTCACCCATTCCAGTCCATTTGAGTTCACTGATTCCTAGAATGTTGATGTTCACTCTTGCCATCTCGTTTGACCACTTCCAATTTGCCTTGATTCATGGACCTAACATTCCAGGTTCCTATGCAATATTGCTCTTTACAGCATCAGACCTTGCTTCTATTACCAGTCACATCCACAACTAGGTATTGTTTTTGCTTTGGCTCCATCCCTTCATTCTTTCTGGAGTTATTTCTCCACTGATCTCCAGTAGCATATTGGGCACCTACTGACCTGGGGAGTTCCTCTTTCAGTATCCTATCATTTTGCCTTTTCATACTGTTCATGCGGTCCTCAAGGCAAGAATACTGAAGTGGTTTGCCATTCCCTTCTCCAGTGGACCACATTCTGTCAGACCTCTCCACCATGACCCGCCAGTCCTGGGTGGCCCCACATGGCATGGCTTAGCTTCAATGAGTTAGACAAGGCTGTGGTCCATGTGCTTAGATTGGGTAGTTTTCTGTGATTATGGTTTCAGTGTCTGCCCTCTGATGCCCTCTTGCAACACCTACCGTCTCACTTGGGTTTCTCTTACCTTGGACATGGGGTATCTCTTCAAGGCTGCTCCAGCAAAGCACAGCCGCTGTTCCTTACCTTGGACGAGGGGTATCTCCATATGCTGCTCCTCCTGACCTTGAACGTGGAGTAGGTCCTCTCGGCCCTCCTGTGCCCGCGCAGCCACCCCTGACCTCGGGCGAGGGGGAGCTCCTCTGTGCCCTCCACCCTCTCCCTAATGAATCAAGACTTTTGGTGGGTTTGGAGAACCTTAGAAACTGCATTTTAAAAAACATCGTCTGGGATTCTTGGGTTCCAAGTTTAAGAACCTATCTTCCTAGATAGTAAGCTTTCAAAGCATGACTGTCTCATTTTTGTAATATCCAAATGTTACAGAGTAACTGGTGCACAGTGATTTGCCCTATGGTCCTTTGATTTTTTGCCATCTGCCAACTTTCCATTCAGATGTCTATAAAAACAGTACCAATAACTAACTCCTTAAGTAGCAGACCACACACATACACCTATCTGAAAGCTTGTGTGTGTTAGTCGCTCAGTTGTGTCCTACTCTTTGCGACCCTATGGACTATAGGCCATGGGACTCCTCTGTCCATGGGATTGTCCAGGTAAGAATACTGGAGTGGGTTGCCTGTGCCCTTCTCCAGGGAGTCTTCCCAACTGGGAGATGGAACCCGCATGTCCTACCTCTCCTGCACTGGCAAGTAGGTTCTTTACAACTGGGGACACCTGGGAAGCCCCTTAACAATGAATCAGTTCAGTTCAGTTGCTCAGTCGTGTCTGACTCTTTGCGACCCCATGAACTGCAGCACATCAGGCCTCCCTGTCCATCACCAACCCTGGAGTCCACCCAGACTCACGTCCATTGAGTCGGTGATGCCATCCATCCATCTCATCCTCTGTCGTCCCCTTACTATCATGTAAAACAAAAGGTGAACAATGGAGAAATGTTCAAATGTACAGGTAATCAGAAAATGACATCAGTAACAGCACCTGGCCAGATGAGACTTTTTATTTCTCTTACATTTTCCCAAGATAACCCTCTGTATTCCTAGAGCATCAATCCCCAACTCCTTTCTCCTCCCCACCCCAATACATGAATGGATTTAAATAAGTTTTACACACTTTATATTTAAGAACAAAGTAGCATTTGTTTTTCCATTAACAGGGAATGTTGGTGAAATAAAAAGTTTGACACCCCCCCAAGTAAAATTTTTAAAGTTCTCATCTCCCACTTCCCTCCTCAAACTTCACAAGGGTAGGAATGTTTGCCTGTTTGTCCACATATAAGTTCTGAGAACAATAGCTTAGCACATAAAACAGTTCTATACATTTGTTAAACAAGCATAGGCTAAAACCCATCCATCTGTGAACTAGTTCAATCTCTTTGAATGCAACCTGGGATGTAAGCAGAAAGTCTTAAAATGCTGGCAAACTATCTTAGGAACAAACAAAAACTTTGTGCAAAGATACTCATGGACTATTATTAATAGCAAAAATTGGAATGTTAAATGTCTTACAATAAAGTATGGTTCACCCACCACAGAATGCGATTGAAATTTATAAACATTATGTGTAACAGAAAATTTCTTACCCTGTTAAATTAATAAACAGATCTTTAACAGACATTTATCCATATGGCAAAACACATTCCTGCAAAAAGGAAACAAGTGATTTTAAAAGCAACCACTGGCAGAATAACTGGACTACAGATAAATTTTCCTCCAGTATTCTGTATTTCTTCACCTTTTAAGGTGTACAGAAACCCAGAAAGCACGGAAGAACCAGTAAAAAGACACAGACTAGAGGAACAAGCTGAAACTCCAGTACTTTGGCCACCTCCTGTGAAGAGTTGACTCATTGGAAAAGACTCTGATGCTGGGAGGGATTGGGGGCAGGAGGACAAGGGGACGACAGAGGATGA
>NW_011494940.1:2382444-2384232 GCF_000754665.1 Bison bison bison
TGACTCAATGGACGAGAGTCTCAGTGAACTCCGGGAGTTGGTGATGGACAGGGAGGCCTGGTGTGCTGCGATTCATGGGGTCACAAAGAGTTGGACACGACTGAGCGACTGATCTGATCTGATCTGAGAGGAACAAGGCTAAAGTGACATCCCAGGGAAAGGTTGAAGTCAAGAGGGTGGCAGAGGATGAGTAAGTTAGATAGCATCACCGACTCAACGGACATTAATCTGAACAAACTCCGGGAGATAGTGAAGGGCATTGAAGCCTGGTGCTGAAGTCTATGGGGTCACAAAGAGTCGGACATGATTTGGCAACTGCGCCAAGAGACCCAATAGAGAGCAAATGCCCAGAGTGTCAAGATGTAAACTATGGTGTAGCCTCTTACAAGAGCAGAGTCTCATTTGGGATTATCACCAGTCACCAGTAGAAAGTAAAGATAAAAACATGAGTGAGACCTAAGAAATGTTGGGATTCCCTGGTGGCTCAGACGGTAAAGCATCTGCCTGCAATGCAGGAGACCCGGGTTCGATCCCTGGGTTGGAAAATCCCCTGGGGAAGGAAATGGCAACCCACTCCAGTATTCTTGCCTGGAGAATCCCATGGAGCCTGGTGGGCTATAGTCCATGGGGTCACAGAGTCGGACATGACTGAGCGACTTCACTTTTTCACTTTAGGAAATGTGAAGTGCACATAAAACTGTAAGCTAGTTTATGGAATCTCAAGTGTAGTGAAAAGGAAAAGGGAGGACCTAAGGTTAATTTCCTGTGTTTTTCAAAACTTATTCCAGACAGAAGGAAGGAAGAAGATAATGAAAATATCTGAGCAAGGCTCAAGAAATTACAAACTGTAGTTAGAAACCAGAGACAAGTGGAGCGGGAAAGGTCTTCTGAATAGAAAGCAAAGGTTCAAGATGCATATCATAAAATGGAGAGCTGGAAATGGAGACTATGCCTAAATCAAAGTTAAGATTTTGTTAACATGAAATTATTGGCTAAGTAAGGGGGGGAATCAAATAACTTCCACTCATTCATACCTACCTAACATAGCACTCGAAGTTTTTTGTGTGTTTTTTTTTTTTTTCCTGTGCCACACAGCATGTGGGATTTTAGTTCCACCACCAGGGACTGAACCTGTTCCCCTTGCAGTGGAAGCAGCAGTGTTACCGCCACGGAAGTTCCAGCACGGGAAATTTAAGAACAATGAAAAGTGCAGTGTTTGTGGTTAAGCAGTGAAGTTCAGTAAAAGAATGAGAAAAATAATAGAAGGTCCAGACTACCTGCAGTTGTGCTTTTGTATTTTCCCCAGAAACGTCTGAACTTGGGAGAATGAAACGTCTGAACAGATGACAAAAAAAAAAGAAAAAAGGTGGCAAAAATCAGTAATAAGCAGTGAAAGATGAAGCAGATGGGAAATTCAGGATGCCAAACCTGTTAGAACTACTTGGGGAGAGGGGCTGTTCAAAGCTAGAAAGGCTAGAGCAGTCCATGAATTCAGGACCAAGGCCACTTCTTTACACTATTGATTCCAAGGCAAAGCAATCCAATTTATTATCACTTACCACATAGTTTGTCTTTATTTATACATTATTGCCCTATTTGCTATGGGATTAAAGTAGGATCTGGCTCCTTAAATTGAAACAGCTCAAAACGAAGGGTTGGCTTTATCTTACTCATCTTGTTATTTTTTAGTCTTCACGTTTTGCTTCCTAATCTTTCTGTTGTACAGGGCCAGATCTCCTCTTAGCCACTTGATTGTTTTTATGTGAAGCACATCTTACTATCGTCTTA
>NW_011494940.1:2384332-2434356 GCF_000754665.1 Bison bison bison
AAATTCTGTATGACTGTCACTATTTTATTAAATCTAATTTCCTTAACAAAGAACCTGGACCCCCTTTATGAAGAAGACAACTTTGCCTCAAGAATATACTCAAAATGAAACTTTCACGTCTAGCTTTTCCACCCATGATAACAATCAAAGTTTATAATTTGACAAGGAAAAAAAGTGAACCTTCATGGTTTCTAGTAGTTTTTCCTTTTGTGACAAGAAAAAAACAGGAAAAATTGTTTAGAACTATTTTAAAATTTACAATACTTTTGCTTCAAAGATTTGCTAAAAATGCTTTCTATAAGAGAACTTTTATTAACAAACACTTTCCTCTGCCTTTAGGGGGCTATTAGCAAGACCATACCTATCCAAAATAAACTTCTGCAATCAAAATACTAATCTTTAATCTGTAATGTCCATTCAATATTGGTAGCTATTAGCTAAATATGGCTGCTGAGGACCTTTAAATATGAATATTGCAAATAAAAAACTGGATTTTAAAATTCAGTCACACCTGACTTCTGAATACTTGAAATATGGCTACTGTAATTGAAAACTATTTTAATTTTAATGAATTAAACTCGACAGTGCAGACCTACACCATGAATTATAATCCAATATCCAGGCCCTCTAGATATCCAACATAAAGCACATCGTTGCACTGTTGCAGTGGGTAGCTAAGGCTGTGGGATCTGGGGAATTTCCTGACCACCCAGTGGTTAGCATTCTACACTTTCACTGTTGAGGGTCCAGATTCAGTCCCTGGTTAGGAACCTAAAATCCCATGTGCCATGCAGCACAGCCCAAAATAAACTTTGATTTGTAAGGTCTACATATTACCACCTCTGCTGAGAAACTTCCTCCTATATCTCGCCTCCCGACCTTGAAATCAGCGCATCAAGTCTGACAGTTCATATAGTGTACACTGTGTATCTATTAGTGATCTCATTTTTTGCTCCACCACTAGACTGTCAGCTTAGAGGGATTTTGACTTATTTATGTCTATCACTCCATCTAGCTTAAAACATGAATGGCACATATTAAGTGTGCCTCAATGGCAAGTATGTCATACACAAAAAGACAAAAGGGTTACCTAATAATCCAGCTACTACTCCGCAAGAGAATCTAGAAGTCGTTTATTCAACTAATACACGATGTGGCAGAGTAGGTAGACTTGTGGAGTGTCATTTAAACAACATGGCTTGAAAAGAATTTTTATTCATTTTTATATACAGAAATTATTTTCTTCCTGGATATTTTAGATTGCCATTCCTAATTTAGTCTTCGTGAGTCAAGTAATAAAAATGAAAGGCAAAGGACCTTTAAAGATGAAAATTACGCATTCAAATGCAAATAAAGATTTCAATAATTTAATATAATCAATTCAAAAAATCTAACAGTTTATCAAAATACTATATACCAAGTTCACCTTGGTTTCTAGTATGAATGTAATAGTTCCTGGGTTTAAAAATATGTGTGGGGAAAAAAAAAAAAAACTGTGTGTACATTTCCTAGTTTTCTTCCTGAAACTTAGATTATTTCTTAGTCTATTTGGAATTCCTTCTAATACCTTTTTATAGCTAGTGGCATTCACAAATCAATTTCACCATCTTTTGCTAAGCAAAACAATTTCTCAATTTCATATTAATAGAAGGCTGAAATATGACTTGGAAAAATGTACAACCATTTTGACATAAAACCTTTCAGCAGTTTTTGGGTAGAAAGTGGAAACATTCATAGAACTTATATGAAAGAGCTGGGTAAGTAAACTTCATATATACATTGTATAGCTGCTTGCATTTATCTAAATTTAAATTTTCTTCATATTAGAGAAAAAAATGATAATAGCATTTAGTCCAATTTGACTCGAGTTCAGTATTTTCTCAATTTGTCCACCATATCTACTATTCATGCCTGATTAGTACCTGAAACTGCACTCTCCACAAAATAATCATCAGCCTCTACTATCACAGATCAGGAAGTGCTCTGATAAGATTCAGAAATGAGTAACAACATAATCTTCTCTAAGATGTTCTAAGGCTGGCTGGGAATAAAGTCTCGAATATTGGAGCTATTCTTGGGCATCCTTTTGGAAGATTACTTTTATGTTCTTAATATAAATGATACCTATCATTTATCATTTGCCTCAAAAAGTGTTTTTAAGATATACTTAAAAAGAAAATAAAAAAAGAAAAAAAAATTAAGCTGCATTTATGCAGTCTGTTAGGACAAAATACCAGTACTGACACTGAACTGCCAATCAAGTAGTCCTTATATCACTTAGCACTGGCACCATGTGGGAGCTGGTCAGAAAGGCAAAGTCTCAGGGCCACCCTAGCCCCTGCTAAGTCTGCATTTTAACAAGATCCCCCTGGTGATTCAGGCGCATGTTAAAGTTTGGGAAAACCACTTTCTTCCTGTTGACAGATGGACACATTTAAAATTATTTTATTTACAGGGTCAAATGCAGAAAAAGCATATTTGTTTCCTAGCTGCCACATCAGAATGGCTGTCAAGACTTTCATGTAATTTTATAACAACTTGAAGGGGCAATATATAGATTAACTAAGGGTTCCAATTTGAAATTAATCTATGGACAAATGGTAAAGACAACCCAGAAAGTTCAAGCGATTTAGTAAACATTTTCTTAAGTGTAATATTACTGACACTAGAATGTGCCAGCTTATTCTCATGCTTATACATGGTCGGTTCTTTACATACAAACCTGAAAAATTCTGAAGATCCTGAAGTTTAAGCTTTGTGGCAAAATCTGACTTGAACTGACATTAAACAATTAATGTAGCAGTCTTTAACTCAATGATCAGTCAGATCAGATCATTTGCTGCAGAAATGTTAATATATAAATCTGGGATCCAGACACCCATCTCACTGGAGGTATTATGCAGTATATGGTATGTGCCCTCAAGAGCTTCACATGAGGGCCCTTTTAAGGTAAATATGATTGAAAGAGCAGAAGAGACCAAAGCGGGGAAAATTAAATCTACCTGAATAAACTTCCATGCTAATGCTGGCTAAATAAAACCAACCTAATATGATGTCTCAGAAGCAATAATATGTAAGAGAAGATAGAGAGGCATAATAAACTGCTCGAACAAGGAGTTACACTGGGGGATTAATCTGAGAAAAGACTGGCAAATTAATTTGTAAATGGCAAGGAACATGTTTCTACAACTTTCCCTTCAGAAACTACAACTTAAAATATTATAACACTGAAAGGGGCTATATCTCCATAGATGTCTAGATTAATCCAAAATAAGGGAAATGGCCTCTTCTCATCTTCAGGTACTAATACTTAAAAATCCAGTCCATCAAAAATTCAGCCCATATTTTCAAGTTAAGTTTCTAGTATGCACCGCATAATTACAACATGATGCCATTTATTTAACAAGACTCTGAAAGAATGAGTCCCCAAGATCAAATATATACATTTTTAATATTTGATATATTTACATAATGGAACCATGCACATCATGGTTCAATGTTAAGAACAGTGTTTTCAAATGTCCTCTTAAGATGTAAAAAAAAAATCTTGTAATTCAAGTTCAGTTATGCTTTTTATGTTTTGTTTTTTAACACACCCCCTCAGTCTTTTTAAAAAATAAATACTCAGACATGGGAATAGCTGCACCTAATTTCTGTTAAGAACTGTTTAAAACTTGGTACATTTTTGGGTAATTTTGCTCCCTGGTGAAGTCCTGATCTATAATAAAGAAAGCCTCATGTATATCTCTAAGGACACGATCAGTACAGTTTTGAATGTTGATGAGCAGAGAAGTAAACAAGGTGTGTGCCTGCATATACACACACAAGATATAAACCCCTGACAGACACACATGAGTGGTAACTGCTTTAAACGACTTACTTTATCCTCAGAAATCAGATGTAAACTTTGTAAATTGCCATGCTAAATTGCTACAGTATTTTGTCAAATGTTTTCTAGCCTGTAAAATTGCCTAATTTTATCTTTTGATAATTTTAAGATTTTTTTTTCATTTATGGTTTCTGAATGAAGCTTTCTTTTTTAAAACAAAGGGGTACATTAAAATTAAACTAAGGATCAATGAAGTGCAAAAAAATGCATAAAATAAAGCTCTCCAGATTCTAAGGATCTGCCTCATTTCTGAACAACGAAATCGGGGGGGGGAACCACTATGATTCACACTCCCTTAAGGAGAGGCTGACACAGCCAGCTATCAACAGAAAAACCCATTTCATTCAATAGACTGTTACTTGCCACAAGAGAATACCATGCTCTGGGAGAGTAATAACCTAATTATCCCAGACATCTGGATTGGCACAATACCAGGTTTCCTTTACAATTCTATTCTTGAATTAGGAAATGTTTAAGGGAAATTTCCAAAGCAAACTAGGAAAAAATAAGACTTTTATACATACACTCACACAAACACATTCATACAGAGATACAGTAGGAATGGATTGTCTGCTAATTTCCACACTCTAAATCTCATGCCATCATGAGGGCCTGCCATTTTTGATCAAGGAGGTAAGGGTAATAGGTATGACTGGTTATTTTTTAAATTTAAAATCATTCATGTTGGTGCCTGTACAGTTCAATATTAAGTGCAATTCTGCATAAGAATTGGGGAGTCATTTTAATATTTACAAGAAACAAATCAGCAGAACAAGATTATATCAGATAGGGTGTGTACAGTAGCTGCGGCTTATAAAACATACCAGTAATTTGTACCTGGTGAGTATAAAGAGAACCATGGTAGGATTCAGATGTCTTTACAACCAAGGGAGTACACACAGCATCAACAAATTAGAGGACAAAAAAATTCACATTTTCTACATTAAAAAAAAATTACAGATCTCACAAATGTCTTTGAAGACAAAAAAAAAAAATGAAGTCCTTTGAAGGATGGGAAAGAAGAAATCTGAAATGGAACTCTTAATGTAAAAGAGTTTTACTTCACAAGACCAATTTTCTTGGCTTCTGTTTCATATATCAATAATCTCCACATCTTGACTATAAAAACTTCTGCTTCTTCATCAAGTACCTAGAAAAGGAAAAACAAAAACGTGTAAGAAAAGCAATCACCAGCATCTCCCAACAAGGCAAATGGAATAAAAAAGGCTTTTCTCTACGAACAAGCATTTACTTTATTTATACATGTCTTGAATAACTATTTCCTAAGGAAACCATATGTTTGTTATAAAGAATATAGTCATTCAGACAAATTAGTTATATAATCACCTAATACTTAGTACAGAGTATCTCACTTACCCTCTCCCCAAGAACCTCATAATCTTAACATTTACTGAGCCCTTATTACATGTAACACTGAAATATTAAATGAGAATACATCTGGGATACAGTAAACAAAATAAACACTGTCATTCCCAAGGGACACAAGACTACTGAATAAATAAAAGGTCCTTTCCCCTTGGCAAATCAAATGATCGTTTTTTTACATCTGTGTCTCCTTTGCTGCCCTACAGAGGGCTAGGGTGGGGAAGGAGATGCGGCAGGGGGGTTCAGGATGGCAGGGACACATGCGTACCTGGGGTCAGTGTTAATGTATGGCAAAAATCATCACAATATTGTAAAGTAGTTAACCTCCAATTAAAATAAATAAATTAAAAATTACTTGGGATTCAAATCCCACTTCTCCCTCCTACCAGTTACATACTCTTGGTTGGGATACTTAATTACAGTGAGTCTCCGTTCTCTTATCTGAAAACGGAGGATACAGTAGCTATGTCATACTGGTTCTACTATGCGAATTAAAAGAGACAGTATGTACCAAGTGCTTTGAAGAGTGCTTAGTAAGTACCTAGCACAAGCCAGAAATTTATTTTTCTGAAAAATTTCCCAGCATTTCTCAGTGATGACAAAAAAAGAACTTCAATCAGACATCCACGAGCTAGACTTAACCTATAATTTAAAAATACCATGCTGCAGGAATTCCCTTGAGGTCCAGGGGTTAGAGGAATCCTTGTTCCCACTGCCAAGGGTGTGGGTTCAAACTGTGGGGTCCCGCAACCAAAAAAAAAAAAACTTTGCTGCAATACTAACGTGGAATTGTACCCTGGATAATACATGCACAAAAATGCAGCCCAAGTTCATTAGCTTA
This sequence comes from Bison bison bison, assembly GCF_000754665.1. Classification (NCBI taxonomy): domain Eukaryota; kingdom Metazoa; phylum Chordata; class Mammalia; order Artiodactyla; family Bovidae; genus Bison; species Bison bison. The sequence continues at coordinate 2,390,449 of NW_011494940.1, forward strand.
CGTAAAATCATGAAGGTACAGTCTGAGAAAGACTGCTAATTATTATTTGAGCTGAATATTCAATCTCACTTATTCAAGAAATATTTAGAGGGTCCATGAGCTATCACCATAACGAGCTGACAACACTAGCCCAATTGGTTTCCTCCCACTATGATCAACACTGAAATAGAAAATAATCAAAAACAACATGTTTAAATGGTAGTTTAATTATACTCCAAAAATCAAACTATTTCAACTGATCAAAATAGTGACATATGCCATCTTCACCAACAGTAACTATATCCTTGCCAAGGCAAACCAGAACACTGAGTTTTTTTCTTTTTGGCTGCACATCTTGTGGCATCTCAGTTCCCCAACCAGAGGCTGAACCTGGGGCTCTTGAGAGTGAAACTGTGGAGTCCTAACTACTAGACTGCCAGGGAATTCCCTGTTTTTTTTTTTTTTTTAATTCCTTAACTCAGGAGTAACTACAAAGCCCTCTCTTTACCCGAAAGATAACTATAAAGAAAGGCTGGAAGGCCAAGGACATTCTACCCTTAAGGATCTATTCACATTTCTCCTTTCATCTGAGGCTCAGCATTACAAAACCAAAAGCTTTTCACAATTTTCCCCCCAGGAATTTTAAATAGATACATTAGGCTAGCTAGGCTGCAGAAAATTAATGTTATCTGGCTTTAAACATCATGAAGTGCTTAAACATGTAATATCTTGACTTTAGAGCTCCTTTTGGTTAGGCAACCCCCTATGCCACTCCCTGACAACTTTAATTGTAGCTCAAAATAAAAGTTTCCCTGATCACCTATCATCTCGTACCATGCTTGACATTTCTTCCTCCCTGGCTCTTCTTCCCATTGCTACGTTCCCACTCAGCCCTTTAGACTCTATTTCACTTTATGCTAACCATCCTCAACTGAAAACCTGATGTAACCCCTGAAGACCCTGACAGTCTTGTGGCCTTCTGAGGAAGTTCCTCACTTTCAAAGCTTTAAGTCTCCACAACAGAGGGAAAGTTGCTGGATCTTCACTGGTTCTCTCCTCGTAAACAGCATCTCCAATGACGTTCATAACACCTCACAACACCACCCCTTCACTCCAACAGCAGCTGTCTAGGAAATACCTAGTCTTTCATCTACATTAAATGAGTGCTATGGCAGCTGGTTCTTGTATTTCTCTCCAATCCCAGTCCCAACATGCAGCAATTTCAATTTCTATGTGTTATAACCCAGCTTAAAGTTTGTTGATACTCTAAACAATGACATCTGTTCTGCCCCAGAAACTTCCATGGCCATACTCTGCATCTTGCCATTATCTGGACCAATTCACCACTTGTATTCTTTGAACTACTACCAACCCAACAGACACCTGTCCAAGTAACAAAAGAGTTACACAATCTTTAAGCCTCAGTTTAGATGGTAATTTCTGTGATGATTTCTCTAACTACCCTCAACACCTAACTGCTCTACCTCCTCTGCCTCCATTATTTTTTTACATACACCCATTATATTAAATATGTTGTCATATCAATATTGGTATACCTGTGTCCCTGCTAGTTCTTTAAGGGTAGTTATTCCATCTTTTTGTGCTTTTAAGCACACTGCTCTACCTAGTTAACACTTAATAAATGTTCTCTAAATGTATGAAATAGATTCAGAATTTATATTTACACACACAAACACTAAAGACAGGTGAAGGAAGAGACTGATAAAGAAAACTTTAACTCTACTGATGTCTAATGATATCTTACTGTGAATACCTTTAACCTCTCAATGCATATTCAAATTTTAATTTAGTCCTATAAAGAGTCTAGAACCAATACAGGTTCTAGAAAGTCAATCAAATTCAGAGGAGCAAATTTGATTATACTGATCTTAAATTAAAATATAAATAACAATAAATTTTCTCTTACCATGGCAACATCATCTAAAATGCTCTGAGGTGAACTATGAGCCATAACCTAATAGAAAAAAAAAATTAATGTCAATTTGAAAATAAAACATTAACAATACGATAAAAGATTTTTTAATATATCCTCAAACTAGTATGAAAATTTCTTTTGACTGAAGAATTTTTATATAAATTTCTAAATTTCCAGAATCTCTCTCTTTTCAATGAAAGTTTGACACTAAAACGTAAGATCTTAATCACTACATATCTGTCTTCTAATTCAAACCCAGACTTACAAATGTTTATGCTACAATATCACAAGTGGAAAAGATAATTTGCTATTCCTGATGTTAAAGGAGCAATAATGAGAGAAAAATAGCATTTCCTTAAAATGCAATTAGCTCTTCCTTTGTAGAAATACAGTGCTTCTCCTGTAACTATCTTATTAAAGGTAAGACTGGGCCTTCAGAGGACAATGAAAGGATGAGGTATCTCCTGGTGGTCAAGAGCATGACTTTTACAGGCTTGGCTCTACTGCTTATTATGTAACCATGGTCAAGACACAATCTGTCCCCAAGTCTCAATTTCTTCATGTACTGAATGGGGACACTGTTAGAAACTTACACTTCCTAAGGTTCTTGGGAGGTTTAAAGAAGATAAAGTTTTGGAAAATGCTTAACACAGGACTTGCCAGGAAAGAAGCCATGCACACAGTAATCAGTCAGTTAACACCATTGTTATGCTATGAAGGACACTGTTTTGCTTCTTCCCAAAGAATGGATGACTAACAAAAAACTGACGTAAGTGACTGGCTGTCTCCACTAAACCTCAACTGTACTTCAGCAACATCCTAACCATTAAGACAAGAAGTTGGTGACAAGGCATTCTTGGGGTAAGGAGAGAGCAAAATTGGTAGTAGCCAGCAACTGTGTCTCCTTTGACCCTCTGAAATCAAAGTACTTGGTGTGGGGTCTCGAATTGTATAGAGGGGTACACTTAAGTGGCTATGAATCTTGTAATTAAAACTAAATTATCAATGACTTGTCCCAACAAAAAATTCAATTTACAAAGTCTCTAACATTTTAAAGTATATAACAAATATTTGGAGGTGGAAAGAGTAAAAGACTAACCTTAGAACAAACAAAATCAACTAACGTAGCTTCTTCTTCACCTATGTATTCTATGATTTTTTTATTAATCCATGGTCTAATTCGTCGTTCCATCAATATCTGTCAAATAAAGCATGGACACTAAGTTGAAGAGCTTTTTATTACACTCACTTAAAAAGCCTATATAATCTCTTAATTTTTTCTTAAAGCTAAAATATAGAGGAGTAAGATCATTCACAAGTTGAAGTAAAACAAGTATGTATAAGGATACAATTATTTGCTTCTCATTTATGAAGACTTCAAGTACCACTAAGACTTTCACAATCATGTGTTATCATTGACTGAGTCTCAAGACTCTGAGCTTCCCTGGTGGCTCAGACGGTAAAGAATCCGCCTGAAATGCAGGAGACCTGGGTTCAATCCCTGGGTTGGAAAGATCCCCTGGAGAAGGGCATGGCAAAACACTCCAGTATTCTTGCCTGGAGAATCCCCATGGACAGTGGAGCCTGGCGGGCTACAGTCCATAGGGTCACAAAGGGTCGACCAAGACTGAGTGACTAAGCACAGCACATGTCAAGGTTCTAGCCACATTATCACCCTACTTAAACTGAGTTTATGTGCTATATTCAGAACCAAAAACTTGCCATAAAATGATGAAATACAATTTGCTACTCACGGAATCCACAATAGACCAATCCAGGGGATAAGCAAACAGTTCAGGTTTGGCTGTAGGGATTTTTTCAATGAGACTTTTAATATGTTTGCGCTTTTCTTCAGTGTTTACAGTGCCTTTGGCAGCATTCTTATCATCTTCACCATAATCCAAGGGAACCAGTTTCCTTTTCCGGGGTACATCATCACTGTCTTCATCCTCAAATTTGTTAAAGACACTATCTACTGGGAGCTTCTTTCTTTTCACAGAATTAGGTTGACCAGGACTATTGGAAGCACCTATAGTAAAAACACTGTATTAGCACAGCAACTTAATCTTCAAATGTTACACTATACAACCCACCATCCCTCAAACGCAGTGTAAATGTACTTCCACAAATCTCAGAGAAAGATCCCAACTGTAAAAAATAACTCACTACTCACAAGTGCTAGAAAATTTAACTTTTCACTTCTTCTCAGAACTCGAGGCAGCTGCAGATATAGGAGCACTAGTAGAACTATGAAAACAATTGTGAGCTAGAAAGGCATTTTTAAATAATCTTTTTCTATCTACCTATCAAGCAGCGCATATTATTTTTTCCTTAAGGCAAAACTGAGGTAGTTGTAAGGGGGTGGGGAAATGAAGGAAAAAAGGAAGGAAAAAAAAATGCTAACATACCCAGTTTAAGACTTAGTCCTATTTTTGGCCTATGCTCTTCGGGTTGTTGTTGATCTGGTGAATTTTCATGAGGAATAATAATACCACAGGGAGACTCATCCCCAGGAGTGTTGGGAGTTGCATTGCCACTGGCAGAGGAGACAGATGGGGCAGAACTGATGGGCCTCAGAGTTGGTTTGAGACAAGGTTTTTGCTCTGGCTCCTCTTCCTCTTCCATGGGTTCCTCACGTTTTTCTTCTTTTTCTTGCTTTTCTTCTTCCTCTTCCTCGGATTCCGGTTCTTGCTTTATCTGTGGTTGTCTGCGCCTCTCAGCTTCTTGTTCCATCTAAAAACCCAGAAAATAACCTGGTTAACTGAAACAAACCCAACTATCTTCAGTTCAACCAACTCTATGTTTTACTTACATTTCACAAAACCTCTATTTTTCTTTTTCACTAGGAATAAAACATTGCCTCTTCTATAATCAGAATCTGTAAACCCCATAGCATATATTAGGTACTCTGCAAAATTTTTTTTTAGTATTTCACATATATTAGCATTCTTCAGTGGCTTATATCCACTTTTCAGAGAAAACAGAGGTTAACTGCTAATAGTCAGCTAATTCAAAGTGAAAAAGTCTTTTTATATTTTTATTAAAGAAATTATAATCACAAATTTTAGACTAGTACACACAATACATTAAGAGGCAACTCAAATCCTCAGCCTGGTCATATATAATCATTTTTTATTTCTTGATAATGGCTGAAGGTACAGTCACAAATAGGAAAAGGAAGAAGTGGCACAAAGGGAGAATTCTGAAGTCAAAGTCCTATACCAAAATGAACACTCCCCCTGAAGCTACAAAACATAGTAAAATATAACCATGATGAGAGTATTATAAAAACTTGGATGAATAGACTAGTGAGTTTTCTGAGTATAAAAACAAACAAAAACAGAAAAAACAAAAGTAAAAATATGTATCGTGAACTACAAAAAAATTTCAAGTCTGTGCGTATCACCATCTATCTATCAACGCACAAAGGAAGCACAATGATCACTCAACAATCTGCATGGCATTCAAATCCACTGGTACTTAGAGAATTAAAACATAATAACGTTCCTCAACCTAACTGTTACAATGGTAAGGATTTAAAATACTAAAAATACTGTCATGATGATGAAGGTACGGAAAAAAAGACACATGGGCAGGGCTTCCCTGATGGTCCAGTGGTTAAGAATCTGCCTGCTAATGCAGGAGACATGAGTTCAGTACCTGGTTCAGGAACTAAGAACCCACATGCCAAGGGGCAACTAAGCCCATGTGACCTAGAGCCCACGAGCCACAATGAGAAGTCACCAAAACAAGAAACCTGCACACCCCAACTGAAGAATAGTCACCACTCACCCCAACAAGAGAAAGCCCAGCACAGCCATAGATAGATAAAAGATACATGGGCTAAAACTAGAGAAATTCTGTGTAGAAGATTACACCTGATGCAAAAGCACATTAGAAAACAAAACAGACTTACACATATAGACAACAAGCTGGTGGCCGCCAGAGGGGATCAAGGCAAAATAGGTGAAGGGGAGTAAGAGGTGCAAACTTTTAGTTATTAAAAAAACTTATGGGGAACGTAACATACACCATAAGGCATACAGTCAAATTGTTATAAAAACAATATTGGTTTGGTGACAGATGGTTACTTGGTTACTAGACGTATCAATTCATAATGTATAATAAATGTCAAATTGCTAAACACCTGAAACTAATATAATACTGTGTATGAACCATACTTCAATTTTAAAAAAAAAAGTACATTAGAAAACACTACATAATTAGAAAACAGCTTTATATTCCCATTTACAAAGCTTATGTGTGTGTGGGAGGGGAGGGGGGTTGTGTATGTATACATGTGTAAAAACATTTTTAAAATAACCAAACACTTAAGATGATTATAACTGGCTGATAAGAAATCACTTTTTCATTACTGGCTTCTATGTAGTCTAAAGTTTCTATTTACTCATGTAAGTACTTAACAGAAAAAATATTATTTCATTGTGAAAAATAAAACAGACATGTAAGAAGACAAGGTTTCTGTTAATAGCATATAACAGATTTTTTTTAAAGTTGACATGAAGAATTTATAGTATTAGATTCATGATACACTAAGAGTAAAAACTTTTCTAATATGACATACTATTCTTAAAAGCAAGAATCGGTATGCCATGTCCTACGACAGTTTTCCTTTTTTCCTTTTAAATGACAGGCTGTTCACGAAAACATCTTTATTTTGGAATCAAAGTACTTAGGGTGGCAACAAGAGAACTACAAAAATTACTGTCACATGACATATAGCGAAGGACAGGTTTGTAAATAAAGTTACATTAAAAGACATTCACTTAACAATACTTCACAGAAATAAAGGAATAAGACATACAGAAGATGTTGAAAATAATGCTGTAAATCAACTAATACTGATGACTTGCATAATAAAGAAAAAGTACTAATATCTTCCCCCAAAATAGCAAGATGCATGGAAAATAAACATTTCCCTTATAAAGTAAACTCCATCATAGTTGGCTGGCTTAAAATGATGTGACAGTCTTAACACTGTTTCGGATGTATCTTACCCGCTGGAGCTCTGCGTCTGGATCTGGGTGCCCTTCTGCCAGAAGACGCTGCCTGATTTCCTCCAGCTCTTCCTTCTCTCTCTTCCTATCCCGTTCATCTGCTTCCATTTCCTTTTCCCTATCACGCAATCTTTTCTGAAGAGCACTTCCTCTGCAAAAGCGTATCACAAGAGGCCTTACTTAATATCAAGGTCAGCAACTACACACAGTATCTCCAAAAGCAATTTCTTTCCATACTAAAAGCTGCATTCTAAGAGACTGGAGACTGTCTTAATGCTCTCTATCTGTAAAACACCCAAGACAGCATGCTCTCTACAGGTTAATGCTTAATAAGTAAGCACTGTCTTGTCACATATCACCATGCCTCAGAATGAAGTCATTCTAAATGAGTATCTAAAACAGGTTAAAAAAAAAAAAAAAGTAGCTTTCTGAGGGAAGAATGCGCTCATTTTATGCCTACTCCGCAGGGAAACTCTGTAACACATAATTTGTCTTCTTGGATGCCAAATTGTGAAACATTAATACAAGGAGTAGTAATATCCCTAATAATAATTTTGTGTGTTCAATTTACACAATCTTAGCCAAAAGGCTGAGAAGCGATGCGTGTTCAATTTAAATCAGTTCCTCTCCTCGTGGGGAAAAAAAAAATCACAGAAGGAAGCAGGGTATAACTGAGAGAAAGCAGAGGTTCTATCTAGCACTTTATTACATCTCAGAAATAACGTACTATTTTATGATTCAGTAATTTTATTTTGCATTTTCTACAAAGTCAAACCCTTGGCATTCTTTCAATATAAGGTGTTACTCCAATGTTTTGATGATTTTGGCTACAGTGTATTAAATTATACATATTAAATGCATTCACTACATACCTAGATTCTTTCAGGAAAATGAGAAGAAAAAAATCAAAACAATGCCCATAACCTTAGGCAAACAGTAGTTTGGAGTGAAGGGAACAGAACAAAGCAAACAATTTCACCATGTGCCTAAGTGTTAGAAGAATGAGAGAAGTCGAGAAAAGCCATGGGAAGAGAAGAGAAAAGACAGGCTTCACAAATCTCACATCATAATAGTAAAGTAACTGAGTGGGGAAGAGGGGGGACTCAGATTACTACGTAGCACTCTAGAAATCCTTGAAGACAAAAAATTTCTAGACCACCTTAGATAATCATGAAGGAATGTTAAAATTTGCTATAAAAACTGAAGTTCTTTAAAATGCATGAAGAAAAGTTCATCTGTTATAATACTACTATGAACTTCCTTCCAAAGAAGAGCCATAGAATTGTCAATTCTTTTGCAACAGGCCCCAACCCCTGGAAAACAGCATTATCGACTACGGGGGTAATTACAAGACGAATTCAAAGATTATTCTTTCTCACTCCACTGAGTGAACTTGTACTCTCTGGTGCAAAAAATACAGCTAATAATAAACTGATAGTGTGAGTTCATAAAGCAAGGTTTCTTCACCTGTAATATTTGGGATCATCTCTATCATCATCATAGTCTTCTAAGAATTCTTTCAGTCGTTTAGCTTCTTTTGCCTTTGAAGAAATGAAGGACAAAGTGTGGAAAATTAACATAAAAGCAGTTTAAATTACATTTCCCCCTTTCCTGGGAACAAATTTTTCTTATCCATACCACTTGAACTTTTTTTAATTCTCATAAACTTCATATATTAAATGTAAATAACATTAGATTTTTAAAATATTTTATTCTTGAAAGCAAATCAGGGCTTCCCTCATGGTCCAGTGATTAAGAACCTGCCTTGCAATACATGGACACAGGTTTAATTCCTGGTCCAGGAAGATCCCACATACCATGGAGCAACTAAGTCCATGCGCAACAATAAAGACCCAGCACAGCCAAAAATAATTAAAAATAAGTAAAATTTTTTTAAAAAAGCAAATCAGATTTAGAACTTATCTATGAAATGGAAACCACAGAGTATGCTACAATAAATTTTCTCTATATATTATAATCTTCATAGTAATTTTTTTCTAATGAAACCTGAGCACACCAAGAAACAAAACTACAAGTTATCTTATTGAATCTGTTAACTGGACAAAAATATTTCACACTTTCATTTACAGGTAGATGATGGTACAAGCAGTAGTTTTTATGACATGAAGGATTAAAATTTTAAATCATGTTTATATATCAATCTAAAGGCAATGCCAGACTGAGTACACAAAACATGAAAGTACAGAAACTCCTTGCTCTTATTTTTGGAATTTTAAACACAACTACTATTATATTTCACAGAAATATTATCTAATCATTATTTATAAAGTATTTCAAAATTAGTATTTATAATCTACATCTCTACTATATTAACAACTTTTATGTGTGCATGCTAAGTCGCTTCAGTCATGTCTGACTCTTTGCGACCCTATGGACTGTAGCCTGCCAACTCCTCTGTCTATGGGGATTCTCCAGGCAAGTGGGTTGCCAAGCCTTCCTCCAGGGAATCTTCCCCACCCAGGATGGAACCCTCGTCTCTTACATCTCCTGCATTGGCAGGTGGGTTCTTTACCACTAGTGCCACCTGGGAAGCCCCAAAACTATTATATCTATATGAAAAGCAGATGTAGATTCCTGTCTACAATAAAACATTAATAATTTCATCCAGTTCAAATGTTATTGATACATCGCTGTAAAGACTACCCCCTCAACACACACACACACACAAAACTTCCCCAATCTAACCATCTATTCATGACCAACTCCTTCCCACAGACAAAATTAACCACTCTCTGTACTCCACTCCCAAAATATTGTGAACACACTTTTATCATACCTCAAAACAGTCACGCACACAGTACAGTAACCACTTCACCTCTCTGACAATACTATCCAATTGTTTAAAGAGTACAAAGATTAGTTATTCCTATACACCCAGGACCTAACACAAAATCTGCCAAATGAATCCAAGTAGATTGCCAGGTAGTGATGACCATATTTACAAATATCTAAATAAAACACAGGAAGATCCATAGGTATATACTATTAACTTAAGTCACCTCTCATGAGGAATACAAACTTTCACTTTTTATACTACATACTTCTGTTCCTTGAACATTTTTCAATTGACAAGTAACTATTTTCTAACTGGAGTTTTTTTTAAGCTTCCCAACGAAAAATTACTAATAGGAAACCTTTCTCTAGAAAGACAGGTTTTAGAGTTGCTTATAGGAAATGGAATCACTTCTTAAAGTATTTTGTCTTTTACTATATTATTCTCTATTTCTAACCTAAGAGTTAAGAACAAATTATAGAATGGGAGCTACAATCCAGGGCAATCAAAATTACTTTAAATAAACTCTAGGACTTTAAAAAGATCTGCCATCCAGAAAACCCATACTACCTAATTGCTGTATGTACCCTTTTGGTTACTTACAAAAATTCCATCTATGTCTCATGTTCAAAAGCTATTTGAAGAAGGTTCCTAACTTTAATGATGTTTTTGGGAGAATAGACTCCAAACTGGAGATAAAGAAACTTTCATGAATCTCTGGCAAAGACAGAACATATGGAACATACTATAGAAGCAAATACTATGATAAAATATATTATCTTTTCATCATTTTACTTCATTAACCTATGCCAATTGCTTCATTATTAGTTTATCAAATAGTGTAAAAGCAAAAAATAAGATTATTATTATAATGTAGTTAAAAGGAAGGATAATATAGTAACATAAGGAAAAACAGTAACTCATAAATGCTATATACTGAAGTCAGTAATTTTGATTTCTAAAAACAGATCTCATAAGACTGTTTCCTTCACCCAAATATACTACGCCGATACAGAGTATCAAAGCCTCTAAAACCCTCTTCAAATTAAAAAATGCTGCAGATTCTTAATCAAAGAAAGTTCTATAAATCCTCATTTTTTACATTCTATAACAGGTTTATTTTGACAATATGCCAACTAATAATTTAGTTTATAGGAAGCCAAAATATGAAAAATAGAAAGAAAAGGAGGCGAGAGGGAGACTCAAGAGGAAGGGGAAATATGTACACCAATGGTTAATTCATGCTGATGCATGACAGAAATCAAACCAATATTATAAAGCAATCAATCAATTAAAAATAAATATTTTAAAAAAGAAAAATAGGAAGCAGAAACATTTTGGTATACTGAAACTGTATCAACTTTACTTCAAATATTATTTATACTGGAGATCAGGTTTTTTGTGAGATGATACTTTTTAATTATAAAGTCACTTCTACTTAAATGATTTGATCTGATTTTTATCTGAAAAACCACTTATTTTAAAACAAGAAAATTACCATTTCTCTTCTTCTTTCTTCTTCTCTTTCAGCCTCTTTTTCATACTCTCGGGTTTTCTTTCGTTCTCTAATTTCCCAATTCTTAAGGCGCTAAAAAAAGAAATTGTCAAAAGTTTAAAAAATGTATACAAAAGGTTCTGAAATTTTTGACTAACCTACTAAGTACCAACTTTTATAAATAAAAGCATTCCCTCAATTTACCTCTTGATAGGCAGCCTCTTTCTCTCGGAGCTTTCTTTCAAGTTTTCTTCGTTCATATGCATCTTCTTCATCTTCTTCTCGATCTCGCTTCTTGTCTTTCTCTCGCTCGCGCTCCCGTTCCCTTTCTCGCTCTCTCTCTCGTTCACGTTCCCGCTCTCGTTCCCGTTCTCTCTCTCTTTCTCTTTCCCTCTCCCGTTCCCTTTCACGATCTCTGCTCTTTTCTCTACATAAAAGATTGTAAAAATCTGTCAGTTTCCTTTTGTGTTTTCTTTTAGAAACCAGGAGAAAGGAGGACAATATATAATATGAAATAATAGACAAACTCACAAGCCAGAATTTAGCATTTGGTTTCTGCAGAATTGTAGACTCCTCACACAAGCCAGACACAGAATATAATCCTAGCCCCAAATTCTGAACTGCATTCTAAACTCGATGTTAATGCTTATCAGCATCTCAGAAAACAAACAAAAAAATCCTAAGAAAAATACTAAGGGCCGATGAACATGATACAAGATAGTCAACTTCAGTAGTGATCAAGCCAATACAGACAATGGCAACGGTGTGAAGCCAAGAGCATTCCAGCATGCTGCATGCATAAACCAGAACTACAGCTGACTCTTGAATAACACCGGTTTGAGTTGTACAGGTCCACTTGTATATGCGGGCTTCCCAGGTGGCTCAGTGTCTAAGAATCCACCTACCAACACCAGAGTCACAGAAGACTCGGGTTCTATCTTTGCGTCAGCAAGTATTTTTGCTGGGATAATCCCAAGAACAAAGGAGCCTGGTGGGCTACAGTCCACAGAGTCACAAAGAATCACACATGACTGAGCAACTGAGCATGCACACACGTATTTATAAATGGTGTTTTCTCAGCCATAGGTACTACAGTACTACACAATCTGAGGTGCGTCAAATCCACGGACATAGAACCACAGACACAAAAACCCTGTATACAGATGGCCATCTATAAGTCATACTCAGATTTCTGACTGCAGAGTTGACACTCCTAACCCCAGCATTGTTCAAGGGTTAACTGTACATCTTTCAGCAGTAAGAAGTTCTCATGCATTTAATTCAGAGGGATAAAACCAAACTGCAGATTTGTGATGCCATGGATTCTCATCACATATAAATACATGTATATATGAAACAATATACCTTAGTAAAAGTATAAAATCATGATTTGATACATGTCAAATCTTAACAGTGGTTATTCAAGAGAATGATGGTTATTCCAGGGGAGGAAGGAATTTAATGCCCACTATAGACTAAAAAGCACTGGATTTCAGTAACTGGTGGACCTTGTTTCAGCTACAATTAAGTGGAGTATCTCAACAAAGTAATGTATATATGAAAACTAGCTTGGGAAAAAAGTGAACTTTCCTCTCTTTCCTTTTTCTGCTGCTTCCTTCTACTCACTCCCTTCTCTTTGTTCATTTTTGCTCTCCCTCATTCCTGAAGAATTGGAGATGATACCCCATAGGAAATCTATATAATGATGAGAAAATGTTAAATAAAACAAAAGTGAAATCACTAGGAACCATCAAGAAAAAACTAAGTTGTCTGGGAGGTAAGGTGTGACCAACCAGTGGTTTAAGGGACCAAATAAACACCAGGAACTAAAAGCAGTGCAACTAGAGCTGATTTTCCACACAGGAGACCTCAGTTAGTGACCAAGAACAACGCCCACTGACCAAGGGAATCAATCATGCCTATCCGAAACATTGGGAGATCAACTGGTGTATTCTAGAGCTGAGTAAAAACTGGCTTCACACAGAAACTAACCCAAAGTCTAAAACTGTTCGTTTAACCAATATTTCACACGTGTGTGAGACAGCAAGCCAGGCATGCTCTGTGGCTCAGGAAATTCTCTCATCACATCAATGTAAATGGCCCCAGAGTACTAAGCTGTAATTCTACTAAAGCTATCAGGCAAACAGTAACTTCATGCAGCCTTACCTTGATCGACTCCGATCCTTGTTCCGATCTGAGCTCCGTTCTCGATCGCGGTCCCGATCTCGCTCTCGATCCCGGTCTCGATCTCTCTCTTTCGTCCGGTCACGATCCCTATCCCGTTCTCGTTCCCGCTCCCGTTCCTTCTCCTTTTCTCGTTCACGTTCTCTTTCCCTTTCTCGTTCCCGTTCTCGCCTTTCTCGTTCCCTTTCACGCTCCCTCTCTCTTTCTCTCCGTTCTTTCTCAATTTCCTGTCTTTCTTTTTCCTTTTTGCCTTTCTCTTCTTCCAGTTTCTAGAAACCAATAAAAGTACTTTTAGAGTTAACTCTATAGCTCCAATATTCAGACTTTTCCCGGCGCAATGCCCAATACTGGGAACAACAACAAGAAAACCAAACCACTGGTACTTCAACATTAAATACTAGAGGTTTTATTTGACAAATTAAACTGAAGCAATCACAAGCCTAGACAGATTTCGTGCAAAACCATATACTCTACATAGACCAGGAAATCTCCAATCTTGGATGCTGGGAGATTGTGTCAAGTGTGGCTGACCACTCAATGACTATGTAATAACTAAAATGACCGTGAGCAATGTGATGGTTTGTAATAATTTCTAGAAATACAGTCACTTGGCTAACATGTAATTCTTCCCATTATGAATTTCTTTAAATCAGTGGGGTAACTATTGCTAACTATAACCCCAGACTTCCAATTACCTAAGGATTATTAGTTTGAGTGTTTCAAAGGAGAAGGTGGAGGAAGACAGTAAGGTCATTGGAATGCAACTAGTCTTATGGCCTCTGATTTGCCCACCCTCCAAAAGACAAGGTGAATTCAGCCATTATCTGCCCTATCATGTATGGAAACATTTACTCCCACCATTACAAGATGGACAGCCCACCAAATACATAAAGTCTGAAAATCACTCACTTCAAGCAGAAAGGTACATAATCATAGTATTTTAATAAGATTAATTTCTGGCTTAACTTTAAAGCAATATATTTATACCCATTATGCCTATAAGACAATGAAATATATCAACAGTGATAAATCCATCCTTGGAAGGAATGATTGCATATTAACTTACAGATGCTGTGCTAGGACATGGATCGCCAACACTGGATTAACCTTGCCTATAAGCTATGCTTCTGGGAGGAAGAGCAAGTACATGGTTCACAAATAAACCAAATAACAAAGTCAGACCAAGTTTGTACCCTGACAAGATTACCAGTGTACCACAGTTTCTACACAAACTCAGGGGGGAAAAAAAAAACCCAAACAGGGAAAACAAAACAAAAACAAAACACATTTTTCCTGTTTTCATGTTTAGTGTCATAGAAATGAAATTTAAATTACAACAATAAAATGTGCATTTTTTTTCTTTTCTCAGTCATGTAAAGCATTTAAAACAACTTTAAAAAAGCAATCTTACCTGTTATACTCTTTTTCTCTCGCTCATGGATCAGAGAACTGACAGAGGATTATGAAAGAAAAGCTAATGCATGAGAAATCAATATATTCAGCTGTGGTGCCAGTCTATATCAAAATGGAATGGAGGCAAAGCCAATACTGAATACATTGAAATTACAAAGAGAAGAAAAAAGAAATGGCAGAAAGAGGACAGAAACTGTAAGCTATTTAAATGGGCAAATTCTAATTTCTGAAACAGTCATCTGATGAAATTTTTTAAATGTATCATAAAATGAGGCTATACTATATGAAACTTACCTCAGTATCATACACTTAAATGAAATTTGTTTATTTCTGAGATAATACTTACAGATTATTTTAGCTCTTCCAATAATAATCTTTTTGGTAGTTTCCCTCAATTGTTCTACTTTTGCTTAATCACTATACCACTTATTTCTTAAATGTATAGTTCCATTTAATTAAATAATAATTTGTTTCAGAACTCATTTCAAAAGTTTTCTTCTAAGTAAATGAAAAAGTAAGTGAATCTGGTCCATACTAAACACAATTCTAAAAGATTATATAATATATATGCAGTAAGTAGATACACACACACATATATATTTTTTTAACACAAAGACTGGAGAAAGAAAAAATGAAGTGAATCTAAAAAGATTTAAGAAAGTAGTGAAATAATGAAGAGGAAAGGACAGAAAAAAAAAAAAACATAAATCTTACCTTATTCTCTCTTCAGACTCGTCCGTGCTGTAAATGGACGCCCCCTGCCACGCTGATACCCTGACAGTCTGTGGTTATTTAATAAACTCATACCAAAACATGCAAAGGTTCACTGAGCTCAATTTTTGTTACTGGAGTTTCAAATATCCCTTTTAACCGTACCACCCAATAAAAAGAACGGCTTTTCTTTTTCACTTTGATTTTATTTTTAAAGCACATTTTGGAAATTCAAAACATTCTCTCCCCACAGTGAAATACATCTAAGGCAGCCAAAGGCCTGACAGCTTCTCAAACTCTGAAGCAAATATCTTTGCAATCGATTTCTTAAAACATTATTTCTTCATACTTTACCAGTGACATGACAGGATTTAACAATAAACAACAAAAGGGGGGCAAACCACACACACACACACACACACTGTATACCGCTTTCAAGCTTTACACATACCCTGAATTTGAGTACTGAACCTAATATACCTCTAAAATGACTTCCCACAGACTAACTTTTTAACTCTAAATTGGGAAATCTACATTTGTGCTTTTAGACATACTTAATTCCTGAAAAAGTCCTATGTCTGTGAGCTAAGGCTCAGCATCAGGATAATGTGTTCAGCAGCATTGATTCTATGACATTAACTGTCAATAAGGGATTTTGAAAGCTATAAGAAAAAATAAGATTAAATAAAATAAAAAATGAACACTTAACATCTCACTGAGTTAAAGGTCACTCAATCTCAGGAGTAAGAACCAGTAACATCTTATCATCTCCAGCATCAAAATACATTTCATGCAGTGTTTGCATTTCACTGTCCGTAAGCATCACCTTCAATACCAGCGAACATTCACAGATGCACTGTCATTGAGAGAAGCTTTCAATAGGCAAAATTCGTGAGTGGGATTTACTATGCATAAATATCCATTTCCAAGCCAGTTACCCCTTTGCATATTTTTCTGAGGGGGCATCCATAAATATAATAAAAAACAGAAGCTCATACTTACATCCTATTCCTTGTTACTTTCCAAGCTGAGAGTTTCATCTTGCATTAGTCACCATATGATCTCTATCATAATGGTGGGGGTCAATGAATAGATTAGCTTTATGGGAATTTACAGTTCTTCCATGCATCTAAAATTTGGTAAGTCTGGTAACCACTGACCTACTTTTTAAAATCTCCCCCTCTCAACTTAAATCTACACAAATATAATCTTAAATTTTAATCTCAGCTCTAAAGAAAAGGTTTTCCTAAGATTAAGTTAAATAACTGCCCCCAGAAATACACTACAGTGTATGTTATTCTGCTGCCCCCTTGAATTGTTTAAATCTGACCTTGATGTTTATGTTGAAATCTAAAAATAAAACTAGCTTTTATTCATATTAAAGTGAGATGACTGCAGAGTAGTCAATAACTGAGAAATCTACATACAATATGCCAAGGACTACTCTAATATGGCACTGGTCTTCTGTTTCTTTGTTTCTATCTAAGTATAAATTAAACCTAGACAAAAAAGCATTTAAAATCATATTCTACTGTAAGGTTGATTTTTTTTGTCTGTTTGCTTTGGATTCTGTAAAAAGTCTAGATTGGTATCAAGTGAAAAAACAAGAATACTACCTTGTGTGTGTCTCTGAATTTGCTGATCTCTCGCGATATCAGGTCTCTCTTGTCTTCTTCCATTTCTATAGCATTTATATCCTCCTAAAAAACAGGGGGGACAGGTAGGAATGCATAAAGATCAATCTATATTGATAGAAATTAAAGGCTAGATATTCTATACAGGCTTTACAAAATATAGGAGTAAAGACTTTATATAGTAACGAATCTAAGTTAAATAGTAAAGAACACAAGAATCACACATCTGGCAAGTAGCAGTAAACATTTTTTTTAATTTATTCATTTTAGTTGGAGGCTAATTACTTTACAGATGTAAACGAACCTTAGTGATGAGTGGATAAGGGATCAGTGGGGCCACGGGAAATCGGCGGAAGATCTGCGGAAAAATCCACAAAGATTAAAACAAACAGTTCATATGACTCTGAATAACAGTTTTCTGTATGTTTACACTATAAGCAATGTCAGATTTCTGTAACACTTTCTTGATTTTAAATTACTTGATAACAAAAGAGATTTCACTCAATCTATCACCTACCACTTCTACTCCTTCCAAGACCCCCAACCAGGGGAATAAAGAGGATCTCACACTAGCAGTGTGAGACCTTTTTCATCCTTTCCAAGAGAGAGGGAACAATCAAAACAACAAAGTTTACCTAATAATTCTTGCCACAGAGCAGAATTTTTGACTCTCTCACCTCAAACCATTTCAAATGAAGGTGTCTAGGTACTTTCTCCTTTGCCATTAAAGGGGAAAGAGGAAGAACAAACTCTACAGGTCTCTATTACCCTATATCTGATAGACTCTTACCAATTACCATTTCTAATGACTGGCACTTCATTAGACAGCTTTTTATGGCCACAGAAGCAAGAAGCAGCCAAATAATAAAAATGTATCTGATGTATCAGAAAGAAAGCTGAAGATGGCTTAATAAGGCAATGAAATCCAGAACAGTATGAACTGTGAAAATGCCTTGATATTAATTCACAATGTTTACAGTACTACTTTTCCAGGGCATATGCAATCCATTCATATAATATACCTCCAATATGTTTACAGAACTCTCCCCATAATTTCTGTTAAGTATATCCAAATGAAAGTAACTAAGAAAATCAAACGTTTTCTTTCAACCTGCACTCCCTACCATTCCATTAGCTTAGACTGACAAAAGTGGGTGATAATAAAATACTGGAGAGGAGTTTTCATCTTGTGTTGCTCTTTCATAGTACTCCATTTATAAGGCCAACAGCATTACTGTTGATGGAGTGAAATGAAACGTGGTTTATAAGGAAAAGTGGCTAAGAAATTTGAAAATGGGTCAAAATCCTCAGTGAAGAAGATCTGGTATCCCGCTTGGAGCAGAGAAAAATAATTAGGGAGTAAGGCAAAACAAGGCCAGCTCTTCTGTGGCAAAAGGGGGGAAAAAAAACTTTACTCCTTAATTTTAATTTCTATCCATCCCTCAAGTTTGTCCTTTTCCCCCCTTACTTAATGAATCCACAAATAAACACAACTTTCCATGTCACTGCATTTCAAAAATGTAAAAACAGAAATGTTTTTGGTTTAAAAAAAAGGAAGATAAAACATGGTCAAATTAGCCTTAACAGTATATTGTTATAAATGCCAGTCATTCTATTTTCCCCTCATAAGTTGGAATGTAATGAAAGCACAAAATGTAAATTGTAGAAATGATTCTGCTGGCATAAATCAGTAACACATACGTCCTCCTTCTTTTCCTTCTTCTTCTTCCTGGGGTGAGAGTCAGATTCTTGTGAGGGGGCATTGAGCTCACTGGAGTATTCCCGTATTAAAACTTCAATGGCCCCTTTGATCATCTGATCTCTTCTCTTTGTTTCTTCATCTAAGGCTTCTTCGTCATCATTAGTGACAGTTTCTGGCCTGGCATTCTGAAAAAAAAAAAAAAAACAACAAGGCAGATTCAGGAGATGGGAAAGGGGGGCAGGGAATCAAACAAGAAAATCAAAATCATTCAAAACAAGTTAGCACACAAAACAAACAAACATGTTTTCTCCAAACCATCTCTGTAGCCCTATTAAACGCAGACTCAGCTTTACTCCCAACTTCACAAAAGTAAACTATTTGTTTTACATTTTTTTCCTTAGATATACTGTACTCTATCATTTTCTTTTCTTTGGTCCTTTGATATCTAACATTCTGATCCCTAACTAGCAACAGAAAGACTGAATCACACGGTTAGCACACTACACATCTGAAAAGCTTTCACAATTTTTCAGATCCTCTTGCCCAATACTTGCACAAACTAATGATATTTACTGAGTAACTCATTCTAGTGTTGAAAACTTAATTACGTTGAAAAAGCAAAATACAATTTTATGTACCTATGACAGAGACCATTTTAAATAAACAAAAACAGGGACTTCCCTGGCAGTCCCATGGCCGTGGTTAAGATTCAATGCTCTCAATGCAGAGGATGCGGGTTCAATTCCTGGTCAGCGAACTAAGAACCCATATGCTTTGGGGTACAGCCAAAACAAAAGTAAATATAATGATATATTTATAGTATACAATATAATAAATATATAAAAATATAATAAAGTAAAAAAACATATAAAATAATAACCAAAAACATATGTAGGTTAAACAAATAAAACTATATACAACAAAAAACGTAAACACTAGGAAGACCAGGAGCTGAAATGATGGCTTCTCTTTTCCCCCTCTGCTTTCTGCAATGTGGGAATACCATTTAAAATACTCATGTAACTAAAAAGGAATCAATTCTAAATATGCGCATCTTTCTCCGCACAACTTGTGAACGTAACATAATGAAAAATAAAAACAAAATCATGTTGCACTACTTCTCACAAATAAGTAACAGACTATGGGGCTGGGGGGAAGAGGCTGGGTCACAAGGCTCGTGGGAATCTTAGTTTTCTAAATCAGACACTAAACCCAGGCCCCCTCAGCAGTGAAAGGGCACTGTTTTAACCACTGGACCACCAGGGAATTCTTTCCCAAGACTTACTATTTTTTTAAACGAAGTCTAAATTGTTACCTGTGTCCATGTGGGGAAAAAATGACTGGTTTCCAGTATCCTACTGTTCTTATTTCTGTTTTATTTTAAAGCTCCTAGTTAAGTAATTAATCCAAGTTCAAATGACAAAATTTAGAGAATGACCTCAAACTCCAGACAATTTCATTACCCTCTTCTCTTCTTAAAACTTGGAAAGGAGGAAAAGTATGACAAAGAAGCAACAAAAAAGTATGATAAAGAAAATAAACATAAAGATTTATATATACAAAAAACTTTTGTAACTTAAAACTACATACATACTTAGTAAACATACATTGTGCAAATTTTCAGATACAAACAAGAATTCTGCTTTTCTGGACAAATGCTGGCTCTTGGTCACAATGCTCTAAACGCTCTTCAAGATGAGTGTCATGCCTGGTGGCTCCTTCACGTAACTGAGCCGTGATTTCGTAACAACCAGCATTCTGAAAGCTATCCCCAATGGATACTTCTTCAGCACGCATTTATTTCTTAATTTGCTCAAATTCTTGAGTTTACTATATGCAAGACACTATGTTAGATGGTTAAAAATTCAAAATTAAAGAAAGAAATAACTTTCCCTAAGTATTTAACAATTTAAGAGAAGGAAGAAGGATAACAGACACAGATATAGGTTATGATAGATAATGTTCATGTAAGTCCTTAAATGTGGTAACTAACCACTCTTGAGTTGCTTACTTTCTCAAACCTGCTTCTTCATCTAATTTTCTTATAGCCAGCTATCTACTTGGCATCTTGGATAAAGATACAATGCTTTAACCAAGGAGAGTAATTCAATTGTTTATATTATTTACCAAATTATTTTCATAATAAAGAAAATTGTAAACTAAATTGTAAACTAAAATTTGGTGATATGGTCCTCTCTTATTCTAAATCAATGATATATAACAATAAGGTCTTTATGCAGCTTTCATTAAAATCCCTTCAGTAATACTCTGCTTCTTCACAAGTTTTAAAATGACAAGAATTAAACCACCAGTAACCTGTCACTGAAACCTTAGGTCCTGAAGACACATACAATTATTTTTATCAACCCTCAGCTGTTGAGATCTAAATTCTTTATTATGAAAATAAACCTCATGAGAGGAAGTCCAGTCTGTCTTTAGCATTTTACCTACATTCTCAATTTCTTTCCATGAACCCTCTACATCGCCATGCTCTTTTAAACATAAGGACAGAGGTGGAGTTACAAATCCAAAGCCTTATTCATCTAAAAATATTCACAGCCCCTAAATTCTCTACCACCACTCATCCTAAGCTAAGACTTAAATATTAATATAGCTAAACATAATAAAGCATTTGGAATGAACTAGTTCACACTACATTACAAATGACTACCACCCCTTGATCCATAGAGAAAATGTACATTTTTTAGAAGGAAAGCTTATGAGCCCCATCTCTTAAGCAATTATTAATGTAAGAAAAACAAAAATGACAATATATGTCTTGGGAGGAAAAGTTATTTTCAGTTTCAACTTAAACTCTACTTCTGGGTCCTGAACCACAGACAACTTCCTGACTTCATTTTTTCTTCCACTTCAGAAACAGAAAGCATACTGAGCAACATAAAGTGAAGGGTTCAGCAGTGCAGTAATGTACAAAAGGATCAAAGAAATAGACTGAACATCTAAGATGTTTACATGTCCCAACTATTTGGCTCTTTTCAGAGAAATTAAAAGCTGTTATAGTAAAGCTACTAGTTGGAGAGTTAGGTAAAAACTCCACTTGGCCCTCTCTTTGGCACTGACCTCTAGAGTCCAAAACAAGAACTTTGGGAACTAAGCAAATGTAGAGCTCTTTCTTTTGAAAAAATGTAGGTTCCACCACACTCACACTAGTTTCCAAACAAAAATGTGAGGTGTTCCTACGTGCAGTATCTGATCTGTCCTAAATTAAAAAACATAAAGTAGGCAGCTCTTTCCAAAGGTTATTTGTACTTTCAATACTTGGAAGTCAATCTTGAATGTGTGGTAAACAAGCACTATTTCTGATGATTAAGCAGAATCTCTAGTCCTAAACCACTACTACTGAACAAGAGGTAAAACAGGACAGGGACTAAGATCAGTGTTGCTACCTCAAATGAAACACTTGTACTAGAGGTAAAAAAGTTCTACAGATTCCGCAAAATCTAAATAAAAGCTTTTAACAGCGCTACTAATCATGGCACATAATTCCTGTTAAAATTCTGGGTCAGGAAAAACATCTTTCTAGACAAATTCGTGGTTCTTTTTGAATCAGAGGACTACACAACTAATCGTGTTCTTTCTTCTGCCTGGGAATCAGGAAAATGGATGAGGTACCACACACATTTCTCAATGTCTCCTTCTCATATCATCTACTTCAAATCACTATTTTCTAAATTTCTCCAACAAATCAACAATAAAAAATAAAGAATAAATACACTTTCACATTTACCCTGAAAAATCCTGACAATGTATTTACTTGTTGAAAAAAAATTTTTATCTGATAGAATTATTTGTCTTCATTTTACTAGTATTGTTGAGTAAAATGGACAACTCTGCAAAACTATGCCATGCTTGTCTTACGACTTCAATACCTCTGGAAACCATGCCAAATGCACCCAGAAGTCAGGTCTGCTAATTTTTTAAATTTCATTTTATCTGAAATAACTGCTCCATTTTTATTAGAGGTAGCTTCAACTCCATTCTTGAGGAAAAATATAAAAGATTTCAATTGTGATTCCTCTTATTAACAGTGATTACAAAATGAAGTCACACAATTATTCATTTCCTCATTTATATAAACATACAGTGAAATGATTTACTTTATGATCAGAGCACACCATTTGCAAATGCCACAATTTAAACCACCTCACAAATGACCAAGCAGAGTACAATAATGAGTCCAGGGGAATTACATAAAAAACTTTGAAAGCATTGTATCCATGCTTTATTTGAAATATGAATCACAGCAAGGAAAATCTAAGACCGTTGGCTTTTTTAAGGTTTTAGGGGTATGACAGACACTAGTGCTGATATGAAAAAAAAACACAATTTCTCTGGACTGTAAATTGTATTAATTCCTTATACAGCTAGGTAAAGACAATAAAGATTATCAGGTGAGCAACATAAATGCAACTGTTACAATAAATGTTCACCCCATTCTCATCACGGGCAATAAAGACTCTGACCTAGGTTCTGTGGAGGTACAAGATGAAAAAATAGTCTGTGAACTTATTGCCCTACCTTATAATCAGTGAATGTAGGATATGAGAATGAAAACAGGGGATAAGAAGGTATGAGAGAGCGATACAAACAAAATACACTACAAAGCAGGCTGCTATAACAGTAAAATCCTGCTTTATATAAAAAGAAAGAATTTAATTCTGCCTCAGAGGAATCAAGGGTAGGACTCATGATAGTTACATGAATCAAGCAACATTTAAACTAAATGTGGATAGAATTTCAACAGGGAGCTCAGATGGGCAACAAGGACATCAAACCACAAAAGAGTCTGTAGGAATATATGACTGACACATGGAAGGGAATTGATGGAGTAAGCCAGAAAGGTAGATGGGAGCAAGGATAGGACACCATGATAAGAATACAGGCTTCATACTTTGAGAAACTCAAAACCATTAAGGATGTATGAGCAAGGGCTTGACATAATTACACTTAATGTCTTATACCTTAGAGAAAAATGCCTTGAAGAATATGCAACAAAAATGTCTACAGTGGTTACTAATGATGATAGAATTATGGGTTGTATTTAACGTATTCTTTAGCTTCCCTGGTGGCTCAGACAGTAAAGCGTCTGCCTGCAATGAGGGAGACCCGGGTTTGATTCCTGGGTCGGGAAGATTCCCTGGAGAAGGAAATGGCAATCCACTCACTCCAGCACTCTTACCTGGAAAATCCCATGGATGGAGGAGGCTGACAGGCTGCAGTCCATGGGGTTGCAAAGAGTCGGACATGACTGAGCGACTTCACTTTCACTTTCTTTTACTTAGAGGTTGTTCTGCTTTTATGAACACTTTTACAATGTTTTTGTAAAAGAGGGAGTGACGGAATTAAGAAAGCTACTTCTATTTTGAATAACAGTTAAAAGCCTCAACAGACCAAAAAGGCTGTTTTGTTTTTATAAAATAGAAAGGTAATAATGAATCTACTCTGAATTCATTCAGCTTGATATGTCAAAAGGAACTAGGAAGGGAAGACAAGGAAACATACACTAAGGCTTTAGCTATTTTTCGCTTTGTTGAGAGGGAGTAGTAATGTATACATTACAACACAACATACAAAAATTTCCTTTACATTAGCTTCATTTAATAGAGCCACCACCTGATACAAGTAATAAGACTTATTTTAATTCATTTTAAAACCTGTGTACTTCTAAAAAAGGGCAACTAATAAAAGTTTTGTAGGTTGAAATATATTTTGTACTTACTTACAAAGCTGTCTTAATGAATTAGCTCTGTTTGGAATAGTCTGTACCAGTGTTTTCTCTGGCAAGTTAACCTTGTCCAGCCTCCCTTACTACCTTCATCCCAACCTGGAACAAGCAAACCAACAGTCACCCACCCACTATGGGTAGATAAAAGACTTAAAATAACTATATATAAAACACACTCTTGATGATCTTGTGAAGCCCTGTATTAGATTCATTCATAATGAGAAGCATTTACACTGAAAAAGCACAGTTGGCCTAGAGAAGACAATATAGAAAACATACCCCATTAGAAGCTTTCTTCTTTGCTTTCCATTCATCTAGCTGTGCCTTTGTCTTTGCGTCAACTTTAACAAGTAGCTTCTTCTCTCCAATCTGTAGGTCATGCAATAACCTGAGTGCACGGAGCGTAGATTCCGGTTCCTTATACTCACAGAATCCAAAGGCTAGCAAAGGATACAAAGAATTTAGTAAGATATCAAAACAATTATGAAAGATGAAAAATATTTATGGAAAACTGAAATCATTAGAGACCAAAGCATTATAACACAAAGATTATTTCATCACTCCTTATTTTCCTTCAATTACCTTTAACATGGATTTCTCTTTTAGCACTCTCAAACAACCAAAAGAAAAAAAAAGAAAAGAAAAATGGGAAAGGAAGAAAAATTCTCATCAGGCAAAATGCTACTTATTAGAACTGCTGAAAAAATACTCAGCAAAATAGCAAATTTCATGATTAATTCTTTTAATTACTTCATGGATTCATTCCTCCCTCAATTTCTTCATAGCTACAGAGAGGCAAGAAGGCTGCTTGAACCTAAATACAGCACTTTTCAGTTCAGAGATGTTAAACTACAAAAGTACTGATCTTTTATTCTATTTACTAGTCTAATTTTTCTGTCTCTGTTTCATTTTAATAGCTAGTCTCATTATTTTCATGATTTTTAATAAACAGATACTAAAACAAAATTAAATTGAAAAGAGCAAACACTGAAAATAAAATTTAACGAATGAATCCAAATATGTTTACACTTACTGATACAACTACTCGTTGAGTGATTTTAAAACAGAAAATTTGACCATACACTTAAGTGGGATATATCCTAAAGACAAAAAGACCTGTCAACAAGCATATTATTGATGACAGTATTGGTCTGAAATTACTGTATGTGAAATGTGAGAGGATAACAATAACAAAAAATAATTATTGAATAGTCTATCAGCCCCAGTGTTGAAGCTCAGGATTCTAAATGTGGAAGAAAAGAAACACGTACGACAAAAAAGATTAGATAAAAATCTAGGTTTGAATTTGAATTACTGTTCATTGGCAAAGTAAAGACCAAACAATGGTTACAGTGAGTGCACCAATTTCCAGATGGTCTTTTTGAAAACAACTTCCCACTGAAAAAAACCAGAGCTTCTTGAGAAATGGCTGTTGGGTCAAAAATCACTGAAGATCCAATTTCCAGAGGCAACCTGAGACAACTTAAACTTCACTAGGGACAATGACAATTAATCTATATTAAATATAATAACAAATTAAATATGCATCAATCTAGAAGTTCAAAATAGGTCTTAAAAAAGTCACTGCTAGAGGATGCTAAGAACATAAGATCATTCTTTTGAAAAATTAAAAGAACATAAGATCATTCTTTTGAAAAATTAAAAGAACCAAAGCATTTATCCCATTTTTCTTACAGAAATTATATCTCTAAGTAGTACATGGAAATAGTACATGTACAAATAGTACATGGAAAAGGAAGTTTATCCTTATGGATGTATTCTTGATGATTTGTTCTTCAATGAAGGAATAACAGAATTCTTCCAAACAGACTGTTACATTTGGCAATCCCTCAGTGAATGAATCGACTAGTCACTGACAATAGCTGCTACCATTAAAAAAAAAAATTATAACCGAATATGACTCCTAACTGAAGAAACTCCTAATCAGAATTCTTACATATAAAAGTATCAACAAAAATAACACAGACAAACTCAAATTTGATCAAGTCTCAAGCTACAACTACCAAACAGTTTACATTACAATGCAGTGGACAGAGATGCAAGGCACATAACTACTAGAGCTGCAATCAGCAAATCCAAACTGAGAAAACACTACTGGGCAAATGACCTAGTTTCTCCAACAAATCTCAAGAGAAAGAAGAAAAACAGAAGAACTAAAAATATTAAGAGTCTCAAAAATATGTCAACCAATCGCAATGCAGGGATTTTACATGAATCCTGAGTCAAAAGGACTATTCAAGAAACTGACATTTGAGTCAGCTGGACATCTGATCATGGACTGGATATTGACTGAATGTCGGATATCTGAATACTGAGAATAATTAGAAGAAATGTTTTTTCCTCTGGTCTTATAATTGCATTTTAGGTTATGTTTTTTAAAAAGAACTTATCTTATGTGGGAGGGGGATTCAGGATGAGGAACACATGTACACCCATGGCTGAATCATGTCAATGTAGGGCAAAAAACCACTACAATACTGTAATTAGCCTCCAATTAAAATAAATTAATTAATTTTAAAAAACTTATCTTTTAGAGACATAAAAATATTTATAGACAAAATGATCTGGTGCTCAGGACTGTACAAAAATAATACAAAAAGAAAATGGACAGGGTACAGGTTAAGCTCAAATGGCATGACCTAATAAATGTTATAACGCTAGACAACAAGTACATAAGAGTTCACACTATTCTGCCAATTTATATATTTATGAATTTTTCCATAATAATAGTGTTTAAAGAATGTATATCAAACAGGTGTTTCTGCCAACTAGTATGAAAAGAATAGTTTGCTTTTAAGACTAACAGGTCATCTTATCATCTCTTCTACACTTCCTTCCTAAGTCCTGTTTCTTTTTTTTTTTTATTGTTCCATCTTGATCATACACTCCTGCTCTGAAACAAAAAAACTTTTTAAAGTAATAAGAAATCAGTTAGTCTAATTTTTCCTCCCTCTCCTACCTCCTGCTAGCCTTTTTCACTTTCTAATCTCACCTCTCAGCCAACTTCTTCCCAATTGCCTTTGGTCCTTATTCCAGTAGGAGTGAGGACAGAGTGCTAGTTACAGAACTCTTCCATGGTTAACGACAACAAGAGCAAACGCAAACGTAACTTATACTCACAGATTAAGATGATCTCAATAAATAAGGTACCTACCTTGAAGTTTTCCAGATGCACCTTGCACTCTCTTCCAGCTCAAAACCAAGCCACATTTCTTTAAAAGAAAACAAAAAACATCCTTACCACTTAAAGTTATAATGCAAATAAGAACATAATTGTATTCCTGCTTAGGAAAAAACAGAAGCCAAAAAATTCTTCTCAGCAACTAAATTTTGCAATTCCCACAAACTTATTATATGAATAAAATACACAAGTCATTTTAAAGGAAAATATAAATTCTTACTGACTCTTATTTCCAGAAAACTATCTTTCAATAAATTAGACATTTTAGTTTTATGTATCTTACAAATACATGTAAATAAACCAAAAATGCCCAAATATTGTAATAGTTAAAACTATAATACATTCAAGTAAATACTGTAAGTCCATAAAGACTGTTTTAAAACACATGTATATATTATAAAGGATTTTTAAAGACATAGGGAAATGCTTGATATGGGATGCAAATATATCATGAGACATGAAATTGCAGATACACAGTAAGCTTTTTCTTTTTGGCCACACCCAAGGCGAATGGGCTCTTCAGTTCCTCGACCGGGATCGAACCTGCATCCCCTGTATTAGAAACATGGAGTCTTAACCACTGGACCATTCAGTCTTAACCACTGGAAGTCCCAACAGTAAGATTTTTAACTATGTAAAGGAAAAAATTTTCATAAAATGATCAGAAATACTCTAAAATGTTAATGGGGCAGGTTGTCTGAAGGGTGGGATATTTATTACATTTTGTTTACTCACAAAGTTTATTTCTAATTATTAAAGAAAAATTAGAAGGCTTAAATAAAGTTTTATGGAAAGTAATAACTAAAGATTGTCTGTCAAAGCTGAGAAATGCATGGATTTTTCACATCTTCATTCAGAGAAACTACTAAAATGATAGTCAAAGAATTGGGACTTCCCTGGTAGTCTAATCTAGAAATTAAGACTTTAAGTTTCCACTATAGCAGGTATGGGTTCAATTCCTGGCCAAGAAACTAAGTAAGATTCCACACACCTCACGGTGCAGCCAAAATACATATAAAAAACAAAATACCATAAGGTCAAACATAGTGTGAGAGAATAACACCAGAATTCAACAAAATTTTGCAAAGACAAAAGGCAAATGGATGGATAATAGCTCATTCAGGAAAGCAAAGAAAGCTATGACTCCAAGTGTGTACAGAAGCAGATACTGATAAGAAAGAAAAAATTAGGCTAACTGATTCTATCAATATAAAACCTAGTGGATCCAAACCGCGGGCGAAAGGTACTGTGGAGTACTGGGCTGAAGTGTGAAGCTGAATAAAAATAAGTTACTGCCTGACAATACAAATATCAAATAATCAAAGTCTCAGAGGCTTCAAGCAATTACCTTTTCCCCACCACTAGAGAAGAGAGCCTGAATAGCAAAAATCTGAAGAAAGTGAACAAAAAATGCTTCAAGTCAATCCTGTACCTGCAACCTCATACAGGCAGTCAATCATAAACTTAACTAGGCATAAAACTGTAAGTTTTCTAGAGAAATCAACCCACCTCAAAGAACATTCCACGGAATTTAAAACCTCTGGCTACCAGTCAGATTACCCTACAGCGATGCCCAACATTTTACAAAGTAAGCTTATGTACACAAGTCTTTTAATCCTTAACTCTTAAATATGGACAATCAAAGCTCCTCAGACATCCATGTAAAGTCTTGCAAGTAAAAAGAGAAACAGAAGACATAAATTCAAGAATTCAAAGATATCTTAAAAAACACTCTGCTGCACATATACATCAACAACAGTTTTCAAAAGGGATGTTTCAAATTGAAAACATCACATATATCCACATAAAAACTTGTACATGAATATTCACAGCATCATTATTCACAGGAGCACAGTGGAAACAACTGGTTGTCCATCAACTGATAAATGGATAACAAAATGTAGTGTATCCATTAAATGGAGTATTAGTTGGCCATAAAAAGGAACAAAGTTTCACTAATAAGCTACACCATAGGTGAATCTTACAAACATCAGGCTAAGTGAAAGACAAAACAAAAAAGCCGCATATTCTAAACATCCATTTACATAAAATGCACAGAACAAGCAAATCCACAGAGACAGGTTTAACAGATGCTGAGGGGAGGAGAAAATGGGAAGCAATGTTAATGGGTACAGCGTGTTTTTCTATATATATATATATATATTTCTATATGGGGTGATAAAAATGTTCAGAATTAAGACAGTTGTGATGTTTGCAAAACTCTCTGAATATACTAAAGGCCACTGAACTGTGCATTATAAAAGGGTGAATTTTATGGTGTGTGGATTATATCTCAATAAACATGTTTTTAAAATGTCCTCTGAGGACTTCCCTGGTGGGTCAGTGGTTAAGAATCTGCCTGCCGATGTGGGTGGACACAGGTTCAATCTCTAACAAGGGAAGTAAGAGCCCACATGCTATAGGGCAGCTAAGTCCATGCGCCACAGTTGTTGAGCCTGCACTAGAGCCCACAAGTCGCAACTACTGACCCCGAGTGCCGAGAGCCTGTGCTCCTCAACAGAAGGAACCACTGCAACCAGGAGCCCGCCCACCACAGCGAAGAGCAGTTCCCTACTCGCCACAACTAGAGAAAGCCCAGGCCAAACAATCAAGACTCGGTGCAGCCAAAAATAAATAAGTAATAATAAAATTAAAAATACATCTGTAATAGAAATACAATAAATAAAATGTCCTTCCAACGTTCTACCTTGGGGGAAAATTGGCATTATCTTTCAAAGTGAAGATAAGCATGCCCAATGACAGAAATTCCACTTCTAAGAGAATACATGACAGAATTTATTTCATGTTCACTTAGTATGTGCTGCCAAAGCAAGCACTTCCATGTTCGCTTATAAAGACATATTACCAGTAATAACATAGCAAAACAATATCAAAAAGTGAAAATGATCCATATGACCATCAGTAAACAATCTGACAATTTATCGCTTATCTCTGTAATGCAATGGTATATAGCAGTGAAAAGTGAACAAACTAGAGCTGCGTATATGCTGGGCGAAAAAAGCAAACTGGAGGAACGCAGAATTTAAACTCATAAATGATAAACTTTTATGAATATAAATACGTAATTAAAGTAAAAAATATGGTCAGGAATGATAAACACCCAGTTTAGGATAATGGATTCCCTCTGGTTATTACCTCTGTGGAAGACAGAAATGAGAATTAGGACCTTCATGTTTTGTTTCTCTGGGATGAAAATCTAAAGCTAGCATCACAAAACACTAAGATCTGACAAAGCTAGGTTTTATGTTTATTTTTTAAATCCCTTTTTTTTCTGAACACTTTTTAATGCAAAGATAACATGATTTATAAAACAGAAATGGCAATAATGTACATTACCTATAAAATGAAAAAGGAAAAAATTTTAAAATAACTTCTCTAAGACACAGTAGAGATTATGGAAGGAGTGAGTATGGATAGCATTATTTTTCATTAAAAAAATCAGTATTCTTTCACTTAAAATGTGCATGTAGCATCTGGATGAATTTTAAGACTAAGACAAAAAAGAAAATCAATGACCAAGTCAAAAAAACTGACTATATATGCTCAGAATAAAAACTTTAAAGGGAGTCAATCAATCGCCACTAGACGTTAACATCATTGTTCCAAAAGCTTCTAAAGAAAAGAACTCACACAGTCTCAAAATATTAACCCAGAGGTTACTCATTAATGACAAAGGGAGAAAAGATATCCTAAAATGGAGAGATCAGATCACCTTAACAAATAACTTAATACCATCAAAAATGGAACCAAGAGACATGGTGTTTCTTCCTATGCTGCACCTGAGAATAGTCATCACACATGGCCATTCTAAAAAATGCATTCAAATCGGGTGAGACATTCTGCAAAAGACCCAGACACTTCAAAACATCAATATCACGAAAAACAAAAACAAGTTAAACAAAAAGAGGCAGGGAACTAATAATAAAGAAGCTATCTAAAGAACCATGACAATTAATGCAATGTATATACATCCCTGATTGGATTATAGACCAAAAACAAAAAACACCTATTATAGAAACTGTTGGTAAAAATATGAGCTGTATGTATTTTAATTAACAATACTGAATCAGCCTTAAATTTCCTAAGTGTGAAAAATGCAGGCAAGTATCTTGGTCATAGGAGATATAAGAAGTATTCAGAGGTGAAACGTAAAGCCACAACTTATTCCCAAACTATTCAGAAAAAAACTGAGAGGCGTGTGTGTGGAGAGAGAGAAAGAAAACAAATGTGGCAAAATGTGTTGCAAAGGTGTTCACTATTCAACTTTTTTGCAGGATTGAAACTTTTCAAAATTATAAAAGAGACAATAATTCAGTCTTCTCTGATTTTTCTTAAGCCTGAAATTAACAACAAAAAAGTTTTTTAATAAAAAATAAACAGTTTAACTTACAGCAAGGAGCTGTCTTATAAGCATGTCTGAGGCTTTCTCAGAAATGTTGCCAACAAAAACTGTAGTGGTGGGGCCACAGTTTTCATCATTCTCTTTAGCCTTCAAGCCTGGATGATCCTTTCTTGCTCCCAAATGCTTTCCAACCATGGACACTGTGGGTACTAAGACCTAAAGTGAAGAAAGACAATAACATTTGAACTTGCAATTAAATTTGCGGTCACACTTAATATAACACTAGGGTAAAACATCAATTTTAGCTTTTTTTTTTAGCCACATCAAACACCATGCGGGAACTTAGTTCCCACACCCGGATGGAACCCATGCCCACTGCAGTGGAAGCTCAGAGCCTTAACCACTGGACCACCAGGGAAGTCCCAAAACACCTATTTTAAAGTAGCAAACATAAAGGACAGGTTCTATATATTTAATATAACTACAGGTTCTATATATTTAATATTACTATAGGTTCTATGTATTTAATATAAAGTTCTCAAAGCACATTTTTCATTAATACAACTTATTCATGACAAGTAAAGTGTCACTATTAGATTTTGCTGTTATTGTTTAGTAGCTAAGTTGTATCCAACTCTTTTGCAACCCCAAGGACTGTAGCCCTCCAGGCTCCTCTGTCCATGGGATTTCCCAGCAATAATACTGGAGTGGGTTACCATTTCCTTCTCCAGGAGATGTTCCTGGATCAGTAATTGAACCTGCATCTCCTGCATTGGCAGGCGGATTCCTTACCACTGAGCCACCAGGGAAACTCACTATTGGATTACCTTTCTTTTAAACACAACTTGGACGACCAAATAAAAAAACTTGGATAGAAATTTTATGTTTAAGACATCAAAAATCATTTAAAGTTTTCAACTATACCCACACATTTCTTCACCTACTGTACTCTGTACTAGTATAAAAGGAAACTTCAATTATCCCTGCTAATTTTCCTGCAGAATTTCAAATATTCCCATAGCACTCTCCCCACACTTTAGGTTTACCTTTTCTCAGTTACTTGTGTTTCTATCTTATTTTCCTTTCATAAAGTTCAAATTCCCAGAGGGAATAGTCTTACTCATCTTTATATTTGGAACTGAATCTAGCAAAACATACACAGTCAGCACTGAAGTGGTGAATTGGGGGAGCTGCCTTTCCTAGGCTGACATGCAGGAGGATAAGAGTACTTGTCATGTGGAGGTTTCCCAGTGCATGTCTTCCAATGAATGTCCAATGCAAGAAGAGCTGGACCGCCCCCTTGGTCCGCCTCACAGCAAGTTCCTATTTCACTACGCTTTTAATATAAATAACACTTCCCTCCCTCTTCAAAACCCACAGGTCAAAAAAACAAAAATAGCTAAAAGTAAGGAGACCTAATCTCCCTCACAAAAGAATTACAATTTAAACTCTATATTCTACTAATTAACTCAAAGAAAAATTCTGGTTAAATATACATCAAGGGGGTTATCATTTAATCACGTGTTACAGTATACTAGTCTTGAGGACTTCCCTGGTGGCTCAGACGGTAAAGCATCTGTCTACAATGTGGGAGACTGGAGTTTGATCCCTGGGTCGGGAAGATCCCCTGGAGAAGGAAATGGCAATCCACTCCAGTACTGTTGTCTGGAAAATCCCATGGACAGAGGAGCCTGGTGGGCTACGGTCAGGGGGCTGCAAAGAGTCGGACACGACTGAGCGACTTCACTTTCTTTCTTTCTACAGTATACTAGCATTCTTAACTAAGATGCCTAGAGTGTGCAGAAGCTTTTATGAATGTGGAGAATTAAAGTTCAAGACATAAGACTGAATAATAAAACTTCAGCAGAGAAGAAGTTTCAGTAAAACTTAAGAAAGCTTGACGACAGAGGACAGAGAAAAAAAATAGTTTTGAAGAAGCTAAAAATCAGGTATGTCAGAGCAAAGTGTAAAAATATATTCAACATTCATTTCAAATTTTAAATTTCTACTAAATCATTTCTGCATTTTTCTTTTAAGAAATCAGATACGTCAGATCACATCTCCTACTTTCAAGGACCAAGACATGAGGGAGTGATGGAAGAGTCATGTCTAAATCTGAAGTAACAGTATATGAAGAGTCTAGAGAATAAGAGGAAAATCACAAAAACAAAATAATTTATTTAGGGAGCATTATTTTAGGAGCAACTGTACTTGAGAGAAAATAATATTTAAATTAGTATGATATATATAAATGCTCTTTCTTCCTATTAAACTTTTAAAATAATTTATCTGTTTATCAAATTGTTTAGATTCAATTAAAAGCAGTAGTACTTGTAACTCCTCCTTAAAAGTTATACTTACAGTTGGAGCAGGAGCCATAATGCTCATCGGTACAGGAATCATTGGGGTCCCTAAAAAAGAAGCAAAATGAGTCTTAAGAATATAATTATATATACAAGAATATATTCTATATTAAGTACATGCCATAAAAATAAGTACCTTCATAGTTCTTTTAAGGGGAAATATAAGGCTAATAAGTGAGATATTAATGAGATATTTTTCAAAACCAAATGTACTTTACAGATTGGTCTATCTAAATAAACTTAAAAACAAAAACACTCATAAACCAAAAAGACTACCACAACCTGCTATTGCCTTAATGAGTACAAAATTGTGGACAGTTATTAATTCATTAAGTATGTGTTTTTTAAAAATTAAAAGGAATTTAAAATTTCTTCTATAAAACCAATACACCGGTAAGGAAACAAACGATTTTTCATCATCACCTTTCCTGATTCTGAACAAGTGATTAAGCTTTATTGTCAATGCCTTAAAATTTCTTCACAAACTGGAAGTAATCTAGTCTTCCCTATAACTGTGTAACACAAGGACTTGGTTAAAAGTATGTTACTAGGAAAGACTATCAGAAAATAGATATTATGAGACTAATAAAAAAATAAAGAACCCCTCAAAAATTGATGCCCAAATGAAGTGGCTCAGGACACTATCCTTCTCAAGAAATTAATGTTTGATGGTTGATAACTACTCAGATTTCTGTTAATACTATTTTCTTAATCCCTCTTTTCAGGACAAACTCCTTTATCACAGGGCAGTTAAGTTACTAACTGTAATTCATTAACTGTTACATGGAATAATACAGTGATAGTACTCAAGCTCTCCCACTACGTCCCTGGCGGCAAGGGGGTAACAAATACATATCCATGATTATCTAAAAGAACAGCTTAGAACAGCTAGTTACAAGCATAAATGTCCTAAAAACTTTTATAAGTACAGCATTCTACTCCACGATGTACATGCATAAGTAGTTGTTTTTTTAAATTATGATTTACCCTCAAATTGCTGAAGCTTTAAATGATACTCCAGAAAAATTCCATATTTATCTTGTGGCTTTTCACATCTACTCCAACACAGCTGTGTACTTGACCTAAGGGTAGGAGGCCCCCAAAGCTGAGCCTCTGTAATGTACATGTTATGAATTAACAACCCATCAAATTAGCCAATTGCAAGGTACTTTTGATTCTGCAACAGTCAAGCTCTTTAGTAAACACTGTAATTTCAAACAGATAATCCAATGGTTAAAGCCAGGTCACTGATGTAAAGCTTTCCTAAAAAAGAAATACTTCTAGTTGGTTTACAAGATCATCTGTTGCTTTCAACCTGAATTACATGGATTCTACGTTAAATGAAAATACTTCCCAACATGCAACGTAAGGAGAACTCTTAGATACTATCTTTCATAAGGGAAACTGAATCTGTACAAAATGCTTTCAATCCCATTAAAAAAAAAAATCTGAACTACCACTCATAAACCAGAGGAAAAGTTTAAGTCAAGCAGTGCTAATTATAAATCTCAAGATAACAGTTCTCAAATTGGGTTCTCTTAACTGTGCTTAAATGGATACTTAGGAATCACCTGTGAACCTGTTAAAAAGACACTCCTGGGCCTTAATTTCTAAGGATTTGATTCAGTACGTTGGGGTTGGACTTAAAAAACTTTTACTTTATAAAACACTGAATACAGGAAGCTTTTATATAGAACTTTGGAAACCTCTCCAAGATAATAGTCAAATATATATATATATATAAGCTTATATATTAATTTTTATTAACTTATATATATAGTTAATATACATATAAACTATATATATATAAGTTAAGGCAAAATAGTATATATATGATGTTACTACATTATCTGTGTTAAAGGAATTACACAAAAACAAATGGAATAGAAAAATATATACTTAGAGCGGCTTGTAATATGCACCAAAAAACATCTGGAAGGATAAAGAAGAAACTAATAACCCTGTTTTGTTTTCGCGTTTCAGTAAGGGGATAGTAATAAATTATATAGGAAGGTAAGAAAAGTTTTTCACTGTATACCTTTTTAATTGGTATAAATGTATTACCTATTATTTAAATAAAGATTTTTAATTTCCCAGATGAGTTTGATACTCAGCCAGAAATGAAAACTCCCACCATAGGAAAATGAGACATCACATTTCTAGAACGCTAACGGGCAGCGTTTCTACCAATACTCACACACATATTTTCTAAAGATAATATTGCAATGACATAAGGACACATTAAAAAAAACCACCATCATTGGTGGGAATGTAAACTGGCGCAGCCCTATGGAAAACAGTATGTTGTTGTGGTTTAGTTGCTAAGTCGTGTCCAACTCTTTGTGACTCCAGGCACTGTAGACCACCAGGTTCCTCTGTCCAAGGGATTTCCCAGGCAGGAATACCGGAATGGGTTGCTATTTCCTTCTCCAGGGGGATTTTCCAGACCCAGGGATCAAACCCAGGTCTACTGTACTGCAGGCAGACTCCTGCCTTGCAGACAGAATCTTTACCGAGTCACCAGAGAAGCCCCAGAAAATAGTATGGAGGTTCCTAAAAACTAAAGCAGAGCTACCATATGATCCCACAATCCCACTTCTGGGCATATACAGAGAAAACTCTAATTCAAAATATACATGCACCCCAATGTTCACAATAGCACTATATATAATAGCCAAGACATGAAAGCAACCTAAATGTACACCGACAGATGAATGAATGAAGATGTGGTATATACTGATGTTTACAATGGAATATTACTTAGCTATAAAAGAATGAAATAATGCCATTTGCAGCAACATGGATGGACCCAGAGATTATCATATTAAGTGAAGTAAATCAGAGAAACACAAACATCAAGTGATACCATGTACATGTGAAATCTAAAAAAATGATACAAATGAACTTATTTACCAAACAGACTCACAGACAGAAAACAAACTTATGGTTACCAAAAGGGCAAGCAGGGAGGAAAAATTAAAGAGTTTGAGATCAGCAAATATAAACTACTATATATAAAACAGATAAACAACAAGGATTTACTGTATAGCACAGGAAACTATATTCAGTATCTTAAGTATAATGAAAAAGAATCTTAAAAAAGTACGTGCCTATACATATATATAAAACTGAAACACACACACACAAAAAACCAAGAAACTGAATCACTGTCTTGTATATCAGAAACTAACACAACACTGTCATCAACTGCAGAAGCAACAGTACCACAAACTCACCTGGAGGCACGGGTGGTGGAAAGCCAGGGAACTGTGGGGGTGGGATCCCTGGTGGGAGTGCTGGGATTCCCATCGGAGGGCGATTCAAATGAGGGGGGAAAGACATTCTTACTGCAGCGGTCTAAAGAAAGAAATCATGGCAAATCACGTTATTTGAAAAATTTACAATTTGATATGCCTGGTTTCTTGGCCTTCATTTTTAGAGTATCTGCAAAATTCTGAAGTTTCTTACCCAAAGGAGTTGGCAAAGACCCTCTTTTCTCTGTCTGTCCATTGAGAATTTTTTAAACTTAGATTTTTTCTAAAATAAGTTCCCAAAATGTACACGATCTAAGTTCAGGATAGACTCCTACAATCATATGGGAATACATATAAAGGAAGAAAAAAATTTTGAGGTTGTTAATATCCAAAAATTAAGTACCAAACATCAATGAATCTTTTTAAACCAAACTCAGAATTCAGGAAAATATCTAACAGTTTTTAAGTGTTCTGAAGCATTCATTTTTTTATGCATCCTGAAAACTAAACGAACAAAGTCACACAGTATTTGCTGATTCAGTGTTGGCCAGTTCTTGAACAGATCAATGTCTCAGTGACATTCTACAAACCTGGGGAGGTAGGGGGGAACCTCCAGGTATCAGGTCCCATTGTAATCATTCAAATATAAAGAAAATATCCAATTTATGACAATGAAAAAAAAGTGATAATTTTTCTTAAACTTTAAAGCAAACCTCTTTACCATTCCTGAACGATATTCAATGAATGGATGAAATTCAAGAATCAGATGCTGGTATTTGATTTTTAAAAATACAAGAACACAATGAACTGTTTCATTTCGTTTATGACACTAGTATCACTTAAAAGAAAACTTTTGTCTTTTCCCTAATGAATAGAAATACTTAAGACTTTCCTTACCCTCAAATTTTATATTGTCAATATTTTTGTCAACGTACTCAAGTATCCAAAACTACTGGGAAAAGTTTAGAAAAATGATGTTAGAATGTCCTAACAAGATTTCATGCACCAAAATAAGTGGATTGATCTGATATTAATGATGCAGCTTAAAAATTAATGCAACTTGATTAACAGGAGATTTTCTGTTGCATCCTTGGAAAAACTCCCCTACCTATACCCCGTAACAAGGGATCCAGAGTTGTCTAAAGCTTTTAAAAAATGTTTTTCTCTACTATTTTCTTTTCTGGGTTTTATATATTGTTTTATTCATCCTTCAGAAGAGAGAGGATAAAAAGTGCATGTCTTCACTTCCTTGCCTCTAATCCCAAGTTTGGTATAAATCATTGTATTCTTCTAAAATACCTTTCTCTACACAAACTAATATATAATCATTTATGTTTTTGTGCAAGCCATGTAACCATAGTATATTGTTATGTACATTTCTCCCTCATTATTAACATCTCTTCATGTCATCAACTTCTACTCCATCCTTTATAACGCAGTAAACTATTACTATATAGATACAACTATCTACCAACATGGATGGTTATCTCCGTATTTTACCTCTTATAAATAATATTAAATGTTCTTGGACATAATGGACATATAACTCTAAGCACCTGTGCCAAGTAATTCAATAATACAGATCAGTACTATTATATATCTACACTTTACCTCCAAATCCTCCTCCAAACCTACTGTACAAATTAATATTCCCACCAAGAGTATCTAGGTATGCCCCTTCCTTCTATCCGCACCATCATTCCAATCTGATAAGTAAAAAAAAAATACTCGTTTCTCCTTGAATTTCCCTACTCATTAATGAGATTTGAGTATCTTTTTACTCCTTTATCAGACATTTCTTTAAAAAGCATGCCCTTCATCTTCATAGCTATTCTTCCTCAGAGTGTTTTCCCTTAAGTTAAAATATTGAAATATTCTATAAAATATAAACTTCAATTTCAAAAACACAGCACACTTAAAATATTCAGAAAGCTTTACAGGTAAAATAAATATCTAGAATAATGCCATATACCAGCTAGTAAGCTATTGGAAATGCCTTAAAATAGTAGGTATGAATGCAACTAATTTAAGACTGCAAATGTGCTGAATCTTTAAATGATTTTTAAAAATACTTTTTTGCCCAAAACAAAAGCAAATATTCTATATGGAAGGGGATAAGAGTGTGTATCCTTTTAAAACATTGAGGGCTACTACTGTCCTACTTACAGAAGCTCTTATATTATCATTATAATGCTCTATCTCAGCACTTTCTTAGAAGAACAGTTGTTATTAATACCTGTTCAATGAATGAATCAGTAAACAAATAAACTCTAAGAAACTCTTTAAATAAATTTATTAAGTTACCACGTGTGGGTACAATTCGAGCAGTGACAAGCACCTAGCCTCACAATGGTTACAAAGATTGAACCATGAATTCATCTTTAGAATCACTTTTCCCCCAAGTATTAAATGCAAGTACTGCTTTAAAAACAAAACAAAAAAAACCCTCTATGTTCTTGGCGTTTAAACTATATTTTTTCAGTTTTCAAATGTCTTTTCATTCTGTTAAGAATTAACCAGATTATGTTTTAGTTTATGCAATACACCCATTTCATTCACTCCAATTTTTCTACAGAATATTTCCCTTTTATTTGGAACTGTTTAAAACTTGCTTATTCATAGGCTGAACTTCAAAGATGAAGGCAATCTTAATAAGATAATGGCCCCTCCTACGGAAATTCAGAAAACAAACATTTCTGGTGATCTCTGATAATGATTAATGTTCACTTTAAACACCCTAAAAGGAGAGTATCAACCACATATTTCAACATAGAGTTTGGTATGTTTTGATGTATATGGAATGACTGAGAATAAACTTTTAGAATAAGCAAAGTTTATCTACCTGTAGTTGATAAACTGTAATACTCTTACAATACATTATAAAGATACTCAAAGTTGGTATGTACTTTGTTGAATGAAATAGGGAAGAGAGCTAAAGAATGCTTTATTTTAGACAAGGTGGTCAGGCTTCACCAAGAAGGCAACATTTAAAAAGACTTGCAAGAGAATGAGGCAGAAAGCCCTATATTGGGGGGCAACAGCCTTTCAAGCAAAGGAAACTGCAAATACAAAGAACCTGAGGTGTGTCTGCACGAGGTAAGAAGGCCAACAGCTGAAGCACAGTACTGGCGCAAACTGGAGATGGGAAGGGGGTTCAAAGAATGTAATGCTTTGTAAACTGCTGTAAAAATACTGGTTTTATTTCGAAAGGTTTTTGACCTGACTTTTATTTTAACAGTGTCACTGGCCCCTATGTTAAGACTGGAGGAGAACAAGGGTAGAAAAGTAAGAGACTACTGAAATAACCCAGGCAAGAGAGGTGGCCTAGAACAGGTGGTGGCAGTGAAGTGACACATTACTGGTTTCTAGATATATTCTGAATGTGGTCAATTGCCGAGGGATTGTGTGTGGGGTTTAACAGAGATGAGCTTATTTTATCAGCATCGAAATGACTTACTTAAAAAATACTTTAAATTTAAAGCATTTAAAGAATACTTGAAAAGCAGTGCTTCACTTTTGGAAGGTTCAAAACATTTTTATCCACCAAGGATGAAACTTTATGGCCCAAAATAACAAAAACAACAACCTATGTTAGAAGTGTTTCCTATCTCTATTGTGGCAGTGATCAGACAGGTTTAGGTATTCATCAAAATTGACTGAAATTAAAATGGATGCATTTTAATGTATGTAAATTTTATCTCAATAAATTTGGTCCTCCCCCAAAACAAAATAAACTTCTAAAGCTTCATCTATGCACTCTGCTTTTCTTTTTCACCTTTAACCACTTTTTCTGCACTCTTAAGAATACCATTACTGCTTATATGCATTCATCCATTACAAATTTATCCCGACAGAAACAAAGTATTTCACCTGGGATATAGACTTAACAGGCTAACCTCATCAGGACAACTTTCTAAAACCAACAGTTCCTCCTCAGCACTCATATACAACTTACTCATTTATTCCATAGAACATCTAGCTCCAATTATGTGCCAGATTCTTTTCTAACATTATTTTTATTAGTTCTAAGAGAGAAAATTTTAAGATACATGTAGTTACACAACCAACCCAGGGGCTAAACATTAGATATGAATGATTATTAGTGTAGCATGCACTGTCTCCTGCTGTGCGTACAGCCTGCAAGGTACAATGGATGACGTAACTGTCCCAGCCTACGCAAGGCAAGCCTAACGCAACAGAGATCAGTGGCAGTCTGGAGCTACGGTGGGAGTAGGAAGTGACTTGTAAACAAAAAAGAGAGCGCCTTTGAGACAATGGTTGCACATCTCTGCACATATACTAAAAAATCACTGAATCATACATTACAATGGGCGTGTTTTATATGTCAATTATACCTTAATAAACTTAAAAAAAAAATTATCAATACCAATTCCTGACTCCTTCAGGCAAAACCAAATTAAGACCTGTAGACTACACTGTATCAATATTAATTTCCTGATTTTGTTGTTAGAGAATGTAATTGTTTTTAGGAAATACACACTTAAGTATTGGGGGGGGGGTTAAGAGGGACGCCACATCTGCAACTTACTAGCAAAGATTTCAGAAGAAAACTATGAAGACAAAGAGAAGAGGAAGATAAAGCAAACAGGTAAACTGTTAACATTTGGGGAATCTGGGTGAAAGATATTTGAGAATCCTTTTGTACCATTCTTACATTTTTTTAAGTCTGAAATTATGTCAAAATAAAAAGTTAAAAAGCAATAGCAGTAATACTCAGTGAAAATATGTTTTCATTTTCTGGAGTTTCAAAATTCAAAAAAAGTTAGGAAAAATTATATTCAAAAAACTGAGGAATCAAAATCCTCTTATGAACATCAGTAGCAGTATCATAAAGAACTATCAAGAAATTAAAAAGATAAACAGCATGCTTTTATACAATATTAAGAGCCAATGATTACTATCATTTCTACAGAACAGTCAATATAATTTTTCTCTAAATTATGTGTAAATTAAGAAAGTATATGAAATACAGCTAACTTGGGGGTAGCCAAAAAGGAAATAATTCATCTTCTGGGGTTACCAATGTCATGAAAACATCAACTAATTTTAATCTACTTTTGTTTACAAAAGCTTTCAACACAGGTCATCTCATTTAGCCTCCCAAATTACCTAGTGTAAAATATATTTTTCTTTTACTGATGAAGAAGCTAACTTATCCAAAAGAATACAATTCGCGGATAAGGACTCCAAGGTCCCCACTATCCTAAATTGCCAATCCAAAGGCTGTTTTTGCTTATCACAATGCCTCTTTCTAATAATAACATACTAATGATTAACTCTGACTTTATACAACTCTATCCAGGGTACACTGGAAGAAATGTTAAGTCAGGGATAGGCTCCTGTACCTCAGTGAAAATTCTTAAACAACAAACA
Source organism: Bison bison bison (assembly GCF_000754665.1). Classification (NCBI taxonomy): domain Eukaryota; kingdom Metazoa; phylum Chordata; class Mammalia; order Artiodactyla; family Bovidae; genus Bison; species Bison bison. Next base: position 2,433,637 of record NW_011494940.1, read on the forward strand.
CTATCAGTTAATATGCCTAAACACTTAATATGTTACCTGGTTATTGCACTAAGGATTTTACATTCGTTTCTCTCAATTAATTCCCAACTCCAATAACCTACGAGGTGGATATCATCAATAATCTTCACTTTACAGGTGAAGAAAACCAAGGCTTCAAGAAAAATTAAATGAGTTAAAACAGCATAGTATCTCCACTTGAATCGTGAGGAACTATTACTGACCAACTGTTTGCCTTTCCACCCTCTGAACATTTTGGAAATTACCTTTTAGAAAGTAAAGCTCTCAGAACAATATAAAAATTGCTTACTGCCAAATACCCAATTCACAGTACTTCACAACTAGAGCAGTCTGGTGCAAGAGAAGCCCAATTTCCTCCCTCCTTCTGGTCTGCTCCACTCTGCCCAGTTATCAAAATGGCTTTTCCGTGGCAATATAAAAACCGTATTACGTAACTTCAAAATAATCTTCATACTCCTAGAACTTGTTCTAAAAACGTGTTGTAAAAGCAGTAATGAAGACCACAGACGGATGAGAACGAAGTAACATATTCTAACGTGGATGTTGGACCTCTCCTAGAATCAATGGAGACACAGTTTACTGTAACCTCCAGGGGAGCAAAGGGGCAGGGCCACAACACTCATCACAATCTTAAGACAGGCAAACCAACCAGGAGGGTGCTAGAAAAGTTGGGTAGCAGCTAAATTTAAGTCGGGGTGGGGG
>NW_011494940.1:2434456-2435093 GCF_000754665.1 Bison bison bison
GGGGACGGGGGGAGAGAGGGCAGTTCACTCGGTGGCGGGCTTTAGATGACCAGAGAGGAAGGGAAAGAAATGAGACGGTGGCCAGCCCCCCTACCCCACCCCCGCTAAAAAGGGTGGGTGCTGGCCAGCTTCTAGGCAGAGTCTGCAGCAATTGTACCCTCGGCCCATAATATCTACCGGAGGGCTTCCGCAGGCTCAGGCTTGAAAGGGATCTCAGGAAAGGACTCCCCAGGGGGGGCGACCGCTCGTTTTCTGGCAAACGCGGAGTCCAGAATGGGCCGAGGCCACTCTGTGGCGAGCCGGGGAAAGGAAAGGAAAAGTGGGCGACAATGCAAGGAGGAAGGCTCTGCCGGGAGGTTTGGCGTGCACCGGCTGCCGCTAGGCCCACAGATTTTCCAGGCCTTAGAGAAGTGGAGAAACCCAAGCCTCGTGCCCGTCCCCTCCCCCACCCCAACTCCCCGCCCCCGTCCCCTTATTCCCATCTCACCCCGGCCCTCTCGCAGCCTCCCAGGCTTTCCCTCCGCCCCCAACCGAAGTACCCAGTCTCCCGGTTTCCACACGCGTTCTGAGGCGTGAACTCACCCGCCGCTGAGGAAACGGTACTGTCTTCGCGGGCTTCCGGGGTCCAGGGTACCGG
>NW_011494940.1:2435193-2449081 GCF_000754665.1 Bison bison bison
CGCCGCTATCCGGGAGACTGATTCCAAAGCGCCTACTCGCACAGGCCGCAAAACACTGCCGCGCTGCGCGGGGAGCTTCTTCTGGAGGTCTTCCTAGTGCCCGGCGTGCATTGCGGCCAGGGGCGTGGGGAGGAGGATCATAGAGAAGAGCGCGTATAGATAGTCTTCACTCTTGGCTCTGAATCACCACGCAGCGGCGAGTCACCATAGAGATGGAGCGCCTAATGAGGGCTAGAAAGTCTTGAGCCGTCATTTACGACCCACCCTGCCATTTTTGATTGGAGCTGATTGAATCTTATGATTACGCGACGCCATCTTGAGGTCAAGGTTCCTGCTGGACTCGGTGTGAGGACTGTAAAGAGGGCTTCCCGCTTTCGGTAGTTCGTGTTTTGGGGGTCAGAACCTTGCTTTGTGGCTCACTGAAGTTCGATGGGCTGATAACTGGGTCTCACGCAGCTCCTCAGTAGAAATCCCAAGTGCTAATCCTAGAAAACTACTGTTGATACCAAGAGATAAGTGGCTAAGGCTGTGGTTTTGAAAAAGTGCGCACATACACAAACAGGAAAGCTTACACGCGCTGGTAGGGCCAAAGAGGCGGCTAAAACATGTTTGGAATTCTTAAAAACGGCCTGTAATAGTATTTAACCCATAGAATTTCAGTGATTAGATTAATTAAATCACGAGTGATTAGGTTATTCAATTTATGGATTGTATGGTCAGTATCTAGTACAGGCCTGTATTTCCCAACTGCTTGCATCTTAGAAGAGTTTTTTATTTAGTATAAAATTACTGTCTCTGAGTGCCTGGTGCTGGGAGTATGGTAAATAGAAATGGAACTATTATCCTTGTTCAGGAGAGCTGCAAACAACGCAGAATAATAGAGGACAACCTGAACTGACCACTGCCTATAAAATTGAACACCCCACTCTAAGTACTCTTGCCTGGAAAATCCCATGGACGGACGAGCCTGGTAGGGTGCAGTCCATGGGGTCGTTAAGAGTCGGACGCGACTGAGCGACTTCACTTTGACTTCACTTTCATGCATTGGAGGAGGAAATGGCAACCCACTCCAGTGTTCTTGCCTGGAGAATCCCAGGGACGGGGGAGCCTGGTGGGCTGCGGTCTATGGGGTCGCACAGAGTCGGACATGACTGAAGCGACTTAGCAGCAGCAGCAGCATATACTCCTTATCCGGTTTTGCTATTTACTTTTACTGTATAACACTTTTTCCTTCTTTATTTTATGGCTTGTTTGCCCATACCCCACTAGATGTAAACTTAAGGAGTGAGAGTATTGTCTGTTTTGTTTACTGCTGTGTATACCAAGTGCCTAGGATGATGCCTCATAAACAACAAAGGCTCAGTAAATATATGTTGAATGAAAGAAGTGGTTATATGTGGATACCAACAGTGCATAAAAAGCAGTAGGAGACTAATGTAGAATGCTATAACCAGTACCACCATTTGTAAAATTTACATCCATCTGTTATTTTCTGCTTGCAAAGTTTGTTACCATTAAGAAAGTCTAATAAAACCTACTCTCCCAGAGCTATTGCATGGATTAAATAGCTAATACATGTGAAAATACTTTGTTCAGTAAAGTGCTGGTCAAATGCTAGTTATTTTTTCAAATAAAAAGTTTGTGCTTTTTTTTTTTTTTAACAATCGCAAGCATAAACAAATCCTCTCAGGTTATCCCTATATATAATTAGAAACAATGTACACAAATTCATGTATTGCTTGTATGATAAAACCTTAGAGAAGTCTCAAGCAACAATTTGCTTTCCTATAGTAAGCGTGTTGTTTATGTTGACCTGGCCTCTTTTCCCCAGCCTTTAGTAAAGGCACTCCAATTTCTTAAAAGAAACCATCCTTCCACTACTCCAGATCTTTGTAGTTTGGATAGAAAGTCCCAACCCTAGCAAAAACCCTTAGGACATAGGGAGGGACTTACGACCCAATCAGAGCTGGTAATATAGCCCTTACATTGTATCAGGCACTATTTTAGGCATCCTACAAATATCAGCAACTTTAAATCTCTTAGCAACCCAGATAGTAGAAACTATTGTGATTGTTGTTCAGTTGCTAAGTTGTGTCTGACTCTTTGGGACCCCCATGGACTACAGCATGCTAGGCTTCCTTGTCCTTCCAACTCATGTCCATTGCTCAAACTCATGTCCATTGAGTTGGTGATGCCATCCAGCCATCTCATCCTCTGTCGTCCTCTTCTCCTCTTGTCCTCAATGTTTCCCAGCATCAGGATCTTTTACAGTGAGTCGGCTCTTTGCATCAGGTGGCCAAAGAATTAGAGCTTCAGCTTCAGCATCATTCCTTCCAATGAATATTCAGGGTTGATTTCCTTTAGCATTGACTGGTTTGATCCCCTTTCTGTTCAAAGGACCCCCAAGAGTCTTCTCCAACACCATAGTTCAAAACCATCAGTTCTTCAGGACTCCACCTTCTTTATGGTCCAACTCTCACATCCATACATGACTACTGGAAGAACCATAGTTTTGATTAGATGGACCTTTGTCAGCAAAGTAATGTCTCTGCTTTTTAATATGCTGTCTAGGTTTGTGATGGCTTTTCTTCCAAGGATCAAATGTCTTTTAATTTCGTGGCTGTAGTCACTGTCCGCAGTGATTTTGGAGCCCAAGAAAATAAAATTTGTCACTGTTTCCACTTTTTATTTATCTATTTGCTGTGAAGTGATGGTACCGGAACTATTGTGATACAGATGAAGAAAAGCTAAGGCTTGAAGAGGTTAAATAAGATTATAGGAATAGTAGATAATTGATGAAGCCAACCTGGTTACTGAGTCCATGCTTTCAACCTTTACACTATGTGCTTTATCAAGAAAAAAGCTTAAAGGGGGAGGGCAGGAGAACTCTTCCTTTTTTCACTTAACTCTGGGAGGATTTAAACTTAGAGCTAGTGGAGAGAAAACAAAACCAACACAGAAGAAAGCAGGGCTAAGCTGACAGTATCATTTGAAATTATGGATTCAGCCGTTCTTTAGGCCAGTTATGTTTCTAGGACTTCCTTGGTGGCACAATGGATAAGAATACATCCGCCAATGCAGGGGACACAGGTTTGAGCCCTACATGGGGAAGATCCCCTGAAGAAGGAAATGGCAACCCATCCCAGTGTTCTTGCCCAGAAAATCCCTTGGACAGAAGAGCCTGGTGGTCTATAGTCCGTGGGGTTGCAAAAGAGCCAGGTACAACTTGGCGTCTAAACAGCAACACAACAGCATGCTTCTAGGCTTCTCGGTTTGTAAGCCAATAAATTCCTTTTCCTAAATCAGTTTGAATTGAATGTCCCATCCCTTCAACAGAAAGAGCCCTAAATAATGCACTCATATATCACTTGTAGGGCTTCCCAGGTGACACCGTGGGTGAAGAATCTGTCTGCAACGCAGGAGACACAGATTCAATTCTGGGTTGGGAAAATCCCCTGGAGGAGGGCATGGCAACCCACTCCAGTATTGCCTGGAGAATCCCATGGATAGAGGAGCCTGGTGGGCTACAGTCCATAGCATCACGAACAGGCGAACAGGCAGACACCAGTGAAGCGACTGAGCACGCATGCGCATATCACTTGTCGTGGATAGGCCAAGCTATTCATATGTAATGACCCTCAACCCCAACCTGAGGGGCCCTTGCTGAGGAATGCAGCTGAAGATAATTAATTTGGATATTGTGAATTGTATTATGTGAGCTTCCCTGGTGGCTCAGATGGTAAAGCGTCTGCCTGCAATACGGGAGACCCGGGTTCCATCCCTAAGTTGGGAAGATCTCCTGGAGAAGGAAATGGCAACCCACTCCAGTATTATGTATTATGTGGACTTCCTAGGTGGCTCAGTGGCAAAGAATCTGCCTGCCAATGCAGGAGACGCAGGAAATCCAGGTTCAATCCCTGTGTTGAGAAGATCCCCTGGAGTAGAAAATGGCAACCCTCTCCAGCATTCCTGCCTGAAAAATTCCAGGGACAGCGGAGCTTGGCAGGCTACAGTCCATGGGGTTGCAAAGAGTCAGACATGACTGAGCATGCACACAATTTCATTATGTACATTCTGGCTCTATTACCATATTTGAGCCAAATGGTCAGCAAAATATCAGGTGCCTTATGAAAAGAACATACTTTAGCTGAACCAAGCAGATCATCTCAGGAATTTAAACTCAAGATCAATGAATTGATAGCAAAAGAAAAATGCAGCGATAGGTGAGAGAGTAGGTGAATTATGTCAAAAACAGAAGGTCACTAGAATAGGTACATTTGTGCCTTGGATTGAGAGGAGGAAATTATTGGAACTCCTATCAAGGTATCTGAGTTGTCATCAGAGCTGCTGGAACTAAGGTGGTGTCCTGGTGAAGCTCCTGTCTCCCAAAGGCTTAGCCATACAGCTTCCTGTATGATTGTCAACTGTTTCTCACATAGTTTCCATGTTAGACACTGAGTTCCTTCAAGGAGGGGACCATGTGTTTATTTACCTTTAAATGGCTAAGCTATCTATGTCAATATTTAAAAATCACAGCATGTCTTTAAAAATAGGAAAACAGTTTTAAACAGCCAGGTATCAAGCAGTTTGTCTCTACATCTCTGCCTGGAGCTCCAATTTAGGCTACTTTGTCATCAAGATTTAGACTTTATGTGATTTCAAACTGCTGTCAATTGGCATTATTAAAATATTTATATAATTATAGAAGATAGGCATATTGTGTTAGGTCATCTAAAATGAATTATCAAAAAAGCATTGGGTAAAAAAAGAAATAGGTATAAAAAAGGGGCAGTTTTCCATACGAAATGGTAATCTGGTGGCTCAGTTCAATTCAGTTCAGTCTCTCAGTCATGTCCGACTCTCTGCAACCCCATGAATTGCAGCATGCCAGGCCTCCCAAAGGCTGGCTCAGTTGGCAAAAATATCTGCCTGCAATGCTTGGAGATCTGGATTCAATCCCTAACTCGGGAAGATCCCCTGGAGAAGGGACTGGCAACCTACTCCAGTATTCTTGCCTGGAGAATCCCATGGATAGAGGAGCCTGGCGGGGTACAGTCCATGGGGTCTCAAAGAGTCAGACACAACTGAGCAACTAACACACACCATATGAAATGATGAATTAGACTGTTCTTTGGGCTATAAAGAAGAGATAGTCATGAGACTTCCCTGGTGGTCCAGTGGTTAAGAATCTGCCTTGCAATGCCAAAGACATGAGTTCTGTCCCTGTTCAGGGAACTAAGATCTCACATACTACAGAGCAACTAAGCCTGTGTACTGCAACTACTGAGCACATGCACCAGAACTAGAGAGTCCCTGCACATCAATGAAAGACCCCACATGACTCAAACAAGACCCAATGCAGCCAAATAATTAAAAAAAAAAGAGAGAGAGATAAGTAGCTTTGAAAACTGGAGGATCTGTTAAAGTGTAATGATAGAAATATGCAAAGTATTAGTACCAGCACTTTGGCTAGCCTGAGAATCTGGTGAAGTCAGGGAAGTCTTCCAGGAGGAAGTATTATCCTGAGCTATGTTTAACTAGGACTATAGAGGGAAGACAGTTGATGAATAAGATATAAAAACTGCTTCCTTTTATTAGTAATCATAGAAAAGCTATTACCATAGTGAGGTATCATTTTAAAGTCATTTCCTGGTGGGCTGCTGTCTATGGGGTTGCACAGAGTCGGACACGACTAAAGTGATGCAGCAGCAGCAGCAGCAGCAGCAGCAGCATTTGTAAAAACTAAGGAGTCTAATAATACAAGAATGTAGAAAAACAGGAACACTTAGGGATTGCTGGTGAAAGTGTACATTGGCACAACTATTTTGGCATAACCTAGAAAAATAAAGCATGTGCTTCGCCTAAGAATTAGTAGTTCAGTTTCTAATTTCATAAAGAAACTTGTGTATATACAGCAGTACACATGTTCAAGAATGTCCATGGCACCATTGTTCATAAAGGAAAAAACAATGGAAAGTGTTCACGTGGTTGACAGGAGAATAAATATACATATTTTCAAAATTTATATAATGAGCACTGTATAAAGATAGAATGAATAAACTACAGTTACATACACGAAATGTTGAGTCGAAGAAGTCATGGAACTGTATGTTGTACGATACCATTAATATAAAGATTAAAAAATTATATAAGCAACTATTGTTTAAGAAACACATATATGTGGTAAACTATACTTTAAGAAAATTAATTAAAAATTCAAGGTAAGGGCTCCCCTGGTGGCTCGGTGGTAAAGAATCTGTCTGCCAATGCAGGAGACACGGGTCCTGTCCCTGATCTGGAGAGATTCCACATGCGTCAGAGCAATGAAGTGCTTGCGCCACAACTATTAAACCTATGCTCCTGAGCCTGGAACCGCAACGACTGAGACTGCGCTGCACACAGTGAAGCCCACGTGCCCTAGAATCCGTGCTCCACAAGTGAAGGCACCCCAGGGAGAAGCCAATACAGTGCGACTGGAGAGTCGCCCCTACTTAGCACAACTAGAGAAAAGCCCACACAGCAAAACCAAAAATAAATTAATTAATTTAATTATTTAAAAAAATAATTCAGAGTACTGGTTATCTCTTGCAATTGCTATTTTTCTTTTGGAGAAACCAAAGGTGGAGTTTGGAAAAGAGCATATAAGTATCCCCAATGGTTTTGATAATGTTCTAGTATGTAAATTCATTGCTGGGTTTAATGATTTTAATTTTATTATTATGCTTTACAGTTTACATATGCACTACGTATATTTTCAACATAGCAAATATTACGCATATTTTAGCTTAGAAATAAATTACACAAGCACATCTACATATACAACACTTATAGAAATGGTTCATTTATTTTGCTTTTAAAAATTTTATGTAAATAGAATCATACAGTTTTTCAACATTTATTCATTAATAGGGTTTTTTATATGAAATTAGTATATAGAAATCTGCCTTATTTTTAAAACTGCTATGTTGTATTCCATAATATAGTTGTGTCATAGTGTCTGAACTAAGAAACAAACAGCTCAGAGTAGCTTAACCAGTAAGGAAATGTATTGGCCCATTCAGCAGAGAGATTAAATCGGCTGCCTTTCAGGACTAAGTGATCCAGAACTTTAATAATCTTATCAAGAATGAGGTTCTTCTGTCTTTATTTTTTCTTACCTCCCTGCTCTACCATTTACAATGTGGGCCTTGCTCTAAGGCTAACTTCCCTCATAGTCATAATGTGGCTACTTTGAGCCCATCAGTTGAGTTCAATTCAATTCAGTCGCTCAGTTGTGTCCAACTCTTTGCAACCCCACGGACTGCAGCATGTCAGGCATCCCTGTCTGTTGCCAACTCCCAAAGTTTGCTCAAATTCATGTCCATCAAGTCAGTGATGCCATCCAACCATCTCATCCTCTGTTGTCCCCTTCTTCTCCCACCTTCAATCTTTCTCAGCGTGAGGGTCTTTTCCAGTGAGTCAGTTCTTCACATCAGGTGGCCAAAGTAGTGGCATTTCAGCTTCAGCATCAGTCATTCCAATGAGTATTCAGGACTGATTCCTTTAGGATTGACTGGTTGGGTCTCCTTGCAGTCCAAGGCACTCTCAAGAGTCTTCTTCAACACCACAGTTCAAAAGCATCTTTTTTAATCATCTTTTAATTTCATGGCTGCAGTCACCATCTGCAGTGATTTTGGAGCCCCAAAAAATAGAGTCTCTCACTGGTTCCATTGTTTCCCTATCTATTTGTCATGAAGTATTGGGACCAGATGCTATAATCTTAGTTTTTTGAATATTGAATTTTAAGACAATTTTTTCACTCTCCTCTTGCACTTTCATCAAGAGGCTCTTCAGTTCCTCTTCACTTTCTGTCAAAAGTGGTGTCATCTGCATATCTGAAGTTATTGATATTTGTCCCGGTAATCTTGATTGCAGCTTGTACTTTATCCAGCCCAGCATTTCACATGATGTACTCTGCATAGAAGTTAATGTACTCTGCACAGAGTGACAATATACAGACTTTCATACTCCTTTCCCTATTTGGAACCAGTCTGTTGTTCCATGTCAGGTTCTAACTCTTTCTCCTTGACCTGCATACAAATCTCTCAGGAGGCAGGTCAAGTGGTCTGGTATTCCCATCTCTTGAAGAATTTTCTACACAATTTTTAATTAAAGAGAAAGTATAAGAGGATTTCAGAAGTTCTTTTTTTTTTTTTTTAAATCTTATTGAAGTCTAGTTGATTTACAATGTTGTGTTCATTTCTGCTGTATAGCAAAGTAATTCAGTTACATACATTTTTTTCATGTTCCTTTCCATTATTGTCTATCACAGGATATTGCATATAATTCCTTGGGCTATACAATAGGACCGTGTCATTTATTTATCTTATGTATAATAGTTTGCATCTGCTAATTCAAACTACCAGTCCTTCCCTCCTGCATCACCCCCACCTCGGGCAACCACAGTCTATTCTCTACATCTGTTAATCTGTTTCTGTTTCATAGATAATTTCATTAGTATTGTATTTTACATTCCATATATAAGTGATGTCATATGGTACTTGTTGTCCTCTTTCTCATTTACTTCACTTAGTATGATAATCTCTAGATCCTTGCGAGTTCCTGCAAATGACATTATTTCATTCTTTTTTTATGGATGATGTTCAAGCTGGTTTTAGAAAAGGCAGAGGAACCAGAGATCGAATTGCCAACATCCACTGGATCATGGAAAAAGCAAGAGAGTTCCAGAAAAACATCTATTTCTGCTTTATTGACTATGCCAAAGCCTTTGACTGTGTGGATCACAATAAACTGTGGAAAATTCTGAAAGAGATGGGCATACCAGACCACCTGATCTGCCTCTTGAGAAATTTGTATGCAGGTCAGGAAGCAACAGTTAGAACTGGACATGGAACAACAAACTGGTTCCAAATAGGAAAAGGAGTACGTCAAGGCTGTGTATTGTCACCCTGCTTATTTAACTTCTATGCAGAGTACATCATGAGAAATGCTGGACTGGAAGAAACACAAGCTGGAATCAAGATTTCCGGGAGAAATATCAATAACCTCAGATATGCAGATGACACCACCCTTATGGCAGAAAGTGAAGAGGAACTAAAAAGCCTCTTGATGAAGGTGAAAGTGGAGAGTGAAAAAGTTGGCTTAAAGCTCAACATCTGGTCCCATCACTTCATGGGAAATAGATGAGGAAACAGTGGAAATGGTGTCAGACTTTATTTTTCTGGGCTCCAAGATCACTGCAGATGGTGAGTGCAGCCATGAAATTAAAAGACGCTTACTTGGAAGGAAAGTTATGACCAACCTAGATAGCACGTTCAAAAGCAGAGACATTACTTTGCCAACAAAGGTTTATCTAGTCAAGGCTATGGTTTTTCCTGTGGTCATGTATGGATGTGAGAGTTGGACTGTGAAGAAGGCTGAGCGCCGAAGAATTGATGCTTTTGAACTGTGGTGTTGGAGAAGACTCTTGAGAGTCCCTTGGACTGCAAGGAGATCCAACCAGTCCGTTCTGAAGGAGATCAGCCCTGGGACTTCTTTGGAAGGAATGATGCTGAAGCTGAAACTCCAGTACTTTGGCCACCTCATGGGAAGAGTTGACTCATTGGAAAAGACTCTGATGCTGGGAGGGATTGGGGGCAGGAGGAGAAGGGGACGACAGAGGATGAGATGGCTGGATGGCATCACTGACTCAATGGACACGAGTCTGGGTGAACTCCAAGAGTTGGTGATGGACAGGGAGGCCTGGTGTGCTGTGATTCATGGGGGTTGAAAAGAGTCAGACATGACTGAGTGACTGAACTGAACTGAATATTTCCATTAAAAGATGTTTGGTCCTTTGAAGAAAAGCTATGACCAACCTAGACAGCATATTAAAAACCAGAGTCATTTCTTTGCCAACAAAGGTCCGTCTAGTCAATGCTATGGTTTTTCCAGTAGTCATGTATGGATGTGAGAGTTGGAGTATTAAGAAAGCTGAGTGCCAAAGAATTGATGGTTTTGAACTGTGGTGTTGGAGGAGACACATGAGAGTCTCTTGGACTGCAAGGAGATCCAACCAGTCTATCCTAAAGGAAATCAGTCCTGAATATTCGTTGAAAGGACTGATGCTGAAGCTGAAACTCCAATACTTAGGCCACCTGATGCGAAGAACTGACTCATTGGAAAAGACCCTGATGCTGGAAAAGATTGAAGGCAGACGGAGAAGGGGACAACAGAGGAGGAGATGGTTAAATGGGATTACCGACTCAATGAACATGAGTTTGAGTAAACTCCAGGAGTTGGCGATGGATAGGGAAGCTTGGCATGCTGCAATCCATGGGGTCACAAAGAGTCGGACGTGACTGTGCGACTGAACTGAACTGAATATTTCCATTATATATGTAATGGAAACATATATATATACCAATCCTCCACCAGCTTTGTTCATAGTAATGCTTCATAAGGCCCCCTTGACTTCACAGTCCAGGATGTCTGGCTCTAGGTGGGTTATTACACCCTCGTTCTTGCCACTTTTTAATATCTTCTGTTTGTATTAGGTCCATACTGTTTCTGTCCTTTACTGTGCTTATCTTTTCATGAAATGTTCCCTTGTTATTTCTAATTTTCTTGAACAGACCTCTAGTCTTTCCCATTGTATTGTTTTTCTCTATTTCTTTGCACTGTTCACTTAAGAAGGCTTTCTTATCTTTCCTTGCTATTCTTTGGAACTCTGCATTCAGATGGGTATATCTTTCCTTTTCTCCTTTGCCTTTCACTTCTCTTCTTTTCTCAGCTATTTGTAAGCCACAAAGCTAGTGCAGGTGATGGAATTCCTTTTGAGCTATTTCAAGCTCGAAAGTTTATTTAACTTATATGCAGAGTACATCATGTGAAATGCCAGGCTAGATGAAACACAAGCTGGAATCAAGATTGCAGGGAGAAATATCAACAACTTCAGATATGCAGATGACACCACCCTTATGGCAAGAAGCAAAGAGGAACTTAGGAGTCTCTTGATGAAAGAGGAGAGTGAAAAAGCTGGCTTAAAACTCAGCATTCAAAAAACTAAGACATGGCATCCAGTGCTATCACTTCATTGCAAATAGATGGGGAAACAATGGAAACAGTGACAGACCTTATTTTTGGGGGCTCCAAAATCACTGCAGGTGGTGACTGCAGCCATGAAATTAAAAGACACTTGCTCCTTGGAGGAAAAGCTATGACCAACCTAGACAGCATATTAAGAAGCAGAGACATTACTTTGCCAACAAAGGTCTGTCTAGTCAAAGCTATTGTTTTTCCAGTAGCCGTGTATGGATGTGAGAGTTGGACCATAAGAAAAGTTGATCACTGAAGAATTGATGCTTTTGAACTGTGGTGTTGAAGAAGACTCTTGAGAGTCCCTTGGACTGCAAGGAGATCAAACCAGTCAATCCTAAACCAGTTCTGAATATTCGCTGGAAGGACTGATACTGTGGCTATAACTCCAATTCTTTGGCCACCTGATGCGAAGATTTGACTCATTGGAAAAGATCTGATGCTGGGAACGATTGAAGGCAAGAGGAGAAGGGGACAACCAAGGATGTGATGGTTGGATGGCATCACTGATTCAATGGACATAAGTTTGAGCAAACTCCAGGAGTTGGTGTGTACAGGGAAGCCTGACATTCTGCAGATCATGGGGTCGCAATGAGTTGGATATGACTAGCTACTGAACAACAACAACAGCAATACCACATCCTCTTTACCATTAATCTGTCAATGGACGTTTAGCCAACATGTGTTAGCTATTGTAAATAGTGCTGCTAAGTACACAGGGGTACATGTAGCTCTTCAAATTATGGTTTTATCAGGATATGTGCCCAGGTATGGGGAGTTTTGAACCTTATGGCAACTCTAGTGTTTTGAGGAAATTCCATACTGTTTACCATAGAGGCTGCACTAATTTACATTTCCACCAACAGTGTAGGAGGATTCCCTTTTCTCCATACCCATTCCAGCTTTTATTGTTTGTAGACTTTTTGATGATGGTCATTAGGACTGATGTGAGGTGATACTACATTGTAGTTTTGATTTGCATTTCTTTAATAGTGATGCTAGCATCTTTTCATGTACATATTGGCCATCTATATGTCTTCTTTAGAGAAATATTTAGGTCTTCTGCCCATTTTTCAATTGACTTATTTGGCTTTTTGTTATTGGATTGTATGAACGGTTTGAATATTTTGGAAATTAAGCGCTTATTGTTCATTTTGCTTGCAAATATTTTTTCCCAGTTCATAGGTTGTCTTTTCATTTTGTTTATGATCAGAAGTTCTTCCAGAAGCTCAAGGAAGAACTTTCTAAAAGCCCTAGGAACATGAATTGATCACATCCTAAATTGTTTCTTGTTCTTGCCTGAAATAAAATAATTGTTAAGATACTCTTAGAAAATCAAGCCTATCCCTTGAAGTAAGAGGGAGGTCAGCTTTCCTAAATCTAAAGTCTGTGTGGGGGAGAAATGTGGATATTTGAGCAAAATTAGGATTATGTAAGAAAAGAGAAAGAGGGAAACAGAATCTGAGAAGGCAACCATCATCCATTATACAATTTATTGAATAATTTTCTTGTTTATGAACATTCGTTTCCAAATTGTATGCATTTAAACAATTATGCAATTATCATCTTTATACAAGTTTCCTTCAAAATTTATGTTCGTAATTCTCAAGGACTGATACCTAGGAGCGGAAAGGAATAGTGGAAGAGTATGCTGATTTCTAAATTTGAACAGATACTACCAAATAGTTCTTCAAAGGAGCTATACCCACTACATTCCTAAAAATAGTTTAAACTTGAATACACATATATACATTGTTGTTGTCGTTTAGTTCCTAGGTCCTGTCTGATTCTTTTGCAACAGCATGAACTGTGTAGCCTACCTGGCTCCTCTGTCCATGTAGATTGCCTTTCCTTCTCCAGGGAATTTTCCCGATGCAGGGAGCAAACCTAAGTCTCCTGCATTGAAAGTGAAAATCACTCAGTTGTGTCCAACTCTTTTCTACCCCACGGACTGTAGCCCACAGACTCTTCTGTCCATGGAGTTCTCCAGGCAAGAATACTCGAGTGGGTTGCTATTTCCTTCTCCAGGGTAACTTCCTGACCCAGGGATCGAACCCGAGTCTCCTGCATTGGCAGGCAAATTCTTTACCACTGAGCCACCAGGAAGCACACACACATACATCAGTTCAGTTCGGTTCAGTCGCTCAGTCATGTCCGACTCTTTGTGACCCCATGAACCACAGCACGACAGGCCCCCCTGTCCATCACCAACTCTGAATTTACCCAAACTCATGTCCATTGAGTCGGTGAAGCCATCCAACCATCTCATCCTCTGTTGTCCCCTTTCCCTCCTGCCCTCAATCTTTCCCAGCATCAGAGTCTTTTCAAATGAGTCTGCTCTTTGCATCAGGTGGCCAAAGTACTGAAGTTTCAGCTTCAACATCAGTCCTTCCAATGAATACCCACGACTGATCTCTTTTAGGATGGACTAGTTGGATTTCCTCACAGTCCAAGGGACTCTCAGAGTCTTCTCCAACACCACACAGTTCAAAACCATCAATTCTTTGATGCTCAGCTTTCTTTATAGTCCAACTCTCACATCCATACATGACTACTGGAAAAACCATAGCCTTGACTAGACGGACCTTTGTTGGCAAAGTAACGTCTCTGCTTTTAACTATGCTGTCTAGGTTGGTCATAACTTTCCTTCCAAGGAGTAAGCGTCTTTTAATTTCATGGCTGCAATCATCATCTGCAGTGATTTTGGAGCCCCCAAAAATAGTCAGCCACTGTTTCCACTGTTTCCCCATCTATTTGCCATGAAGTGATGGGACCAGATGCCATGATCTTAGTTTTCTGAATGTTGAGCTTT
>NW_011494940.1:2449181-2453987 GCF_000754665.1 Bison bison bison
ATTTTGGAGCCCCCAAAAATAGTCAGCCACTGTTTCCACTGTTTCCCCATCTATTTGCCATGAAGTGATGGGACCAGATGCCATGATCTTAGTTTTCTGAATGTTGAGCTTTAAGCCAACCTTTTCACTCTCCACTTTCACTTTCATCAAGAGGCTCTTTAGTTCTTCTTCAGTTTCTGCCATAAGGGTGGTGTCATCTGCATATCTGAGGTTATTGATATTTCTCCTGGCAATCTTGATTCCAGCTTGTGTTTCTTCCAGCCCAGCGTTTCTCATGATGTACTCTGCATAGAAGTTAAATAGGCAGGGTGACAATATACAGCCTTGATGTACTCCTTTTCCTATTTGGATCCAGTCGGTTGTTCCATGTCCAGTTCTAACTGTTGCTTCCTGACCTGCATACAGGTTTCTCAAGAGGCAGGTCAGGTGGTCTGGTATTCCCATCTCTTTCAGAATTTTCCACAGTTTATTGTGATCCACACAGTCAAAGGCTTTGGCATAGTCAATAAAGCAGAAATAGATGTTTTTGTGGAGCTCTCTTGCTTTTTCCATGATCCAGCAGATGTTGGCAATTTGATCTCTGGTTCCTCTGCCTTTTCTAAAACCAGCTTGAACATCTGGAAGTTCACGGTTCACATATTGCTGAAACCTGGCTTGGAGAATTTTGAGCATTACTTTACTAGCATGTGAGATGAGTGCAATTGTGCGGTAGTTTGAGCATTCTTTGGCATTGCCTTTACATACATTTGCTTTAATGGTAGACAATGACATTTAATTTAGTTTAACTTACATTTCCATGACTTTCTCCAGTGAAGGTGATTATCTCATCCTGCAGCTATTATCTGAAGCTGTTCCCCACCAATCCAATAAAACTACATCTACTTTTTTACTCCTTTCGTATTTAATACCTCTGACCACTACCTTTTTTCCTTTTGACTACGCCACACGGCTTGTGGGATCTCACTTCCCTGACTGGGGATTGAACCCAGATCACAGCAGTGAAAGTGTGAAATCCTAACCACTAGACCACCAGGGAACTCCCTGACCACTGCCTTTAACAATTCCTTCTTCCTTGGTTTCCTTGTCCCAGGTTCTTCCTCCTACAACACTGCCTCCTCCTTCTCAGTCTCCTTTGAATGGTCCTCTTCTTGTTCTCACGTCTTAGAATGTTGTTCGTCCTCAGTGTCCTGTTGCAAGCCTTCCTCCCTTCTTGCTGTAAGTGATCCCACAGCTGACTCATCTACTCTTAGGGCTTCAACAATAAGTCTAGATATATAGATCTATTCTCGGATCTGTGTCTGTAGCCTAGATCATCTGAACTCCCTTCTCTTATTGGCCAGCTATCTACCACGTGTCTCTATTAGGATATTTCCTGGGCACCTCAAACCCAACTTAGGCAAAACTACACTTAATATCATCTTGTCTGTTTTTTTGCTTTGGTTTGTGTTAAAAGTAAAATTCACATAAAATTCACAATTTTAAACATTCTTAAGTCTGCAATTCAGTGGCTTTTAGTGCGTTCACTACGTTGTGCAAAATCACCACTAATCCCAGAACTTTTCATCCCTTCAAATAAAATTCTGTACGTTAAGCAGTCATTCTCATTCTCTGTTATCCATTCCCCACAGCCCTGAAAACCACTAATTGGATTCTTGTTTCTATGGATTTGCCTATTCTGGGTACTTCCTATGAACAGAATCATAGAATATGATTTGTGTCTGACTTGTTCACTCCCAGGTGGTGCAATGGTAAAGAATCCACCAGCCAAGTAGGAGACCCAGGTTTGATCCCTGGGTCAGAAAAATCCCCTGGAGGAGGAAATGGCAACCCGCTTCGGCATTCTTGCCTGGGAAATCCCATGGACCAAGGAATCTGGCAGGCTACAGTCCATGGGGTCACAAGAGGGCTGGACATGACTGAGTGACTTAACAATGACAATATCTTTCACTTAACATGTTGTGAAGGTTCATCCATTTGAACCATGTGATAGTACCTCATTCCTTTTTATGGCTGAATAATATGCTGTTGTATGGATATGCCAGGTTTGATTTATCCACTTATTAGTTGATGGACATTTGAATTGTTTTCACTGTGAATAATGGTACAATGCACACTTGTATGCAAATTTCGTTTGAACATATGTTTTCCATTCTCTTGAATGTTGTCTCTGGGAATGGAATTGTGGGATTATATGGTAGCCCTATGTTTAACTTTTGAAGGAAATACCATACTGTTTTCGATAGCAGCTGCACCATTTTTTGTTCCCACTAACAACGTTTGAGGATTTTAGTTGCTAATATTTGCAATTCTCTGGATTTTCCCCCCTAGTTATACCTGTCCTAGTGGATGTGAAGTGATATCTCACTGGGGTTTTGGTTTGCATTTCTGTAATGAGCATCTAGGGCTCGCTTGGTGGCTCAGATGGTAAAGAATCCATCTGCAGCGTGGGAGACCTGGGTTCAGTACCTGGGTTGGGAAGATCCCTTGGAGAAGGGCATGATAATCCACTTCAGTATTCTTGCCTTGGGAAATCCCAGGGACAGAGGAGCCTGGCAAGCTATAGTGCATAGGTTTCCAAAGAGTTGGACACGACTGAGTGACTAAGCACAATGAGTATCTATCCATGTGCTTTTTGGTCATACATGTATCATTTTTCTGCAGTCTTTTTAGACTAGAGAAATGTCTATTTACATTCTTTGCTCTTTTAAAATTATGCTGGGAGGGATTGGGGCCAAGAGGAGAAGGGGACGACAGAGGATGAGATGGCTGGATGGCATCACTGACTCAATGGACGTGAGTCTCAGTGAACTCCGGGAGTTGGTGATGGACAGGGAGGCCTGGCGTGCTGCGATTCACGGGGTAGCAAAGAATCGGACACGACTGAGCGACTGATCTGATCTGATTATTAAGTTTTAAGAATTCTTTATTATGAATATTAGACTCATCAGTTCAGTTCAGTTGCTCAGTCACGTCCAACTCTTTGCAGCACGCCAGGCCTCCCTGTCCATCACCAACTCCCATAGTTTACTCATACTCCTGTCCATTGAGTTGGTGATGCCATCCAACCATCTCATCCTCTGTCGTCCCCTTCTTCTCCTGCCTTTCATCTTTCCCAGCATCAGGCTCTTTTCAAATGAATCAGTTCTTCCCATCAGCTGGCCAAAGTATTGGCGTTTCAGCTTCAGCATCAGTCCTTCCAATGAATATTCAGGACTGATTTCCTTTAGGACGGACTGGTTGGATCTCCTTGCAGTCCAAGGGACTCTTGAGAGTCTTCTCCAACACCATAGTTCAAAAGCATCACTTCTTCAGTGCTCAGCTTTCTTTATAGTCAGACTCTCACACCCATGCCTGACTACTGGAAAAACCATAGCTTTGACTAGATGGACCTTTGTTGGCAAAGTAATGTCTCTGCTTTTCAATATGCTGTCTAGGTCGGTAATAACTTTTCTTCCAAGGAGCAAGCATCTTTTAATTTCATGGCTGCAGTCACCATCTGCAGTGATTTTGGAGCCCAAAAAAATAAAGTCTGTCACTGTTTCCATTGTTTCCCCCTCTATTTGCCATGAAGTAATGAGGCCAGATGCTATAATCCTAGTTTTCTGAATGTTGAGCTTTAAGCCAACTTTTTCACTCTCCTCTTTCACTTTCATCAAGAGGCTATTGAGTTCTTCTTCGCTTTTTGCCATAGGTGTGGTGTCATCTGCATATTTGAGGTTATTGATATTTCTCCTGGCAATTTTGATTCCAGCTTGTGCTTCATCCAGGCCAGCATTTCTGATGATGCACTCTGCATATGTTACATAAGCAGGGTGACAATATACAGACTTGACATACTCCTTTCCCAATTTGGAAGCAGTCTGTTGTTCCATGTCCAGTTCTAAGTGTTGTTTTTTGACCTACGTACAGATTTCTTAGGAGGCAGGTCAGGTGGTCTGGTATTCCCACCTCTTTAAGAATTTTCCAAAGATGTGTGATTTACAAATATTTTTTTCCTATTCTGCAGATTGTCTTTTCACTTTCCTTACAGCATCCTTTGATGCACAACATTTTTAATTTTGATGAAGTCCAATGCACCCTTTGTTTGTTCGTGCTTTTGGTGTCGTCTTTGATATCTGTTGCCAACTCTAAAGTGTCAGTGTGTTCAGGCTGCTACAGCAAAATTCCACAGACTGGAGAGCATTATGAAGAGAAGAAATTTAATAGTCACTGTTCTGGAGGCTAGAAGTCAAAATCAGAGTGCCAGGTGACAGCACTCTTCCTAGTTGACTCACATGGCAGAAAGGGACTAGAAAGCTGTGTGGGATCTCTTCTATAAGAACACTAATCCCATTCATGAGGGCTCCCCGCTCATGACCTAATCACCTCCCAAAGGCCCTAATCACCTCCCAAATAATAATATTATTAATATTCTATTAATATCATCACCTTTGGGGATTAAGATACCAGCAGATAAATTTTGGAGGGACATGAACATTCAGATTCTGTCAGATCTCTCCACAATGACCTGCCCATTTTTGGTTGCCCCACGGGCATGGGTTAGTTTCATCGAGTTAGACAAGAGTGTGGTCCTAGTGTGATTAGATTGACTAGTTTTCTATGAGTATGGTTTCAGTGTGTCTGCCCTCTGATGCCCTCTTGCAACATCTACCATCTTACTTGGGTTTCTCTTACCTTGGACATCGGGTATCTCTTCACGGCTGCTCCGGCAAAGCGCAGCCGCTGCTCCTTACCTTGGACAAGGGGTATCTTCTCACCGCAGCCCTTCCTGACCTTCAACGTGGGATAGCTCCTCTAGGCCCTCCT
>NW_011494940.1:2454087-2455236 GCF_000754665.1 Bison bison bison
TGGTCCTCTCGGCCGCTGCCCCTGACCTGGGACGTGGGGTGGCTCCTCCTGGCCACCGCCCCTGACCTCAGACGCGGGGTAGCTCCTCTTGGCCGCCGCCCCTGACCTCGGACTTGGGTAGCTCCTCTCAGCCATTCCTGCGCCGTCGCAGCCTGGCACTCTCGGCCGCTGCCCCTGACCTCGGACGTGGGGTAACTCCTTTTGGCCGCCGATCAGGCCCCAATTCCACCTCTGGGTCATGGTGGACAGATCTGACAGAATGTGGTCCACTGGAGAAGGGAATGGCAAACCACTTCAGTATTCTTGCCTTGAGAACCCCATGAACAGTGTGAAAAGGCAAAATGATAGGATACTGAAAGAGGAACTCCCCAGGTCGGTAGGGGTGCCCAATATGCTACTGGAGATCAGTGGAGAAATAACTCCAGAAAGAATGAAGGGATGGAGCCAAAGCAAAAACAATACCCAGCTGTGGATGTGACTGGTGATAGAAGCAAGGTCCGATGCTGTAAAGAGCAATATTGCATAGGAACCTGGAATGTCAGGTCCATGAATCAAGGCAAACTGGAAGTGGTCAAACAAGAGATGGCAAGAGTGAACGTCGACATTCTAGGAATCAGCGAACTGAAATGGACTGGAATGGGTGAATTTCACTCAGATGACCATTATATCATTACTGTGAGCAGGAATCCCTTAGAAGAAATGGAGTAGCCATCATGGTCAACAAAAGAGTCTGAAATGCAGTACTTGGATGCAATCTCAAAAACGACAGCATGATCTCTGTTCGTTTCCAAGGCAAACCACCCAATATCACAGTAATCCAAGGCTATGCCCCAACCAGTAATGCTGAAGAAGCTGAAGTTGAACAGTTCTATGAAGACCTACAAGACCTTTTAGAACTAACACCCAAAAAAGATGTCCTTTTCATTATAGGGGACTGGAATGCAAAAGTAGGAAGTCAAGAAACACCTGGAGTAACAGGCAAATTTGGCCTTGGAATACGGAATGAAGCAGGGCAAAGACTAATAGAGTTTTGCCAAGAAAATGCACTGGTCATAGCAAACACCCTCTTCCAACAACACAAGAGAAGACTCTACACATGGACATCACCAGATGGTCAACACCGAAATCAGAATGATTATATTCTTTGCA
>NW_011494940.1:2455336-2456763 GCF_000754665.1 Bison bison bison
TCCTTATTGCCAAATTCAGACTTAAATTGAAGAAAGTAGGGAAAACCACTAGACCATTCAGGAATGACCTAAATCAAATTCCTTATGATTATACAGTGGAAGTGAGAAATAGATTTAAGGGCCTAGATCTGATAGATAGAGTGCCTGATGAACTATGGACGGAGGTTCATGACATTGTACAGGAACAGGGATCAAGACCATCCCCATGGAAAAGAAATGCAAAGAAGCAAAATGGCTGTCTGGGGAGGCCTTACAAATAGCTGTGAAAAGAAGAGAAGCGAAAAGCAAAGGAGAAAAGGAAAGATATAAGCATCTGAATGCAGAGTTTCAAAGAATAGCAAGAAGAGGTAAGAAAGCCTTCCTCAGCGATCAATGCAAAGAAATAGAGGAAAACAATAGAATGGGAAAGACTAGAGATCTCTTCAAGAAAATTAGAGATACCAAGGGAACATTTCATGCAAAGATGGGCTCGAAAAAGGACAAAAATGGTATGGACCTAACAGAAGCAGAAGATATTAAGAACAGGTGGCAAGAATACACAGAAGAACTGTACAAAAAAGATCTTCACGATCCAGATAATCACGATGGTGTGATCACTGACCTAGAGCCAGACATCCTGGAATGTGAAGTCAAGTGGGCCTTAGAAAGCATCACTATGAACAAAGCTAGTGGAGGTGATGGAATTCCAGTGGAGCTACTCCAAATCCTGAAAGATGATGCTGTGAAAGTGCTGCAATCAATATGCCAGCAAATTTGGAAAACTCAGCAGTGGCCACAGGACTGGAAAAGGTCAGTTTTCATTCCAATCCCAAAGAAAGGCAATGCCAAAGAATGCTCAAACTACCGCACAATTGCACTCATCTCACATGCTAGTAAAGTAATGCTCAAAATTCTCCAAGCCAGGTTTCAGCAATACGTGAACCATGAACTTCCTGATGTTCAAGCTGGTTTTAGAAAAGGCAGAGGAACCAGAGATCAAATTGCCAACATCTGCTGGATCATGGAAAAAGCAAGAGAGTTCCAGAAAAACATCTATTTCTGCTTTATTGACTATGCCAAAGCCTTTGACTGTGTGGATCACAATAAATTGTGGAAAATTCTGAAAGAGATGGGAATACCTGACCTGCCTCTTGAGAAACCTGTATGCAGGTCAGGAAGCAACAGTTAGAACTGTACATGGAACAACTAACTGGTTCCAAATAGGAAAAGGAGTTTGTCAAGGCTGTATATTGTCACCCTGCTTATTTAACTTCTATGCAGAGTACATCATGAGAAACGCTGGGCTGGAAGAAACACAAGCTGGAATCAAGATTGCCGGCAGAAATATCAATAACCTCAGATATGCAGATGACACCACCCTTATGGCAGAAAGTGAAGAGGAACTAAAGAGCCTCTTGATGAAAGTGAAAGTGGAGAGTGAAAAAGTT
>NW_011494940.1:2456863-2472945 GCF_000754665.1 Bison bison bison
AGTGGAGGGTGAAAAAGTTGGCTTAAAGCTCAACATTCAGAAAACGAAGATCATGGCATCTGGTCCCATCACTTCATGGCAAATATATGGGGAAACAGTGGAAACAGTGTCAGACTTTATTTTTCTGGGCTCTAAAATCACTGCAGATGGTGACTGCAGCCATGAAATTAAAAGACGCTTACTCCTTGGAAGGAAAGTTATGACCAACCTAGATAGCATATTGAAAAGCAGAGACATTACTTTGCCAACAAAGGTCCGTCTAGTCAAGGCTATGGTTTTTCCAGTGGTCATGTATGGATGTGAGAGTTGGACTGTGAAGAAAGCTGAGCGCCAAAGAATTGATGCTTTTGAACTGTGGTGTTGGAGAAGACTCTTGAGAGTCCCTTGGACTGCAAGGAGATCCAACCAGTCCATTCTAAAAGAGATCAGCCCTGGGTTTTCTTTGGGAGGAATGATGCTAAAGCTGAAACTCCAGTACTTTGGCCACCTCATGGGAAGAGTTGACTCATTGGAAAAGACTCTGATGCTGGGAGGGATTGGGGGCAGGAGGAGAAGGGGACGACAGAGAATGAGATGGCTGGATGGCATCACCGACTCGATGGACATGGGTCTGAGTGAACTCCGGGAGTTGGTGATAGACAGGGAGGCGTGGCGTGCTGCAATTCATGGGATGGCAAAGAGTTGGACATGACTGAGCGACTGAACTGAACTGAACTGAAACATTCAGATACTAGCACACGGTCATGTGGATATATACCTGTATTTTTACTTTTTTTTTTTTTTTGGTGATGTTGTGGGTCTTGTGAGATCTTAGTTCCCCAACCAACAATTGAACCTGGGCCCATGGCAGTGAAAGCTCTAAATCTTAACCATTGGATCACCAGAGCACTCCTTTCATACATATATATGTGTGTGTATATATATATAGAGAGATTGCACTGGTCTTTGTTGCTGCATGCCGGCTTTCTCTAGTTGTCAAGAGCAGGGGCTCCTCTACATTGTGATGCGCGGGCTTCTCATTGCAGTGGCTTCTCTTGTTGTGGAGCACCAGCTTTAGGCGCATGGGTTTCAGCGTGTGAGCTCAATAGTTGTTTCTTATGGGCTCTAGAGCACAGGCTCAGCAGTTGTAGCCTATGGGCTTAGTTGCTTCACGGCATGTGGTATCTTCCAGGACCAGGAATTGAATCCACGTGCCCTACATTGGTAGGTGGATTCTTTTAACCACTAGACCACCAGGGAGCCCTCTGTTTTTAATAAAATTTCATTGTTTTATCTTTTACATCTTGGATTTGAGTTAATCCTTATATATGTCGTGGGGCTTCCCTGATAGCTCAGTTGGTAAAGAACGTACCTGCAAGGCAGGAGACCTCGGTTTGATTCCTGGGTTGGAAAGATCCTCTGGAGAAGGCTTAGGCTACCCACTCCAGTATTGAGCTTCCCTTCTAACTCAGCTGGTAAAGAATCCACCTGCAGTGTGTGAGACCTGGGTTTGATCCCTGGGTTGGGAAGATCCCCTGGAGAAGGGAGCAGCTACCCACTCCAGTATTCTGGCCTGGAGAATTCCTTGGACTGTATAGTCTGTGGGGTCGCAAAGAGTCGGATATGACTGAGCGACTTTCACTTTGTATATGTTGTAGGATAGGGGTCCAAATTCATTTTTTTGCATGTGTATATCTAATTGCCTCAGCACCAATTTTTGAAAAAACTTCTCTCCTCCATTGAATAGTCCTGGAACCTTTGTAAATCATCAACTGATAGTAAATGGGTGGGTTTAATTATAGACTCTCAATTATATTCCTTTGAGAAATACTTCTATCCATGTGTAATTACCACACTGTTTTGATTATTGTAGCTTTCTGAAAAATTCTGAAGGCAAGGAACGTGAGTACTCCAGGTTCACTGCAGCATTGTTTACAATAGCTAAGATATGGAGACAACCTAACTGTTCATTGATGGGTGAATAGATAAAAAATATGTGAGTAACGTAAGTAATGGAATGTTATTCAGCCATAAAATCAATGACCTTTTGACACTTGTGACCACATGGATGGACCTTGAAGACTCTATGCTAGGTGAAATAAATCAGAGAAAGACAAACGTTGCATGCTCTCACTTTTATATGAAAACAAAAAAACAAAACCAAGCTAAAAAATACAGGGAACAACAAATTGATGACTGCCAGAGGTGGAGGGAGGTTGAGGGGTGGACAAATTGGGTGATGGGGGTCCAAAGAACAGACTTACAGCTATAAAATAAACACATCATGGGGGTGTAATGTACAATATTGTGACGGTAGTCAATACTGCCGTATTGCATATTTGAAAGTTTAAAGTAGATCTTAAACTTTCTCATTCAGTTCAGTTCATCACTCAGTCATGTCCGACTCTTTGCGACCCCATAGACTGCAGCATGCCAGGCTTCCCTGTCCATCACCAACTCCTGGAGCTTACTCAAACTCATGTCTATCATTACAAGAAAAAAACTGGGAGGACTTCCCTGGAAGTCCAGTGGTTAGGACTTGGTGCTCTCACTACTCAGAGCTTGGGTTCGATTTCTAGTTGGTTGGGGAGCTAAGATCCCACAAGCCACACAATGTGGCTAAGAAAGAAAATAAAAATTTGTAACTGTTTATGTTGACAGATATTAACTGTTGTGGTGATTTTCTTACAGTGCATGTACACATCGAATAATGATGTTGCACACCTGAAACTAATACAATGTTACACGCCGATTATAAGTTCTCAAAAATGAGTTGGGAAGGGCGTCCCTCTTCTATTTTCTGGAAGAATTTGTGTAGAATTGGTATTGCTTCTTCCTCAAGTGTTTGGTAATAGTAATAGAATTCAACAGCAAAGCTGTCTGGGCTTGGAATTGTCTTTGTGAGGAAGTTTTAAACTAAAATTCATCTTTAAAAAAAATAAAATAAAATAAAAGTCATCTTAATAGATAAAGGGTTATTCTGATTACATTTAGAGTCACGTTTGGCAGTTTGCTTTAAGGAATTTGGCCGTTTCTTGTAAGTAGTTGAATTTATAATAACAAAAAGTTATTAATACTATTTATTATTCTTCTACTATATTAGGATTTGTAGTTATTCTTATTTCCATTTTCTTAATCGTGTTTGTGTCTTTTTTATCTTTTTTGGGTATGTCTAGATATAAATTTACCAACTTAAAAAAATCTTGTCAAAGAACCATCTTTTGGATTATTTTCTCTATTGTTTTCTTTTTTTTTCTTTAATTTTGTTTTTTTTCTTTTTTTTTTAAATTTTATTTTTAAACTTTACAATATTGTATTAGTTTTGCCAAATATTGAAATGAATCCGCCACAGGTATACCTGTGTTCTCTATTGTTTTCTATATCATGAGTTTCTGTTCTGATCTTAATTATTTTTTCCTATTTATTTTGGATTTAACATGCTCTTGTTTTCTAGCTCCATAAGACAATAGCCTAAATAACTGCTTTGAGACCTTTATTTTTTTCTGAGATAAGCTTTATATCCTACAATTTCTCTCTAAGCATTGTCTTTATTTTATTTATTGTGTTTTCATTTTCATTCAACTCATAATACTTTCTAATTTCCTTCGTGGTTTCTTTGACCAAAGTATCATTTAGAAGTGTATCGTTTAATTTCCAAATATTTGGGGATTTTCCAGATATATTTCAGATACAGATTTCCAGTTAATTTCATAGTGATCAGAGAAAAGACTTTATATGATTTTAGTATTTCTAAATTTACCGAGATTTGTTTTATTGCCTAACATGATCTATTTTGATGAATGTCCTGTGTGTACTTGAAGAGAAGGTATGTTCTGCTGTTGTTAGGAATATCAAGTTGGTTGATAATGTTGTTCAAGTCTTTCCTATTTTAACTGATTTCCTTCAGCTCTTTGTGCATTTGTCTATTTCTGCTTTCAGTTCAAACTTCAGACCCTCATGATGACAAAACCATGTTTACAAATTCTCAGAAGAGACACTTGTGATCATTATTATAGAATACAGTCCACCTATAACTCTGGGAGATAGCGATGGACAAAGGAGCCTGGCGTGCTACAGTCCATGGGGTCGCAAAGTCACAACTTAACGGCTGAGCAGTGGTCACACAGACAGGTTTCTTTTCTTGCTCCCCCTGCTGGTAGGTAAAGTATTTTAGTCCATCCTTGGACTCCAAGCTTTCTTGGGGGGCTTCCCTTGTGGCTCAGCTGGTAAAGAATCCACCTGCAATGCAAAAGACCTGGGTTTGATCCCTGGGTTGGGGAGATCCCCTGGAGAAGGGAACGGCTACCCACTCCAGTATTCTGGCCTGGAGAATTCCATGGATGGTATAGTCGTTGGGGTTGCAAAGAGTCACACGTGACTTT
Source organism: Bison bison bison (assembly GCF_000754665.1). NCBI lineage: Eukaryota > Metazoa > Chordata > Mammalia > Artiodactyla > Bovidae > Bison > Bison bison. The sequence goes on from NW_011494940.1 coordinate 2,461,225, forward strand.
CACTTTTTCTTTTGCAAGGACTCTCTTTTATTGCCCAGTTTCCTCTTCTGTTTCTCTCCTTAGTAATTGTTATCAAGACTCTGAGACTTCTCTGGTGGCCCGGTGGTAAGATTCCGTGCTCCCAATGCAAGGGTCCTGGGTTCAATCTCTTCATCAGGGAACTAGATCCCACATGCCACAGCTAAGAGTTTGCATGTCTTGACTAAAGATCTGCAACAAAGGTTGAAGATCCCGAGTGCTGCAACTAAGACCTGACACAGCCAAATAAAGTAAATAAATAAATATATATAAAAGACTCTAGGAGAGTCCCCCCAGGCTTCCCCAGGAATTACCACTCTGCTTGTGTTTTTTTTTTTAACTTTCTTTTTTGACTTTCTCTTTTTAATACTTGGGGATTGCTCTTATTTTCCTGTCAGTGTAGTAATGTATTTAAATATATATTTTTTGTAGTTTACCTAACATCTGAGTATTCTGCTGCATAAGTCTTTTTAGAATACCATGTCAAGCATACTCGCGGAAACAGAAGTTTCATTTTGAATTCCAAACTGTTTTTATTTATTTATTTAATGTTGTTACTATGTACTCGTGGTCCATGGTCAGCCCACTGATTGAACAAATGTCTCATCAACTCTTACACAACAGGTATATCTCCAAACACAGAAAAGAGATTATATATTGAGTACACTCTCTGTAGCAAATGTCCACTCTATTCACTGTTTTTGGATGTTAATTCTAAATGCCCTGGGCAGAAAATCTGACTGGCACAGCTAGAGATCAAGGTATTTTCTAGTACCTTTTTAACAGAGAAAAAGTTTTTAATTTGTTGACATCTCATTGTATCAATTTTATCTTTTATGAATTGTGCTTTACTGTCATGTCAACAAATTCTTCACTTAGCCTAGGTCTTGAAGATTTTCTCACGTTTTATTCTTAAAATTTTATAGTTTTGCATTTTACATTTACATCTATGATCAGTTTTTAATCAATTTTTGTGTAATGTATGAGGTTCAAGTTGAGGTTAATTTTTTTTTCTTTTTGCCTATTTTTTTGTGCACAATTACTCCAGCATCATTCTTCCTCAAAGATGAAGGAAAGACAATCTTTCCTGTAACTAAATTGCTTTTGCACCTTTGTCAAAAATTAGTTGAGTGCATTTCTCAAAGATGAGAAATGGAGAAGGAAATAAGATCTTAAATATGTTATTTGACCCCAAGATTGAGATTTGGCAGAAATGATAATCACCAGATTGTGCAATTATGTGAGCCAAATCATTTCTTTTATTGATTAAGGCAGTTTGATTCACAACTTCTTCCTTAACTACTGGAAGGAAAATATAGCTCATAGGTTGGTGGACTCAAATATAATCTGATGAAGTAGATTATCATATTTTAAAATGACAAACCTGGAAACCTTTTACTTGTTTTGTATGTCTTGTTGGGGTTAAGACCTTTAAAATGCTGTGCTGAGTGACCTAAGGAAATCAGTAAGTCCATAAGCTTGGTTTGCTTACCTCGAAGATTCTACTTTCCTGTCACCTTTTGCATTATTCAGTTTTTTCTAATTAAAATTTTTAAATTTTATTTTTTATGGTGAGATGCACAAATGGGCTTCCCTGGTGGCTCAGAATCTGCAGGAGACCCAGTTTCGATCCCTGGGTTGGAAAGATCCCCTAGGGAAGGGAATGGCTACCCACTCCAGTATTCTTGCCTAGAGAATTCCATGGACAGAGGAGCCTGGCGGGCTTCAATCCATGCAGTTGCACAGAGTGACTAACCATATTGTATTGTATTGCATTGTATACAAATGGGAAAGTACAAAAAACATATAAATTGTGTAAAGCAAAATCTAGTGAGTATTGGTACAGCTACTACGAAGGTCAAGAGTTGAACACTACCAACAAACACCCAGATGCTTACCATTTGCCCTGATCATATCAGCTCCTTCCATGAGCTAACCACTGGGTTTGTTGTTCAGTTGCTAAGTCAAATCTGTAGTCCCCACGTGACCCCACGGACTACAGCACACTAGGCTTCTCTGGCTCCTCCACTATCTCCCGGTTGTTGTTCAGTCTCTCAGTCATGTCCTACTCTTTGCAACCCCACGGACTGCAGAATGCCAGGATTCCCTGTCCCTCACTGTCTCCCAGAGTTTGCTCAAACCCATGTCCATCGAGCTGGTGATGCCATCCAACCATCTCATCCTCTGTTGTCCCCTTCTCCTCCTGCCTTCAATCTTTCCTGGCATCAGGGTCTTTTCCAACGAGTTGGCTCTTCGCATCAGGTGGCCAAAGTACTGGAGGATTAAATACCATTTAAAGTTTTAAAAAGGATTAAAAAAGCTCCAAAATCACTGCAGATGGTGACTGCAGCCATGAAACTAAAAGATGCTAACCCCTTGGAAGCAAAGTTATGACCAACCTAGAGAGCATATTGAAAAGCAGAGACATTACTTTGCCAACAAAGGTCCGTCTAGTCAAGGCTATGGTTTTTCCAGTGGTCATGTATGGATGTGAGAGTTGGACTGTGAAGAAAGCTGAGTGCTGAAGAATTGATGTTTTTGAACTGTGGTGTTGGAGAAGACTCTTGAGAGTCCCTTGGACTGCAAGGAGATCCAACCAGTCCATTTTAAAGGAGATCAGCCCTGGTTTTTCTTTGGAAGGAATGATGCTAAAGCTGAAACTCCAGTACTTAGGCCACTTAGGCCCACAACTCATGGGAAGAGTTGACTCATTGGAAAAGACTCTGATGCTAGGAGGGATTGGGGGCAGGAGGAAAAGGGGACGACAGAGGATGAGATGGCTGGATGGCATCACCGACTCGATGGACATGGGTCTGAGTGAACTCCGGGAGTTGGTGATGGACAGGGAGGCCTGGTGTGCTGCGATTCATGGGGTCGCAAAGAATCAGACATGACTGAGCGACTGGTCTGAACTGAACTGAACTGAAATACCATTTTGGGGAAGGAAATGGCAACCCACTCCTGTATTCTTGCCTGGAAAATCCCATGGGCGGAGGAGCCTGGAAGGCTACAGTCCATGGGGTTGCAAAGAGTCAGACATGACTGAAGCGACTTCACTTACTTACCTAAATACCATTTTGTCCTCAAGATATATTAATATCCTCATTTTATGATTAGGAGTATGAGGCAAACTATTAAGATTATAAAAAATTATTGTGGTAGGTTAGAAATAAAACCTTCTAGGGAAATTTTGTGACATGCTAGCCAATCCTTAGAGCCTAGCTCGAGATGTTTTATCTTAAGTTCATTTCCAAAATCCCTCTTTTCCTCTTCTCTCTTTAAAACCTGAAAATTACAAAGTGCTACAGATAGCTTAGTTCTTAGTATCTTGGCTTGTGATGTGGCTTTCTCAACGAAGTTTTACTGTTAGTCCAACTGTTGGCTATCTGTCCAGTCTTGAAAACATAATTTTCAGCAATATAATCCTCACAAATAACTTATACTGTATTATGTAGACTTGGCTTTACTATTGGTCTAACTATGTCCCTTGAATCATCAGGTAAAAAATTATCTCACTTTCAGGAGATGGGTTCCTGTCCCAGCTTTGTCAATTATTTGCTTTATGACCTTGGCGAGTCACTTAACCATCGGTTTCTCTCCTGGGTTAACAGTTATCAGGACAGAGTCAGAGAACATGAGAATTGGCAGGGATCTTTGAGATTACATTGATACAATCCTTTTATTTCATAGAGAGTTGCATGATTTGCCCAAGAGCTTTCTAGAACAATCACAGTCTTCATCTCAGACCAGTGCTCTTTACACCAGGCTTCTGGTGTTGTTCTAAGAAACAATAGAAAAGACAAAAAGTCAAAGCACTGAATAAAAGACAATTTCCAAAACAAACAAACAAACAAAAAAACAGGTAACAATATTAACCATTAGCTTGTGTTGTAGCCTGAAAATTTACCTGGATAAATGTACCTCTCTCTTACCAAAAGCTGATTTAAAACTTGGAAGTTCTGAAGGTAAATAAGGAAAGGTCAGAGAAATAAATTAATGGAGGAAAAAAAAATTAATTCTTGGCTTGCAGAACATTCCAAGACTACTTATATTCTTATATAAATTCTTTCTGGTCTTAGTTTGTGCAAGACGAAATTGGGTAACTGGAGACTGCCTGTTTTTAACACATTTCTGAAGGAATGGTGTGCAATAAAAGTTACTTGAAATCGAATTATTTGCCTGGCCTATACCACATATTACATCAGTTCTCTAATTTAGAGCCACTCCTTCTCTGGCCACTACCCAGAACAACGTGCTGAAACCTGCGGAAACCACAGTCAGGGCAAAAACTCCAAGTCCCATAATGCTCGAGAGCCTGTCTCTAGCGCCTCTTCGCAGGAGCCGCGTCTTCCGTATCGGGAGTTGTAGTCATTCAGAGGCTTCACTTCCGGGAAGTTGGGGAAGGGTGCGACTCCGAGGAACTACACTTCCCAGGAGGCTGTGCGCACGCCTCTCCGCCCTCGCCGCTGTCAGGCTCCACTTCTCCCGCTCCTCCCTCAGTGGGCTGCAGCGCTCACGCCTTCCTGTTAGTCCGAGCAGGGAGAAGTTCACTCCGATCAGCTGATCCTAACTGACAACAGGAGAGGAGGAAGCCCGGGAGGCAGCGAAGGAGGAGGGGGGGCGGAGATGGAGATGGGGATGGATCCACCGGTGCCCTGAAGAACAGCCCCCGCCTCCACCGGCGCCCCGTGGTTCCCGGACGCCGCCTCGCCGCGACAGAACTGCTTAGTGGTGGGGTTCCCGGGCCGCCGCGGTCGGGGAGGGAAGGGCACGGCCCTGCGCCGGGCGAGCGATAGCCCTGGAGCTCCCTCTGCCCCCGGGAGGAAGGGGGGGGCGGGTGCGGCTGGGGTGGGGGTGGGGTGGTATAACAATGGATCCGGCTCTGGCCTCTGCCGGCGTGGGGGAGATTTGGGGGGACCTTCTTTGTTCTTAGATCCTGCTCCAGCCCCTCGGGTTGAGGTGGTGTTGCCTGGGAGGAAGGAAGGGTGAGAAATCCCCGGCTGGGGAGAGGCGCCGAGGTGGGAGGCCGAGTGGGCAGACTGTTTGCTTGGGTCTTGGTGGGCGGAGAGGTAGCCTTTTGAAGGTTGGTTTTACATTTTTAATCAATTGTGACAATTTTGATTTTTGTTAACGTTGCGGGAGCTGCTTGGGCACGTCTGTGATTAGGGTGTAAATAAAGTCTCCTAGTCATTCCTTTCGCCTTCCCTGTTTATCTAAAAATTAGAAGGATAGATTGATTTCTGTATGGGAGGAGTTGAATACCTAAAAGGAGGGCTTTACATTTTGTTGGAGCATTAGAATGGGTATCCAGGCGAAGGGGAGTTAGAAATATGATTGTAGAAGGGGCAAAAGCCCCTTTCTTGCTCCACTTATTTTTCTTTCTTTTTTTTTTTTAAGTTATTTTAAAGTTGGGTTTTGAGTGACAAAGAGAAAAATTATTTAACTCACTGCATGCCTGGCTTTGCAGTGGGCCATAGTGAAGGAATTCTGTCTCCTGTCTCTCCTTTTTTGCAATTTGAGAAAAGGATGAAAGGAAGTACAATAGTTGTTTTTAAGCACCGTGGAATGGTGACTCTTTCCAGGTTGAGAGTCCTTAATAGGCATCTGTCTAGAGTTGAAACATCCAGTTACAAGGGTCTTTGGACCTGCCCAGGACTTTGATGGAGCTAGAGTTTATTATTATTGCTTCTGTAGCTTTTTACAGGCATCTTTCTTCGCCTCTCCCAATTGTGGAGTGCAGGGACGGGTGCAGAACGTTGTCCCTTCAAGGACTGTTTGCTTAGTGCTTTCGATCTGAATCTAATAACTCAAGGAACAGAGAATTTCAGTCTGGGAAATAAAGCGACAGAGTCTGTTAAGTGCTTTGATCCTATAGGTAGTTGTTTTCAAAAGGAACAGCCTTAATCATGATTTTGAGGAGAAATTTCTAGGATCAGAATGAGTCAGTATTTAAGTTTCAAGAATGAAATTTCTCTTGGGAGTTTTAGCCTCATATTTAATCACAATCTTTTTATAAAGGTGCACTTCTTTTAGATGAGTGAAATACTTTTCCTGCCTCTATTGTAGGTATCCCCAGAAATATTGACTTGAGGTTGGATAATATTGAAAAGCTCCTGACCACTCTTTCATTACCAAAACCTTGCGACTGAGGCCCCACCCATGAGCCCACCTCAGTAAATCCATCAGATCTCTCTCAGATAGCCATAAAAGACCCTTTCAAGTTGATTTTGACCACATATTTGCCTGCACTTTATGGAAGATGAAACTATCAAACCAAATCAACGTTGCTGCTGATTCAAGAGTCTTAGAGGCAGAAAATTAAACATTGGAACATTTGTGAGTGTGTGAAGAATTCTAATAGGACATCGATTGTTTTTTTTTTAAAAAACAAAACACATTTTTTTAGGGTATTCAGAACCCTGTGGAAGTTGTGTGCAGTCTTCAGACTCAACATCTCTGTCTTCACTTCCCCTGGGGAAAGCCCAGTTACCGTTACATGGTAGGTGGTTTCCTTCCAGTCTGAATATGAGTGCCCAGACTTCCCCAGCAGAGAAGGGCCTGAATCCAGGGCTGCTGTGCCAGGAAAGTTACACCTGCAGTGGGACTGACGAAGCTGTCTTCGAGTGTGATGAGTGTTGCAGCCTGCAGTGTCTCCGTTGTGAGGAGGAACTCCATCGGCAGGAGCGCCTGAGAAACCATGAGCGGATCAGACTCAAAGCTGGCCATGTCCCTTACTGTGACCCCTGCAAGGGCCCCAATGGGCACTCTCCAGGTGTGAAGCAGAGGGCAGTGGTGAGGTGCCAGACCTGTAAAATCAACTTGTGCCTGGAGTGCCAGAAGAGGACTCATTCTGGGGGTAACAAAAGGAGGCACCCCATTACTGTGTACCATGTCACTAAGGTCCAGGAGTTGCTGGAAGAGGAAGGGATGGACGAGGAGACCAAGAGGAAGAAGATGACTGAGAAGGTTGTGAGTTTCCTCCTAGTAGATGAAAATGAAGAAATTCAGGTAAGCGCTCAGTGATCTAGGATTCATGTGGTAGTGGAGGAGATGTGTTGTTGGCAGGTGACTCTCAGGGAACATCCAGGAGGAGCTTACATTTTAATCGCTAAGAGGCAAGACTTCCGAAAGCTTAAGTTGAATGGAGTTAGATTCACTTACCAGCTGCATGACCTTGGGCTGAATTATCAGTACTTTACCCCTCTGAGTCTTAATGTTCTCATCTGTACACTGGGGACAGTGCCTACTTCATTGGGTGGTCATGAGGAAGAAATGACACAGTGTTTGTAAAGCCTGTTAGATAGTGAATACTCAGTATATGATAGCTGTCATTATTATTATTAGGATTATTATCAGAAAGAACTGATTTAGAACCATTTTCTGAATGAGAGCACTTTGGTAAGTTGTGAATACATGTGAATGAGGAGAGACTGTGCGTGCAGAGAAAGAAACACTTTTTTGGTGGGTCCCAGGGGAGTGGAAGGCTGTAAATCATAACCCTGCTAGCTCCACTGGGAGACAGGTCTTTGAAAAGTGGGCATTTCCTAAGGGTAGTACCCTCTCCAAATGGGCTCTTATTCTCATATATTAGCTTCTGATCAGTAGAGGCCAGTAAGGGCATCTGTGATAACAGGACTGGAGAAATATTTAATTCTGGGCTAGGGAGAGGGTGGTGAGTGATAATAGGAGCAAGTTGGAGAGATGAAAGTGTGTGACAGTTGGGCCGTTTGGTAAAGGGGGTAGATGAATGAATGTACTCTCCACTGAAGCTAGCTAGTATCATCATTTCTATACTTCGAATGAAGACTGCTTGAATTCACATCCTGGCTTCACTTACGGACTGTATCACCACAGATAAGTTATTTAAACTCCGTGCCTCAATTTTGCTTCCACATCGTAGTAGCAATTGAACGGATTCAAAGAAATTAGGAATGGAAATGGAAAGGCCCTTATCACCGGGCCTGGCATTTGGAGTCAGCATCAGTTTGTTGTATTTGTCAGTATCAGGGAGTGTTTGTGGTACATTCAGTACTTTTGGTTGTGATGACTCCTCAAGCCTCCAGATTGGAGGAGTACATTTGTAAGTTACCACTTGGAAACTGTCTAATTACCCTTGAATATTTTTCATCTGTCTTTTTCCTCTTTAGATAAGATTATGGAGATGAATTGCATCATGATTTCTATGTACATGTATTGTCAGCTACTTTGCTAACACAGGCTTTTCTTTCTTGGCTGAAAGGAACTAATAGAGTTATGGAAGAGTGACCCAGATCCCCTTCTGCCTCCCTTGTTAGCAATAATGTCTCCTTTATGGATTATTGTCTAATTGGGTGACAGTGTGGACTAAATATTTATAAATGGAACACTTGGGTTTGGATGTTTCTTGTTGGTTTTACCACCAGTTCTCTTTAATGTGGAATACTTTGCAGTGTTGTCAGTGTCATAAAATGAGAGGAAGATTTGGGATGACCAGTAATCCTCATGGATACTGTGTCAACACCAAAAAGAGTGTTTCTTAAGGGAAGGAGGCTGTATTTTTTTTTTTGTAGCGTTGATACATATTTCTTAGTAGAGAATTAAGAAAATAGAAGAATGTATACCAAAGAAGACAAATCCAACGGTTTGTGCATCTGTTTTTCTTGTAATGTGTCGTATATATATATATATTATAATTGGATTGTTCTGTAAAGATTTCTCCTTCATAAACATTGACTACTTCCCAGCAAATAACAGTTTATTAATTGCAAGCAGCTTTGGTTGGGACTAATGGATTAGATGAGAATTTTAGGTGGAGATTTGTTCTCATAGAGTCATAGTGGTAATGTACGTGGAGAAACTATCTGGTTCCCTTTTCTAATGTGAAGGTCTGAAACAATTAGAGAGGTGATTGTCTGATATAAATCTAGATGATGAACTCAGCTCGATTGTAAACTCCTGGAGAGCAGGACCCTGTGTTGTGCCCTGGGTCATACAATGGTGGACATATCAGCCCTTAAATACTTGATTGGTGATGTCACATGTCAGCCTCAGTTTTTTAGAAATGAATATCACACACATACTTAGTAAAAAGGCTAAAACCATATGAAAGGACATACAATGACAAGAGTTCCCCTCCTACTCCATGCTCTTGGTCTCTTGTTGGAACATTCACCATTAACAGTTAACTATGCGCCCTTCTAGAATTTTTGTCACGTACGCTTATGAATATATGTATGCATCTTTTAAATTTTTCAACAAAAAGGGAATCTAATACACTTGCTGCTCTGTCCTTGGCTGTTTTTCACTAAAGGATACTTGTAGAACTTTCCTTATCTGCACTTTGGGGTTTACCTCATTCTTTAAAGGCTGCCTAGTACTCGGTTGAATGGTTTTTCTATAATTTTAGCCTATTATGGGATGTTTGAGTTATTACAACCAGGGATGTATTGAATATCCTATAAATCTATTTAGATATGGAATCTTTGTCAAATGATATGTGCATTTTAGATTTAGATCGATACTACCAAATTTCTGAACCTTATTTTCTTTGTTCCTGCAGTGCTTCTCTGAATCTCCCCTGGGTTCTGGTCTTGGCTCATCATAGTTAAAATTTAAAGAGCTCTCACTGTGGTACTTGGCACCATGCATAGCATTTGCGCTCATTGAATCCTGATGACAGATAGCTCTGTATTAGTTTCTTACTGTTGCTGTAACAAATTATCACAGATTTAGTGACTTAAGACAAGTTTTTCTATTATAGGTCAGAGATCAGAAGTCCTAAAATGGATTGATGTGTGTTCCTTCTGGAGGCTATGGAAGAATTTGTTTCCTTATCTTTCTAGCTTCAAGAAGCCTCTTGTGTACTTTGGCTTGTGGCCCCACCACCCAGCTTCAAAGCTAGTAGTGTTAACATCTTCTAATCCCCCTTGCCATCTTTTTTCTTCTGCTGTCACTTGCTTCTCTGCCTGTGGCCCTTCTGCCTCCCTCTTGCAAGGATCCTTGTGGTTACATTGGATTCACTTGGATAATCCAGCATATTCTCCCCGCCTCAAGGTCCTTAATTCAGTCATATCTGCAAAGCCTTTTTGCCCCATGAAGTGACAGATTCGCAGGTTCTAGGCACTAGGATGGCATCTTTGGAGGTGGGGTGGGGGCAATTTCACCCTACCACAGCCTGTGAACTAAGTGTAAGTCTTAGTAAGTTCGGCAGCTATAACAGAATAGCATAGATGGGGAGGTTTATTAACAACAGAAGTTTATTTCTCATGGTTCTAGAGGCTAGGAAGTTCAAAATCATGGCACTGATAGATTCAGTGTCTGATGAGTGTTTGGTTCATGACAGCTGTCTTCTCATCATGTCCTCACGTTGCAGAAAGAACCTCTCTGGAGTGTCTTTTATAAGCACACTAATCCTGTTCATAAGATTTCTACCCTCATGACTGAATCACCTCTCAAAGGCCTTACTTCCTAATGCCATCACATTGGGAGTTGGATTTCAACGTATGCATTTTAGGGGAATACAACATATCATCTAGAAGCAGTGTATTTTCTCGATGAGGACACTGAAACACAGAGAGATGAAATGACTTGCCAAGGTCAAGTTACAATAAGTGGCAGAGGATTTGCGCTCCAAGATCCTTGTGCTATAATACTTCTGTTCTCTCTCACCAAGTCATTTAAATGTTCTAATCAAACTTCATTCTGGTCAGTAGCATCAGCTTACCAATTCCTCATGGCTACTGTTAGGATCAAATGAAACACAGGATCAAATGTAGGATCAAATGTAAATGCAAGACTGTTAGCACTGAAGAACTCCTTCCTCATATCAGTGAAGATTCCATGATTTAGGCCCCGATTTTGCTTTTCTCTGTATGTTTCTAGGCATTTGTGGGCTTTGATCATTTTCAGTTTAGTTCATAGGGATGATTTTAGCAGCTTGTAGGCTGTTACTGTTATGTGAGGTTCCCTCAAATTCTCTGGCCTAGAATCTCCTAAGATTTTTTGTTTGTGATCTGAATATTATTTAGTTTCTTTTGGAAGACCTGGGAGGACAAAAAGCTTCCTTTTGGAGGTGACAATTTTATCATTGACCCGTTGCCATTTGAGTGTATACTGGAATGGCAAATTTGGGGAGAGATTGACTTGTAGTCTCAGAAGCAGGAACTCATTGGTGGCTCTTCAATGGACACATTTGGCCTAGTAGCTAAAGACATTTCATTCATTCATCACCTTTATGGAGTATATCTGCTGGTGTCAGTCATTTTCTAGACTCCAGAGATAAGGTTTGGTCCATGCCGTCATAAGAGCTTACCATTAAGGGAGGAAAGCAAAGTTCACACATGTAAAACACATAAAAAAGGTGGTTTCGCTGTATAATCAAGGAAGAGTGACTGAGAAGCCACTTTTGCCAGATGGTCAGGGAAGGTTTTATTGTAGAGGTGACTCTTAAGCAAAGACATGATGGTTAATACCACCTGGGGAAATAGACCTCCAGACAGAGGAAAATGAGAACAGAAAGCAGGTAGGCTGGCATGTTTGAGTAGAAAAAGAATGCCTGTGTCGCTGGAGTGAGCCGACAGAGAGTGGTGAAGATGGAGGTGCAGAGCTAGGCAGTTGCCAGATGCTGTGGGGCCTTGTAGGCCATGGAAATAAGTGTGGTTTTAAATGTTGTGGGAAGCACCAGATTGCTTTATGCTAGAAGGTCACTTGTGCTGCTGGAAGTTT
>NW_011494940.1:2473045-2476782 GCF_000754665.1 Bison bison bison
TGGAAGTTTTTTAGAGATGCTCTTGACTTTGGTGTGAAGTCTAGGAGACTTTGTAGTGTCTGGGAGAGGACAAGAGGAAAGCAGGGAACCCACTTAGGAGGCTGTAGCAGATGCAGAGGGGAGAAGGAGCCTGGATTTGGTGCAGTTATTGTCATGGTGAGATGGAAAAACATTGATGAATTTGGGATGAAGTTTGGATGTAAAACAGGAATGCTGGTATGTTGGGTAGGTGAGTGAAGGAGAGGACTCCGTAGTGACTCCTAGGCATTTGGTTTGTGCAAATAACACCTGCTTAAAACCCCAGGTTTAAATTGATAAAACCCCAGACTTAAATTGATAAAACTTTTAAGAACTCAGTTCACATAATAAAGAAAAAGTTAAAGTAATCTCATTTGTTACTATCTAGCACAGTAGTTCTCAACCAAGGGTGATTTTGCTTGCCCCCAGGGGTAGGGGTTGGGGGGGCATTTGGTAATGTTTGGAGACTCCTCTAATTGTCACTGCTGGGGGATCAGGGATTATGTGCTTCTGGCTAGTGGGTAGAAGCCAGAGTCCTGCTGAGTATCTTAAAATGCATAGGGTAACCCCCACCTAGAGAATAACCTGGTACAAAATGTCAAGGTTGCTAAGATTGAAACTGATCTAAGAGATGAAGATTTGTTCTGATAGGAGACCTGGATTCCAGTGAAGTGGAAAACATTTAACCAATACACCACTTTTTATTCCCTCTTCTGGTTCTTTCTGTTCCTCAGAAGTAATTTAGCTGAAATCAATATTATCTTTTGGCATATTTTGTAACCTCTCTAGTGAAATGGTTAGACCTTCTGTGTTGTATTCATTGATTTTTCTAGACATTACTGGAACTGTAGTTGGAAAACCAGAGACTCATGGGTCCATTATTTAGAAACTCACAATACGTAAATGATCCACACTGACAAGAGATCTATAGTTTCTTGAAGTTAGAGACAACGCCCTTAGCAAGTAACTCAAAGGTTAGAAGAATAAAGTTCTAACAATTAGAGTTCTTAATGGAGGTAGGGGGTAGTATTTTCCTCTTTGTTGAGTCTTGTGAGGGATTCAGACATCTTGTCTTGCTGAAATATTTCTAGTTACAGAAATGGTGAAAAAATTCATATACTTTTATATATATATATAAAACAAAATTATACATTTATATGTACACAGATCCACATCTAATATATGTATATATAAATACTTAAACCCCAAGTTTTTCTTTCTTTTTACAACCACTCCATTCTCCACTGTCTCTTTTCTACAAACTTGCTATCAGAACAGAGCAGCACACTAACAGTCTCTTGCCCCTGTTTCATCCTCATGCTAACTGATCCCCAGTGGTAGGAAGGCTGTGTGCTCTTCATGCCAAAAAGCTCTGGAAGTTAAATCCCCTCCTGCTGAACATGTGGGGTGATAAGGAAGCCCAGTGACCCAGGAGTGGTCCATGAGACCCTTAAGAAAGTGTCTCCTGGGGTAGGCCTTCCTAGACTAGAAATCCAGAGCCCTGAGCCCTGTCTGAAAGGGAAGGCCAGGGTAAGCCTTCCTGTCCTTCAGTGAAGTCAGTGGTGGACCTCATCTCACTGAGACCGTTCCTTTAAGAAGACCCATCACGTTGTTTGGCTGCTCCACTTGTTTACAGTCCCAGAATAGTGTGGCTCAGAACACTGGGAGTTGGCCTTTTTTTTTTTTTTTTTAATTGGCTAAAAGAGACATTATTCTAGTGGGATTCAGGAATGGAAAATAGCTGAGGATGTTTTTGTACTGTATGGGAATCCTTGACCCCAAACAGGCTGTGCTGGTCTGTCCCATTTCTTTTCTGCTTCTGTCTTAGACTCATCTGCGCGTGACCCCCTGGGCCTTGTCCTCTGCTGCCTGGTCTAGGGTACCTTCCAGGGGCTTGCTCTTCCCAGGACCTCTGTTTCAGAGAAGCTGGCAGAAACCCCTCAGGACTTAACCGGTTGGTAGGTCAGGAACCTGGGGATCATAATTATCTAACTTGTGGAACTTCCTTATTTTTCTCTTCGAATGGTCAGACTATTATAGTATAAGGACTCATTTTGGTACTGTGGCTGGTTAGCCCTTTGGCAAATTCTGGTCAAAACACAAATATATTTATTCTTGGTTATTAGGTGCCATGTTAAAAAATGTAACAAAAAACCCCTCCCATAGATCTGCTTAGGAGCTGTCTGTCAAAATAATAAGCAGTAATTGGTACAACAGCAGAGACTCCATCTCCCTCCACCACCTTTTACTCATAGAAAGCCAAGTAAAAGTCCCTTTTGTTTAGTAATAGTAGTTGGGGGAGGGCATTGTATGATATTATTGGGAAACTGGGGTTGAGGATGACTCAGACAAACAGGAAGATGAAAGAACCCCTATTATATGCCTCTAATTTCTGCTCAGCATCTTGTGAGCTCACTCAGCCTTGGGCTTATTCAGTTGTAACAGACTTCTGGCATTTAACCTGGGAGGCTATTTTTTTAGTCCAGGGCTGTTTAAAATTTGACCCATGCAAGCCATCAAAACCACTGTGAGTCAGCTTTTCAGGGAACCTATCTTTAACTATTTCAAGTTACCTCCAGTTTGTATGATTCTAATTTTTTTCTGGTCTGTCAGTTCCTTGAAGTGATTGATTTTTTTTCTGGAATTTGGTAAACATTTGGCTTTTTTGAGTCGGGGTTAGTATCCTAGGCAGATTTCTCATTAAGTTGACGGTGTATGTTTCCCTGTGGCTGCATCTCCGGGCTGTGCTACTCTTGAGTTGGTCCTGCAGATTGTGTCACGTGGAAGCCTTCTGATGGCTGGCTGGACTCTTCTGGGGAGTCCTGTCTGCTTTGGGAACAGCTCCCAAGAGATCAGTTCCAGCTGAGGTTGGAACTGCTAAAATGTATTGAACACATTTGATCAATGGGGGGCAACCAGCGGAAACCTAGTGGGTGAGATCACAGAGAGGGGAAAGAGATAGAAAGTTTTCAGGCAAGACGGATTGGAAAGACCTATGGGAAGGGACACAGAGGAACTTTTGGAGGCAGGAAAGGGTGGGTGTTTCCTTGGAGAATGTTTTGTTCATTTTGCCTCTCTTTCCAACAGCTTTTGGCCAGTAATTAAGAGGTTCCCTTTGACCTGTTTGTGAGGTCAACTTGGTGGTAGCTGGAATCCTTGGTGGTGGCAGAGAGGTATACCCACCATATGTAAGCACTTGGCCTCTGGCTTGAATTGATGGAGGATAATTCAGTTTTCTTGTAGCTTCTGGAATTTTTTTTTTTCCCCTCCTTCCTAATTTTCTTTTGCTTGTGACTGGGTTATTGCTGTCTTTCCCAGGAACTTGACTCTTAGAGTACTTGAACAGACGGAGCCTGGTTCTGGCATGTAGTCACAGATACCCCAGGTTCAAGTTAAGAAGAGAATAAAATCCCAAGCAATTCAGCAGTCATAGAGTATTCTAGAAATTCCTCTACCTCTCAGCCCATTCTCCTGCCTGGTGAATATGTCATCCAATTAATACGTGGCTGAACCGTTTTCCATAATCTCTTATAACCTTTCTTTTCAAAGAGTGTAATTCAGTTTACCTGTGTCATTCAACAGCAGTCATAAACATTTATTGAGCGTCAATTTTCTGCCTTACTAGTTTGAGTAATCACTCTGAAAAATGCTTTAAAGTGAAAATTCAGAGGTTGAGCATGACTGGGGAGGGGTGGTGGGGCCTTCTTTCCTGGGAAGGC
>NW_011494940.1:2476882-2485507 GCF_000754665.1 Bison bison bison
TGTCTTCTGTCCTTGTCTCTGAGCAGAGGCTGCTTGAGGATCCTGACTGTTGGTGCGCACCCTTTCTGGTCCCGGTGCCTGGGCGTTCAGTCTGTGGCTGGTAGGTCACTGGGCGCACTCATTCCTCCCCGTGTCCTTAGTCAGCTCTGTTGTTTGGAACTGGATCACCTCATGGGCAGCCATAAAGACAGCCTGCTTTGCCTTTCTTCTTTTTCCTTCCCTCCCTCCTCCTCCTCTCCTTGTTTCCTTCCTCCCCTAATTCTCTCTCTCTCTCTCCTTTTCCCTCCCTCCCTCTAGACTCTTCCTTCCCTCTCTCCCTCCCTCATCTCTTCCCTTCTTCTCCCCCCTACTTCATGAATTATGAAGTTAAATCTACCATTGCCAGGGGAAAAACGTTTCTTTCCAGTGCTACATGTAAAATTTTAGGCTTAGTGGAAGTCGCTCAGTCATGTCTGACCCTTTGCAACCCCAGGATTGTACAATCCATGGAATTCTCCAGGCCAGAATACTGGAGTGGGTAGCCATTCCCTTCTCCAGGGGATCTTCCCAATCCAGAGATTGAACCCAGATCTCCGGCATCGCAGGCGAATTCCTTACCAGCTGAGCCACCTGGGAAGCCCAAGAATACTGGAGGGGGTAGCCTATCCTTTCTCCAGCAGATCGTCCCAACCCAGGAATCCAGATGGGGTTTCCTGCATTGCAGGCGGATTCTTTACCAGCTGAGCTACAAGGGAATCCCTTTAGGCTTATGTACCATATTCTTTTTTTTTTTTGGCCACACCATCATGCAGCTTGGGGGATGTTCCCCAATGAGGGATCTGATTGAACCCAGGCCCTCAGCAGTGAAAGAGTAGAGTCCTAACCATTGGACCGCCAGGGAACTGCTTATGTACTGTTTTGGACTGTTCATACATTTCTTCTCCTTTCACTACCATGAAGATTGCATTTACTGCATTTTTTTTTTAAAGGATTGATCTAAAGAGATTTGGCTTTATAGTGCTGCCTTCCTTGACCACCAGATTTAAAACAGCAACTCCTGCCTGTTCCTATAGTCCTACTCCTCTTTCCTGGTTTTTCTTCACTCTGCTTATCATTGTTTGACATAACATGTACTTAAAACCAACCCTTGTGGTATAACTTGCACATAATATAATATGTACATCAAAAACCAGTTTTTTGGCTTCATCCCACGGCCTGTAGGATCTTGGTTCCCAGACCAGGATCCAACCTGAGGCCCCTGCATTGGAATCTCGGAGTCTTAACCACTAGATCTCCAGGGACGTCTCTGTAATACACACCTTTTAAGTGTACAGATTTGTGAGTTTCAACAAATGTGTGTACACCTGTGTAACCACCTCCGCAACACTCGAGATGTAAGTACCACACGCTAACCAATTGCACCCCTGGCCCCCATAACGCTCAAGGTATAGAGCGCTTCCGCCCCCTCGGAAGGTTTCCTTCTGACTTCCCCTAGGAAGTCAGTCCCCAGCAATCACTCATCTGCCTTCTACAGCTGCAGATTTGACTTTCCTGGAGTTTCGTGTGAATAGAATAATTTGGTGCTGCTTTGTATCTGGCTTCTTGCACTCACCATATGTTTTTGAAGGTCATCCGTGTTGTTGCGTGTCTTGGTTCATTTCTTTGTGTTGCAGAGAAGTTCTATTGTATAGATGTACTGCAATTTCTTCATTTGTCCAAGGACATTTTGTTTGCCATATATATTGTTTGCTTATGGTCTTTCTTCTCCCCATTAGCATGTAAGCTTCCTGAGGGCAGTGATTTTTTTTTATAGGGGTGTAATTCATGTAACATAAAATTAACGATTTTAAGCGAACGATTCATTAGTATTTGGTACATTCAGTGTGGTGCCACCACCTCTGTCTAGTTCTAAAACATTTTCGTCATCCCAGAAGAAAACCCTGTACCAGAGGGCAGTGATTTTTTTGTCTTTTTTATGCAATATTTGTTATTTTCCAGTTATAAAACTTACATAGACTGGTCATGTTAAAATACTGAAGATACAGAACTACAAGAAAGTATCCACTTCTATCTTAATTTTAGAATGAAAACCACTAGTACCTTTAGTTCTTCTGAATGTTACATTTTCTCTTTGAGTGTGGCCTAGAGGCAGACCAGGGCACTGCAACATCAGTCGGCACTTAACAGCATTTACGGCAGGCCTCCGCTGTGCTGAGTGCTTGCTGTGCATTCTCTCAACTTAATCCTGGCAACAATCCTGTGAAGTAAATTACATTGTTACCCTCATTTTACAGATGAGATAATGGAGCCCAGAGAAATTAAATAATTTCTTTAAGGTTTTTCTGAAGTCAGTGAGTGGTAGAGGCAGATTGGACCCCCTCTGCTTTTTTTTTTTTAATATATATTTTTATTTATTTGGCTGTGTTGGGTCTTAGTTGCAACATGAGAACTCATGTTGAGACAGGTAGGATCTTAGTTCCCCAACCAGGGATCAAATCCAGGTCCTGTGCATTGGGAGTGCAGAGTAAACCCACTGGACCACCAGGGAAGTCCCCCCTCCACTTTAAAAAAAGATATTTTCTTGGCCACACTGCACAGCATGTGGAATCTTAGTTCTTCAACCAGGGATCGAACCCATGCCCCTTGCAGTCTTAACCACTGGACTGCAAGGGAAGTCCCCAGATTGGACCCTAAGGTGTAGCCTTCCCTAGAGAGAATATAGCATCTAGACATTCTGTTCTGTGTTTATTCACTTACTTAACAAATAAGTACAGATTTCCTATTGTGTGTCAGGCCCTGTCTTAGGGCTAGTGGTAAACAGCATAGCTTAGACCCTTGCCAACCTGGAGTATGCTCTAGTGGGAAGCTGGAACCAGGAATAATGGGAAAATGTTAACAGAGGTGGTGGGTGGGGACTAGAGGCTGTGATTAAGAGAAGGGTAGAGAAAATTGCCCATGGCGCGATCCAGATGGAGGTGGATCTGAATCAAGCTCTCACTTTTTAAAAAATTAAAACATTTCCTTTGTGGTTTATCACAGGATACTGAGTATAGTTCCCTGTGCTCAGCTCTGCTGTCTTCTGTCTAGCCTGGAGTTGTTACTACTAATCCCAGAGCCTTTACCAGAGCTTCCGTCTGTTTCTATAGCTGGCCAGATATGAGTATGCCATGCCACGCCACTGAAAGGGGGGCATCTTCCATTTGGAAGCTCCTTGGAAGAGTTCCTTGAGGATGATGTGGGTCTTGAGGATGATGTGGTATTTCCAATCCCCAGAATCTAGCATTGCTTTGGAAAGCTTTTCACTCAGATATAAATGGACAGCTGAACTGGGTAAGTTGGGTGAAGTCAAAGAAACTGACCATGGAGCTAAAAATGACCCGTCTAAAAGAATTTGCTTTGTGGATCATCCCTACATAGAAACATTTCTCTTTCCTGCTAGAGGAGCTGCAGGCAGCACTGTGAGGTCATATGTCAAAGGCACCACTGGTAGTTAGAAGACATGGGAGGAGAATTCCTGACCTCTCAAGTAATGGAACTCTTTTGAGGACACTGGAGTGGAAGAAAATGATCTTTGCCCTTACCAAATGCGCTCAGTGTGTTTGTGAAGCCAATCTTGTGACTTTAGTGGTCTTAAGAAAACATTTGATTGAGAAACAATTGTTTTTTACATGAAACTTGATTGGCACATGTGTGGGTAAACACAAACATGTACAGTCCTTGGAGGATAGGATGAAACGTAATTTTCTGAACTAGCTGGGTTGGGGGGAGCAGGTTTACTAGAACTTTCTGGCAGTAGGGATTTGCGGTTGGAAGGGAACCTCCTTTGATTTTGGACTTTAACAGTGGACTGGGTCCTGATCTGTTTGACATTGTTTAAGTAAAATTTTATCTGAAAATTAGGCCATGGACTTAAATCTTTGTATGGAGTTTTTTTCAACATGATGAAAATAGCTCTGGATTTTTCAGAGAAGAGAGTCCTCACTTTTCACTTCTCCTTTCCTTCCTACAGAAGATGGAAAATGTTACCTAAATTATACTTATGTTGGTCTTACACTGTTAGATTAGTGCCAGATTCTAGATGAAGCTTGATACATATTTGTTGATTGGTCAACAGAGAAAAAACACAGCCTAAAAGTTGAGAATTAGGTTTTACTTGGTGAGTTTACTGAGGAGTATAGCCTAGGGTAGCCTCTCAGATAGCCCACTCCAGTACTCTTGCCTGGCAAATCCCAGGGACAGAGGAACCTCGTGGACTGCTGTCTCTGGAGTTGCACAGAGTCGGACACGACTGAAGTGACTTAGCAGCAGCAGCAGCCTTTCAGATGGCTCAGAGGAACTGTTTCAAGGAGTTGAAGGAGGAACCAGCATACAAGGGAGTTTTGCTGGGGGGAAAAAAAGAAAAATTTTCTAGTCCAACATCAAAAGATCACTGCTAATCACAAAGAATAGAAATCTCAAGTTAATGATTTCAGTGCTTTTCTGTGGGAAGATGCAAGAGTCTGGGCTCATTGAAATTATTCCTTTGATGTACACCTTTACTATCTAGAGTCAGTATTCTGTTTTTCTCCATCCTGAATCCCCTCAGGGTGAACCATGGCAGGAGGGCTGGGGTGGCTGCAGTGACTGATGGCTGGATGGAGGCAACATTAGTTGTTTACCAGAATGGCAGGCAGCGTTCTTTGTTTACTGAAATGGCAAACAGCATATTTTTTGTGTACAGGTTAAATGAAGTAATCAAGTTCTCATTTCCTTCTGAGATAGTGGTTCCAGTTCTGCCAAGATTGAGAATCTGGTTTGGTTTCTTTGGGTTCTGTCTCTTCATTGGAGCTCAGGCAAAAATGGAATGAAAGCAGAATAAACCAGAGTAATTGTTCAGTTCCTAAGTTGTGTCTGGCTCTGTGACCTCATGGACTGCAGTATTCCTAGCTTCCCTGTCCTTCCCTGTCTTCCAGAGTTTGCTCAAATTCCCATCTTGAGTTGTTGATGCTGTCTAACTATCTCACTGGCTGCCGGCCTCTTCTTTTGCTTTCAGTCTTCCCCAGCATCAGGGTCTTTTCCAGTGAGTTGACTCTTCGCATCAGGTGGCCAAAGTTTTGGAGCTTCAACATCAGTCCTTCCAGTGAATACTCAGGGTTGATTTCCTTTAGGATCGACTGGTTTGATATCCTTGCAGTCCAGGGGACTCTCAAGAGTCTTCTCCAGCACAGACCCTCACGTAAATGTAATTAGTGGGAACTTAACTTTGGGGATAATTTATCTATTTTGAGTAATGTTAGAATCTCAGTGGAGAGGTTTAAAATCATCTTTGTTGTCCAAGGGTGGGATTTACCATGAGCGCTGTGCGGGGCGGAGCAGTCATGCCTCCCTTAGCCCTTTCATTACTTTGGGAAAGGACCTGATTTTTGTCCTCAGCTATAAAAACTTAGAGGACTGCGTGTTTGTAATTGGTGCAGATCAGATCCTCTGCACCCAGAGCGACCAGAACTGAGAGGACCTCAGTCCTGTGTTTCTTTCCTTTGGAGTATGTTCCGGTGTCTTTAACTTTACTGCCTCTGCTCTGTTGAACTTTCCTCCTTCCAAGGCTTTTTATTTCGATTTCTGTCCCATCTCTTGCTTTTTCCTCCCTCGGCTGCCTCAGAGCAAAGCCCACACTGTCATTCGTCCCGGAATAATTCTCTGAGGGCCGAGAAGGAATCTCTCAGAGACTGTCATCCTTCCCCTTGCCTGCTTGGGTTGCCTTTTTCACTGTTGTAAACTGCTCTGAACTCTGAGCTGAAACAATGTAGTTCATTGAGTACTATAACATTTCATTCTAGAAACTCTCCTTGGAACTTGGCACAAAATGAAAAGCTTTGATGGGTGAGACAGTGATAGAGAGAGGGGTGTGTTGTTCGGTTTCTTCAAGATGGGTATGGTGACAGTCAAAGTTGCTCAGTCGTGTCCGACTCTTTGCGACCCCATGGACTATACAGTCCATGGCATTCTCCAAGCCAGAATACTGGAGTGGGCAGCCTTTCCCTTCTCCAGGGGATCTTCGCAACCCAGGGATTGAACCCAGGTCTGCTGCATTGCAGGCAGATTCTTTACCAGCTGAGCCACAAGGGAAGCCCAAGCTATAAAGTCAGTATCAATAATACTATGTTGTTTTGCTTAAGAGGAGTGAAAAGGAGTTACCAGAAGCAAGCAGTGAGAGCTTTTCATTTTCAGATAGAATTAGTTTAGATTTCACCCCATCACTGCCTCAGTCCCTGGATGGACAACCTCTGAGCCACAAGCAGGCGCAAGCTCGGGCGCTGCTGCTGTGCCCCTGGGTGTTTTCCCAGCAGGCTCGTCTTTACTAAATAATGGCTGGTATTCATCAGGCGCTTGCTCTGTGCCGGGCGTTGTACTGTGCCCTTTGCGTGCCTTATCGCCTTTAGTCCTCTCAGTAGCCCTATGGGTTGTAGAATCTCATACCATCTCATTTCCCTGAGGTTTCAGGAGTTGAGCAGCCTTTCCAGGGCCACACTGGGTGTTGAATTTGGGTGTTTCTGACTTGCCTGAGGTCCATGTGAGCAGGAGGAGGACGGAAGGCAGAGGCTGGGGAGGAGCACCTTTGGGGTGTTGCTCCTGTTTTTGCTGTTGGGTCAGGGCCGAGCACCATTCCCAGCATGTCAAGTTGGGTGGGGTGACCAGTTGGCAGGGCTCGGAGTCAGATAGCTTATTTCAGCCCAGGAATGGAGCAGAGTGGGGACAGGCAGATGGTGAATAGGCAGAACCAGTAGAGCGGCAGCCTTGTTCCCCCGGCCGCATTCTTCCTTCATCAAGGGGAACCTTCTTACCTTTTCTTGACCTTCTCTTCTGCCAACTGTGGGCTTCCCAGGTGGCTCAGACGGTAAAGAATCTGCCTGCAGTGGGGGAGACCTGAGTTCGATCCCTAGGTCAGGAGGATCCCCTGGAGAAGGGAATGGCAACCCACTTCAATATTCTTGCCTGGAGAATCCCATGGACAGAGAAGCCTGGCGAGCTACAGTCCATGGGGTTGCAAAGAGTTGGACTCAGAGACTAACACTTTCAGTTCACTCTCTTCTGACTGAAAAACCGGTCTTGTTACTTACTCCCTAGGCTGTTGTCTCCTTTCTGGCTCAGGGGAAACTGCCCACAGGTTAAGGATGAATTGAGTAGTATAACAGGGAGCAAAATAATGCGAAAGGCAGAAGAAGGAAAAACGAAGCATGGTTTCAGTTTGCCAGGCATTTTCTCGTTTATCTGTTGATTTGATTAGCAACCAGTACCCAGTCAGGGGAGGCAAAGATGGTTATATCCTCATTTTACATGTGGAAAAATGCAGTCAGTGCATATTGAATGATTATTCAGGGCTTCTTGGTAGAAAAACCAGCCTGAGGTTTGAGCTCCACCTCCTAGAATTCTTTGCGCTAGACTCATCTGCACATGCGCACATGAACTTGTATGTTTAACATACCCCCGGACACCTGGTGCCAAAATCATATCCCCAAATGCTGACTCCAGTGAGTTACTTATATATGTTATGCACATCATTTAGTGGGTAAATCTTGAGACATTTAACTTTTAACAGCTCCTACAGGCCCCTTTTCAGGTGCCCACTCTTGAGTGTCCTGGATACCCGTTGTGGTTTTTTTTTTTTGGATAGTGGATTCATGATTGAGTTCATTTCCAGGGGAGAAAACCCCTGGGCCTTGTCTTCTTCCTCCAGACTGTTTGATGACTCTTGCAGCCGGCCATTCTGACCTTATCTGACTCCTTGCTGGTAGAGGTTTATGGAGCTTTTGTTTTGTTTCTCTTGCGGCCAGCTTTGCAGCTTGGAACGATACTGGAGGAGTGACATGGGTCCAAAGTGGGCTGTTCTGTGTAACTTCTTGTTCCTCTCAGTTGCCTGGGAGATCAGTGAGCCCAGTTATCAAATGCCGCCGCTGTGTTCAGCCCTGTGGACGATCCAGGGTGGAGAAGAGTGATCAAAGTACCTAGCAAGGTGCACTGCATTCATTCATTCGGTAGCTCAATATTGAACTCCTCTCCTGTGCCAGGCCGTATCCCGAGTACTGGGGGTGTAAGGGCAGACTCGCTTCTGCCCTCATGCATCTAGTGAAGGGCACTGTCAGTGCAGTGGGCATTCAGTAAATAAAATATTGTCATTAAGGCTATTCCTGTAATAATTGTAGTGATGTCATTAATAGAATAGTGAGTGCTTTACCATCTTGATGAGATTATGGGAAATGAAGAGATCGTATTATCACACCCAGTGGTCTGCCTCCCTGTAACTTCTCCTTATCAAACCAGCAGACTCTTGAGAGTCAGGAATGTGTTTTCTGTTGTTGTTGTTTGTGTGTCTCCTGGCTGGAGGATGAGAGTTGTAAAGGTTCATCACTCCTTTAGCTGGAGTAGAACACCGTGTGTTTGAATTAGGAGCTTTGACCCTGGGGATTTGTGTTCTGAGAGTTACAGGCCCCTGAGCATCTTCCTGGAACTCCAGTCTGGGATCTATCTCACTGACGCCAGCGCCCTTCCTTCCTGGCCTGACTTTTTTTTTTAATTTCGTCACGGCACACATGTTTTCTCTGTTTGTGGTGTGAGCTTCTCATACTGTGGAGCATGGGCGCTAGAGCTCACAGGCTTAGTAGTTGTGGC
>NW_011494940.1:2487468-2487707 GCF_000754665.1 Bison bison bison
GTAACGAATGAAGAGGACTTCATTAGGAAATTGGACTGCAAACCTGATCAGCATCTGAAAGTGGTTTCCATTTTCGGAAATACTGGGGATGGGAAGTCTCATACCCTCAACCACACTTTCTTCTACGGCCGAGAAGTCTTCAAAACCTCCCCTGCCCAGGAGTCCTGCACTGTGGGAGTGTGGGCAGCATATGACCCAGTCCACAGAGTAGCCATGATAGACATGGAAGGGCTCTTGGG
>NW_011494940.1:2487807-2509288 GCF_000754665.1 Bison bison bison
TCAGAAGCTTATTTGAAACATTTCACTAAGGAGCTCAAGGCTACCACTGCCCACTGTGGCCTGGACGTCCCCTTGTCCACCTTGGGCCCTGCTGTTATCATTTTCCATGAGACTGTGCACACCCAGCTGCTGGGCTCTGGTAAGTAGATGGGGTTCGGTTGTCATACTTTGACCTTTCTGGGTACACTGGGCTGCAGTAGTGACTTGGTGGCGGTACATTGCCCAGAAAAATTTCTGCCTGGGCAAGACATAAGGAAGTGTTTCAAGAAGGACGACATGATCAACCATGTCAGAATCTGCTCATGGGCAGGATGAGGATTGAGAATTGCTGATTGGCTTTGGCGATATAGAGGGCCCTGGTGATCTGGGTAAGACCGTTTCCCAGGGATGGTGGGCCTGAAAGCCTGATCAGAGTGGGATCAAGAAAAGAGAAGGGAAAAACTTAAGGTAGTATATTGATCTCTTTCTTCTATAAAGGGAAGCAGGTAAGTGACAGCAGGAGGCTAATGTGGGATTTCAAGTTTTCCCTTTATTGAACTTTAAGACGCGAGGTATTGCAGATACTTGGGTATTGCTGGGAATGATTCACTAGAGCAGGAGTGATGCACAGGTGGAGGGCTGACCTTAGGAATGTGGACGGCTCATCTGTAACAACAGGAGAGAAGGGAGATTATATGGACACGATTACAGGTAAGTAGGTAGGCGTGGTGGAAGGTGTCTTCTTGTTTCTGTTTTCTTAGAGAAATAGGAAGCAAGAGCATCGCCCGAGTGGGAGGGTGAGGGAGCAGGTGCGACAGGGATTGGATGCAGTGGGGGCAATAGTGTTGGCTCCAAAAACAGTTTCATTATGAACGTTCGTTTAGTTAACAAAGTTTATTAAGTGCACAAGGTCACATGCTGACTGCCAGGACCCCAAACTGAAAAGAAAACCAATTCCCACCCTCGAATAGCTGGTAGTCTAGTTGGAGAGGCCACATGTGTTCCATTCCGTGGTGGGTGTCGCTCCTGGAGCTGTGAGTGTGCAGAAGAGGGACACTGTACACATCTTTGTAGGAAAGAGGAGGTGACATTTGAACTTTAGAGACTGGCTAAATAGAGGAGGGGAGGAAGGATGGTCTAGGAAGATGAACCTGTAGTGGTTTGAAGGAGCTTATTGTGTTCAGGGAACTGTAGGTATTTGTACACTGAGTTCCTGGATTCTGTTCCTGCCCATTTCAATGCATTCTCCTCAAAGGATGGGGAGTGATGTTTTTTAAAAGCTTAATTTATACTTTAGGTCATGTCATACTCCTGCTTCCAACCTGTCAATGGCTTTCCATTACATCAGGATACAATCTAAACTCCTAATTATAGTGTCCTCACTCCTGCCTCTGTCTCTGAACTCTGCTTACCCCTTTCACTCCCTCCACTAGCTATACCAGACTTTTCTCTGTTCCCATCTTTGTACATGCTACTCTGTCTACCTGGAACACACTTTCCTCCAGCCAGCCATCCTCTTTCAGATTCAGCTCAACTCTCAGCCCTTTGGAGCCTTTGCCAAGTGTCTCCTTTAAAATGGTCCTTCCTGCACCCTGGTGGTCCTGTCTTGTTAGATCACCCTGTTCATGTTCATCAGGGCAGCTGTCGCTCTCCGAAATCATCCTGTTTGTTTGCTTACTGGTTTTTGATCTTTTCCCCTTGGAATGGAAACTCCAGGAAGGCAGGAACCTTGCCTGTCTTATTCACTGCTGCCTTTGAAGAGCCTGGGTGAGTGCTTGGCGCACAGGAGGCTGTCATCAGGTACTTGCTGAATGAAGAGGCTCAGTGTGTCTGAGGCTTAGATTGTGTGGGAGGGAATAGTGGACACAGTCAGGGATCAGATCATGCGTGGATGGCCTTGATTTAGGTCTCAAGTATGACAAGATCCCTTGAAGGATTTTAAGTAGGGAGTTAATGTGATCAGATCTGTATTTTCAAAAAGATCCCCCACGGCCTGTTGCAGGATGAACTAGAGAGGCACGTGTAGAGGCAGGGAGGTGGCCAGGAGCTTATCACAGTACTAGGTGAGGAGTGATGGGGCCTGAGCCAGGGCAGGGCAGCAGGTGGGGAGTGGACAGACTGGGACCCTATTAAGGAGTTAGAATCCGAAGGATCTGGGTCTAGGATACCTCCCGTGATTAGCATTTTTATGCCACTTTGGATCTTCACAGCTTTGGTGAGGGGAAGGTCTAATTTCCTGTTCAGGGTTTTGAAATAACCAGCCTTTCAAAGTAACTTTTTTTTCCATAGGCTTTACTTAAAAAAAAAAAAAACAACCTTCTTTATTTTTGGCTGTGCTGCATCTTTGCCGCTGCATGGGCTTTTCTCTAGATGCAGCTTGCGGGGGCTGCTCTCTAGTTGCAGTGTGCAGGCTTCTCGTTGCAGTGGCTTCTCCTCTTTCGGAGCACAGGCTCTAGGGCGTGAGGGCCTCCGTAGTTGCGGCTTGCGGGTTCTAGAGCACAGGCTCAGTAGTTGTGGCGCATAGGCTCAGACACTCTGCAGCATGTGGGATCTTCCCGGAACAGGAATCGAACCTGTGTCTCCTGCGTTGGCAGATGAATTCTTCACCACTAAGCCATCAGGGAAACGCCCCTGCTTTTTTTCTTTTGCTTTATGCCTTGCACTATGCTAGGTGCTTGTTTATTTGTTTTTTTTTTAAATAAAAGCTGAATAACAAAGATAACATTTTTTTCCTTAAATTTTTAAACATTTTTATTTTTTTGCCTGTGTCACACAGTATGTGGAATCTTAGTCCCCTGACTAGGGATCAAACCTGTACCCTCTCCAGTGAAAGTACAGAGTCTTAACCACTGGCCCACCAAGAAAGTCCCAACATTTTCTTAAAATAAATGCAGACTTAATGTTTCTTTGTTACTCAGCTCAATCAACAGCAGCTATGTTTTACAAATGAAGAAACTGAACTCAGAGAGCTTAGGTTATGTAACCAAGGAGTTTCCAGCTAGTAGGCTGCAAAATTGGGAGTCTGAATCCAGAGTTGTTTGTGGATCCAGAACTCTGGCTACTTCTCTTTGATGACTGTACCTTTAAATTGAGCTAAAGCCATATTTCCAGTGTTTAATTGGAATGATTTTGTTGTTAAAATATTAAAGGAAATTATGCTATATGACTCAGGGAACTCAACCCGGGGCTTGGTCACAACCTAGAGGGGTGGGATGGGGAGGGACGTGGGAGGGAATGTTCAAGTGGGAGGGGACATAGGTAAACCTATGGCTGATTCATGTTGATGTTTGGTAGGAATTAACACAATCCTTCAATTTAAAAAAATAAATTTTAAAAACAACATAATCCTTTGTCAGCACAGAATCTAGTTTCTAAAGAATAAAATAATTTAGGTTTTAAAAAAAAAATTAAAGGAAATTAAAACCAAAAGTCCGTCCAAGTTTTATCTCCAAAATGATTATTGAATCTGTTTATACTGCTGCTCCCTAAATTTCTGGATAAATGTTAGATAAACTACGGGAAGGCTGATACCTTCACACAATGGCAGTTGTCTGCAACTTCACCAGCATAAGATCAGCGCTTCCAGAGCAGCTATTTATTTTAAATGCTCACTAGAAGGTGACTGGTGAAATCCATCCATAGGATGAAAGACTTATGTAGCTGTTAAAAAGAAGGAGATGTCTCCTCACAGTGTATCAAGTGTCCAAGGACACACGCTTACCGTATGTTGTTAAGTGATGAAAGCAAGTTGCACGTATGTGTTGGGAATTATGTAGGAAAGAAAGTCTGAAAGGGTAATCACTGGACTGTAGTTCCCTTTGAAGAGTAGGAGGGAGCAGAGGACCTACGTTTCTTTCCTTTTATGCTTTGACATGTTTGGATTTTTTACAATAAGCACACTAAAAAACAAAAAGACACTTCTAGTTAAAAATCCATCTTGTAATGCAGGGGACTCTGGTTTGATCTCTGGTTGGGCAACTGAAACCCCCACATGCTGTGGAGCAGCTAAGCCCTCGTGCCGCAACTAGAGAACCCGTGAGCCACAATGGAGATCCCTCATGATGCAGCTTAGACCTGCTGCAGCCATTAAATAAATAAATATTAAAATTAAATAAATGACTCTCTCTTTTTTTTTTAAGTTACTTCCTTGAAGTGTAACACACATACCAAAAAGTGCACAGTATATCAGAAGTGTATCCCTGAGCACTTTCACAAGCTGAGGGTACCTGTCACTTCAATACCAGGCCCCACTTTACAGAAACCCCTGCTTGTGCTTCCTTCTAGGCAGTTCCTTCCATCCTGACTTCCAACAGCATAGAGCAGTTCTGCCTGTTTATGTACTTTTATATTTACGGAGTTGCACCACATATTCCTTTTATAATGAAAGACAGGAGACTTAAGAAAGGCCCCTGTTCACACACCTGTTTCCACAGATCACCCCTCTGAGGTGCCGGAGAAGCTCATCCAGGACCGGTTCCGGAAGCTGGGCCGCTTCCCGGAAGCCTTCAGTTCCATTCACTACAAGGGGACGAGGACCTACAACCCTCCCACTGACTTTTCTGGGCTTCGGCGTGCTCTGGAGCAGCAGCTGGAGAACAATACCACCCGTTCTCCCCGGCACCCCGGCGTCATCTTCAAAGCCCTGAAGGTCAGTTGGTTTCTGGCCTGAGTGCTTCTCACTGGGGCACCAGTGGGTGGTTAGGACACTCAGTTCTCCAGCTTCTGTTGGTGCTGGTGATTAGAAACCTGGGCCGCAAAGAGAGGATCTGTGAAAGGAAGGGCATGAGTGCAGTGTGTTACCTGTTGAATGGTGTCCTCTTGCCAGGAACATGAATCTTGGATGATAATTAAAAGGTCCTCATCTTGGAGAAAAACCTTATTTTACCATTCTTTATAATAAAGACATCAACTCAGTTCCTGCCAAGACTGCTTCTGTTTTAAGGTTTACTTTGTATACGCCCCTGTGTTACCATGCCTGCAGGCGGAGGACAGAGGAGCAGGGAGGGAACAGGGTCTTTGGAGCAGTGCTGGGAGTGTGGGATTTGGAGAAAGGACACTGTTGACAGGAAGACTTGAGCTAGGGATTTGAGGGTGCTCTGAGGGTTAGGGCATAGAGCCCGAGACCGGAGGAGATAGGAGAACCGGTTTCCATAAAGCTAGGCTGGCCTGTTTGACCCAGGAACAGACTTTGGGCATATGCTGATTTGCTTCATCCATGGAGTCTAAAAGGTTTGCGGTGGGACACAGTGTAAGCAATTTCTGCATCTGGGTAAACTGTATATGGAAGTTTGTTATAGTATTTTTGCAACTTTTCTACAGGTTTGAAATTACATCAAAATGAAAAGTTAAAAAAAACAAGAGAAGGGAATGAAAAGTTACTACTCAGACAAGTTTATGGTTTTTGCATAGTGGTTACTAAAGGCTGTGTTTAGTAACCTCACAAAATTCATATCTTGAAATACTTTAATGCCCAATTAGTATACATGTACTAGTATACATACATATCCAGGGGTTTGGGAGGTGACTGGGTCATCAGAATGGAACCCTCTTGAGTGTCTTTAGCACCCTTACAAATGGAGCCCCAGAAAGCTCCCTTCCACCAAGTGAGGACACTGAGAAGGCACCATCTGTCAACCAGAAGGCAGACCCCCGCTTGGAGGCTGCCATGCTGCACCCTCATCTTGGATTTCCAGCCTACAGGACTGTGGCGAATAAATTTCTGTCATTTATAAGCTTCCCAGTCTGTGGTATCTCATTATAGTATCCTGATTGGACTAGAAAAACTTGGGACTCTGGAGTCAGACAGAGTTGTGTTGGGATCCCAGTTCTGCCATTTACCTGTTGCTTGGTCTTAGGAAATTTGTTCGTTCATCCATTCAACAAATAAATGAGTGGATCTCTGTGTCAGAGTTTGAGGTGCTGGAAATAACCGTGGAGAATAAGATAGACACCAGTGTTTGCCCTTATAGTATACTTCTTCAAGGGCTTCCCAGGTAACTCCATGGTAAAGAATCTGCCTACCAGTGCAGAAGATGACGAGTTCGATCCCTGGGTCGGGAAGATCCTCTGGAGGAGGAAACGGCAACCCATTCCGATATTCTTGCCTGGAAAATCCCAGAGAGAGAGGAGCCTGGTAGGCTAGAGTCCATGGGGTCACAGAGTCGGACACGACTGACCACACATGTCCTTGTAATGGCTTAGAGGTAGTCAGGTGGAAGATTACACCCAAATATTGGGAACATTCTTAAATGCAGGCTGAATCCGTACTACGTTATACAAAGGGCTGTAAAATCTGATCCTTAAGACTATTGACAACTAGGCCAATGGCTGCGTTATAGAGTTCCTTAGGTTTTCTCAAAGTTAACCTGCTTAGTGTTTGCAGAAGCCCTTCAGGGACACCAGGTGCCGTGAGCAGTAAGTAACCTGTGCTCAGAGTTCTTGGATGCCCTCCTCCAGGCCGGTTTGTCAGGTCCCTTTCTGCTGCTGTTGTTGTCACATTGTGTTTTTACGAGGTGATATGATTCATGAAGCTTTCTGTGATTAAAAAGAGCCTGGTCAGCTGGAATTTTGAGGACTCTTGGTAACCATTGGCCTCAAGAGTTTACCTGGATCTTGTATTTCCTGTTCTCTGAGGCAGGCTCTGTGCTGTACTGAGGTGTGGGCCCACAGCTCTGTCCATGGGATGGAGTTACCTGTTTAAGCTTGTGCTTCGGGCTCTCCTCAGGGAACTCTGGGGTCTTGCAACTTGTTCAGATCCTTGAAAAAATTGTTTTGTCTTTTTCTGGTTGTTTTTAATCTTCTTTAAATTAGAAGTTGTTCATTCTCTGATAATCATGCTTAGAGAAAGCTACCTTTAAGGTCTGCATTAGGCAAATTGACCTAGGAGAGGTGTATTGCTATTAAAATACTCTTAACAGAAGTCTTCATAGTTCAAAGCAGTGTATAATATAATGGCCATTTATTTTTGTCCACTTATTTTTTGTTTTATGTTGTATTTTTTTTCTTTTAAGGTGGCCTTGCATTCTTTTTTGGAACAAAAGAGTAGGGATGGTCATAAACAGATAAATTATCAGTGCCAAAATAGCTTGTTTGACTTTCTGTTTCTCCCATTTTTTTCTTTCTCTACTGGTATTTATTCTTCACCTTGTCCAGTGCCTTACTGACTCCCTGAAGAAACACTTCAAGAAGCCTTGGGATATATTCTAGTATGATTTATATGATTTTGTTTCCTCTGTGATTTTCTCTTTATTTTACATAAGATACACAGGAATATTGTTAGGAAAAAAATGTATAAACCTTTTGGGAAAATTGGGAGGCACTGTGTGCACTGTGAGGCAAGACTGTGATGGCCAAAAAAAGAAATCGCAACCCTCTAGCAAGACCACCACTGTGCAAGGGTGAACACTGACAGGTTAGGCAATAAAATGTCAAAAAGGATATGAAGTACTGTAAACTTTTACAAACTTCTGGTTGAGGTAAAATTAGTATAGCCACTTTGAAATGCAGTGGTATAAAGAAATGCATAATATATATTCCAACCATGTCATTTCTAGAAACTGGCCATAAAGCAACTCTTCCACAGGAACACAGAGACCTATATGAGGATGTTAATGGCAACAGCCTTGTAATAGCAAAGAAAAAAGCAAACTAAGTGTGCAAAAAATAGATAAATGGGGCATTATATGATTCTTTGCTACTTATTTTAAAAAGAGAATTGGGGTTGTGATGTATCTATGTGTCTTATATACTTTGCTTTTTTTTAATGGAGTGTTGAAGCCTAGCATTTTTTCCATGCTATTAAATATCCTATAAAACCATGTTTTTTTAAAAATAGCTGCATGCTTTTTCATTTATATGGATGGATCATTTTTTATATGTAGTAGTTCTGCCCTTATTTTAATAGTACTTTCCATTTTTCCTTATATTTTCTGAGTACCTAAAGGTATTGCCCCGGAGAAGGCAATGGCACCCCACTCCAGTACTCTTGCCTGAAAAATTCCATGGATGGAAGAGCCTGGTAGGCTGCAGTCTATGGGGTCACTCAGAGTCGGACACGACTGAGCTACTTCACTTTCCCTTTTCACTTTCATGCAGAAAGAGAAGGAGAAGGAAATGGCAACCCACTCCAGTGTTCTTGCCTGGAGAATCCCAGGGACAGGGGAGCCTGGTGGGTTGCCGTCTCAGGGGTCGCACAGAGTCGGACACGACTGACGCGACTTAGCAGCAGCAAAGGTGTTGCCCACATTCTGCCTAATTCCTTCAGGTAAATTGCAGCTCCCATTGCTGCTGGCCAACCTTTCTGTGGAGTGTTTACTGATGTCATGTTCTGTGCTCTGCACTGACGTGTATTTTTCATGTTATCCTCATACCAACTCTGAGGTTGAGAAACAGAGGCACAGAGAGGTATGCTAATTTGCCCGAGATGGCTTGTCTGGTGAGTGGTGGAGAATTTGTTTTTTTAATATTCATTTATTTATTTGGCTGGGCCAGGTCTTAGTTTGCAGCCTAGCACTCGGGATCTTCAGTCTTTGTTGTGGCACGTGGGATTGTTTTTAGTTCCAGCATGTGGGATCTAGTTCCCGACGAGGGATTGAACCCAGGCCCCCTGCATGGGGAGCGCAGAGTCTCAGCCACTGGACCACCAGGGACCTTCCAGTGGTGGGGATTTGAACCTGGTAGTCTGGCTCCCAAGTCTGTGCCTTTAAACCCTGGGCTGTATTCCTTCTCAGTAGTTACTCGACTTTTAAGAAGGTCAGAAGATGGGTCGTCTTTAAAGGTTCCTGATGCATACTGCCAGTTGCCTTTACAAAGGACATTCTTATAAGTTGTATTTGAGTGTTTGGTTACTTTAAAAAGTTATTTTTTAAATTGTAAAAGCAATGTGTGTTTGTAATGAACAATTGAAATAGTACAGATTCAAATAGTACAATCCAATAGTAAGGTATGACTTGAATCCTTTCACTCCTGTCCCCCTCACTGTATGATAACTGTTATAATACTTTCTGACATACACTTCCAGAAATTTTTGGTGCTGCTTCGGTGCATACAGAAATATATGTATGTAATGTTTGTATACATTTTCTCCCTAAATAAGTCAGATCATAGAGAAGTTAAATCTTTTTTTCCTTCCTCATATTCTTTTCCTGTTCATTATTAAACAGGAAATGTGATTAATGAGCAAGATTGAGGAGTTGTAGAATGTGTGTGTGTGTGAGCATGTGTGTGTGTATGAGACCTTCAGTCACTTTCTGCTCTAGCGACTTGCCCGTGTGTTTCCCATTCATTCTGCTGATCTAGTCACTCTTCCTGCCATTTAGCCTCTTTGTGGTCCAAGCCCCAGTTCCTTTTCTCCAGGGGAATTTTTCTCACTTCTTAACCTCTCACTTGTTTGCTCAGTTTCCACAGTAGCAACAGCTCAGATACCTACCAGCAGAGCATATTCTCACTGATGAAGTAAGTCTGTTTAAAGAAAAGAGATGCTCAGGTCCCTATTGACCAAGGAAGTTGAATATTGAATTAACTGTTGTTGCCTGTATTTACAGTTATGAATAATGGAGAGAACCATTTTAAGGTTGGATTCTTACAGGTGTTATGTAATACCTCCTTTAGCCTCCGATCTCTAAATGTAGGAACTCTGACTCTCTAATTCTATCATATCAGGAAGCACCTATTAAGTATTTACGAAGTTATTATATATTTGGGGGGGGAGGTGGCATCGTGGATTACCTAAGAGTCTCCATTTTGAATCAGAAAATTCACTGCTAGCCTTTGATGACTGGAGTGAAACTTACAGGTTAGATAGTAAGAGCTGTACTGTTGTCAAGGCAACTAAAGTTCAAGATCATCTAGTCTCCAGGCAGCCTTTTCCAGACTGACCTCAAATACTTTCCCAAGCTTTCTCAGGAAAGGTCCTTCCCTGCCTCTTATGGCTTTGGGGCCTCAGGAGGGAGGGAGCCCAAGAAACCCTGGAATGATGTGAGGCTTGAAATTCTTGAAAGAGATGAAGTATATGGATTAGGTGGTAATGTTCACACTGGAAAGAAACAGGTTATAGAGGAAGGAAGACAGTGTCTCCTTACCCTTGTATCTAAAACACATGAGCATCAAGCTTTTTTTAACAGTTATTGTTATGTTTCCATACTTTTTTTTTGGCCGCATCATCCAGCATGCAGAATCTTAGTTCCCTGACCAGGGATCAGACCTGTACCCCCTGTAAGGGGTGTGTGGAGTCTTAGCCATTGGACTGCCAGGGAAGTCCTATTCCCATACTCTTGATTCATGTAAGTCCTCCTGATGCTTGTCAAGGTCTGATTCATTACTGACTGCCGGCTCTTCGGTGAGTTGTGAGAGAAATACGATGCTTGTGTTACCAGCATTTGAAAGGATGGGTGGCCAGCATCTGAAGAGGTGAGGCTGGTTGGTCTTGGAGTTCTCTTTCTGATGTCATAAGAAGTTACTGTTGCCTTGGCAAACGTAAGCCAACAGTTGTCTAGGGCCGGTGACGATGGAGGTTCTATGGGGATTTGTCTCATGGTGATCAGGCTGCAGATTGTTTCATGCTAAGCCTTGAGATATTTAGAAACGTCCTCATTTTTCTGAAGATCTTCCAGAGTGAATCAGGCCACTTGAGTTTGGAACAGAAAAAACCTTATGCTGTCACTATTATTGGGCTGCAATTTTACATTTACTGGGGAGTGGCATGCCTTCTGAGTTCAACCCAGCTGTTGGATTCATGCTAAATTTGATATTTTCCCTAAGAAAAAGTATTACTTAGGTTATCCTTTCAGTTACCTATTTAAAAGAGAAACGAGGGCTAAAAATGCTCTTCTTTGGGTTTCATTATACATCTTTAGTAGCTTCTGCGTTCCTTTTTTAGCTCTCTTTTTTTTCTTTCTTATTTTAACACTGCATTTGGTACTTAAGCATCTTTTTGCAGCTAAATATTCACCCACAAATGCAACCAGCCATGAAGACCAGGGAGCTGTCATGGAAAGGAGAGAAGCTCTTATATCCCTTCTGTTAGCTGGATCAGTTGGTGAGGGTATCTGAAGGATAAAATTAAAGAATTCTCAGCATAAAAAATAAAAATATTAATCGTGGCAGCTCACGGTTTCTGAGCTCTCAATCTATGCCATGTGCTCTGTGGAGTAACTTCATTTGATCTCACAGTGTAATCCATGGAGACCCCTGCTCCAATAGCCACCCCCATTTTACAGATAAGGAAATTGAGGCACTTGAAGAGCTACCAACTACAGGCTGAAATAATTTTTTGTGGGGGGTCCTCACATTTATGCAAATTTTCCATTTGGTTTCATGCTATACCCAAGTTTATTTTTTAAGTAAAAATAACTTCCTGGGACTTCCCTGGTGGTCCAGTGGTTAAGATTCTGTGCTTTCACTGCAAGGGGCATGGGTTCAATTCCTGGTCGGGGAACTAAGATCCTGTATACCACGTGGTGTGGCTAAAAAATAAAGCAAAAACTTCCTCCCCAAATCTTTCAGTAAATGGACACATTAGGAAGATGATTCTCTGTTTGCCCACCAGCTAGCCCCAGAAGGTTAGGCACACAGCTGTGTGAGAAATACAGAAAGAGTTATCAGTGATTTGGCCAATCAGTGAGTAGTTAGGCATAAATTAGAGAGGCCTGTGGGCGTGGGATAAGACCTGGTGCAGAGGCAGGGCCAAGGTGAGGAGGAGAGGGTGGGTGGGTCGGCGTGTGCGTGGGGCTTGGTGTGCGTGGGGCTTGGTGCTGGGGCACTTCATTGCAGAGGTCCTAGTTGAGTACTTGTTAAGACGTGTGCTGGACTGAGAGGAGGATCCAGAGGTAGTACGTGCCTTTCT
This sequence comes from Bison bison bison, assembly GCF_000754665.1. Classification (NCBI taxonomy): domain Eukaryota; kingdom Metazoa; phylum Chordata; class Mammalia; order Artiodactyla; family Bovidae; genus Bison; species Bison bison. The sequence continues at coordinate 2,499,629 of NW_011494940.1, forward strand.
TAGTGTTTGTGATCTAGTCTGGGAGATCAGATACATATATCAGGCTTACAGCTTTGCCTCATCACTAACTACCTGCTTCCGATGTTGAGGACAGGAGGTGCTCAGAGAAGGCAGAGTGTGATCTTCCCAGAGTGGTTGGGAAGGCTGCATGGAAAAGGTGAGACCAAGGATAGGTCCTACTCAAAAGTAGGAGAGAGGAGGATGGTGTAGGCTTGACTCTGCTGGGTTTGCGTCTTGTTTATTCTCTTCAATATTCACATGTATATTCCTTTATAGTCTGTCTCCAAATCTTACTTGTTTTCCCTTAGTTACTTTTTACAAAATTACTACCAAGAGAAAAGGACGTATATGTATTAATCTTAGATTGTTTTTTTTGGTCCGAGTCAGAGATTGCCACTTGGTCAGCCGTCACTGGCAGGTCGTATTTTATGGGCATGTTCATTATCTTTGCAGGAGCTGAATTTGAATGCACATGGGTGAGTCCCACACCCTTAGTCTGACACATTCTTTGCCACTACTCTTGTCTTGAACACCTGACCTGACTCAACATTGAGAGCTTGTGCTTTTGAAAACAGTTGGTTTACAACTCAGGGTATTAGGCTTCATTGGGAAAAAGGAAAAGGAGTTTTAATAAATAAGTGTCCTTAAGCGAAATTCTGTTTAGAACTTGAGAATCTTAGTTTAGAACCTAACCTGCCCCTTTTCTGAATCTCATCTTAAAATTTCTTTCACCTTTTTACTAAAGAAAGTAGCATCTTGTCCTTCTGTTTTAAAGCTACTTTTATATCTCTTCCCCTGAGTAGTGCCTGGCTGCCACAGAAAGAGTCGAGACTTAGGAACTGTGAATATTTAATAATTTTTAAAGCCTAGAAAGCCTATTTATATTTAATTCATATGACTTTTTTCACTGCGTATGACTGAAGGGTTGGAGGGGGGAAAAAAAAAATCAGCCTGAAGAATACTTTCAATATAAAGTAGTGAACACAAAGAGGATTAAAAATGGAAGCTTCCTTTAAACATAAAAATTTCAGTCTATTACTTCACATACCTTTATCTTTCTTCTTGGCATTTATTTTGACCGTTTGCTATCTTTTAGGTTAGTTACTATAGTTGATAAAAAGGCTGCCAATACCTAGAATAATTCCTCCTTGCGTTTTGGCTGATAACCCTTTTTTGTACATAGAGATAGTTCTGTGGCCAGTAAACTCCAGTGAGTGTCTGTGGTTAGAACTGGTGGAGACGCCCAGAAAACTCCCAGCGCACTTCTGAGCTCTGTCTCCCTCCGACTTCAAGACAAGCCACCTTCTCAAGTATCGCTTTCTTTCCCAGCTTCACAAAGATGAAATGGGCATTCGTCAGTATCTGGTGGTTTTGAATGAACAGTGGAGTGTGTGACATGTTTATAACTTTCAAGGTCATTAGGAGAGAACAGTAATTTTGCTTCCTTCTGAGCTCTTGGGAAATGGGCCGGTTCTTTCTGAGGTTTCCTGTGGTGAGGATTGGTGTAAGTCAGGCCAAGAAGGTGGAGGTTAAGGAGCAGAAGTCGCTGGCTTCCCGCTTCTAGCCGCAGAACCGGTAAGAAATAAGCCAGCGGTGAGGGCGTGTTAGAAAGGCAGCCAGTGGAAGGCCCAGAGCTCCGAGCTCTCTGCTGAGGCCCTTCGCGTGTCACCTTCCCTCCGCGCAGGCTCTGAGTGACCGCTTCAGTGGTGAGATCCCCGATGACCAGATGGCACACAGCTCCTTTTTTCCAGACGAGTACTTCACCTGCTCCTCCCTGTGTCTCAGCTGCGGGTAAGTCCCCACTGTGGGAAAAGAGCCTCAGAACAGTGCTTCACAGACTTCCCTGTGCCTGCAGATCACGTGGGGTCTGCTTAAGTTAGACTGTGACGAAAGGATGGAGTGAGGCCTGAGATAGGGTATTCCAACAAGTTCCCTGGTGAGCCTAACGGTCCAAGGACCACACTTTGAGGTTGCAGGGGATTACAGGACACATGGTTACGAAGAATTCCCTGAAGATTCCAACCGGTTTAGATGTGAAATTGACTGGTTTGAGTAACTTTCACTGCAGAAAGCTTTCAGTTCAGTCTAGTCACTCAGTCGTGTCCGACTCTTTGCGACTCGATGGACTGCAGCACTCCAGGCTTCCCTGTCCATCAACAACTCCTGGAGCTTGCTGAAATTCATGTTCATCGAGTCGGTGATGCCATCCAACCATCTGTCATCCCCTTCTCCTCCTGCCTTTAGTCTTTCCAAGCGTCAGGGTCTTTTTCAATGAGTCAGTTCTTCATATCAGGGAGCCAAAGTATTGGAGCTCAGCATCAGTCCTTCCAATGAGTATTCAAGACTGATTTCCTTTAGGATTGACTGGTTTGATCTCCTTGCAGTCCAAGGGACTCTCAAGAGTCTTCTCCAGCACCACAGTTCAAAAGCATTTAGCACAGAAAAGAAAAAGCACAGAAAGCTTTAGGTTGCCCGTGTTTCTGTGTTTCTCTTACCAGAGCTTTCAATTCTAGTCATTCCATCCATTCACTGTGCACAGAACTGGGGTAGGATCGGTCCTAGTGGATTCCTTTCATGATGAGGACAGACGCCTAGAGCACCGTAGAATTATCCAGGGAGCTTTCCAAATGATTGAAAGGCTTTGCCTCCAGGGTTTCTCACTTACCAGATCTGGGGTGGTGCCTCAGCACGGGTGTGTTTAAAACGCTCCTCAGGTGATTCTGATGTGTAGCTGAGTTGAGAACATTGAGTTAGGGCAGTATTCTCAAGCTTTATGTATGCATCGCCTCGGGCTTTTGTTAAATGCAGATTCAGAATCAGCAGGTCTCGGTGAGATTCTGTGTTTCCAGCCAGCTCCTGGGTGATGCTGCTGGTCCTTGGTTACAGGGGAAACAGCAGTGATTCTCAATTTTAGCATGCCTCAGGAAAACCTGAAGGACATGTTACAACAGGTAGTTGGGCCTTGCTCCCAGTTTCTGATTCAGTAGGTCTGACGTAGGGCCTGAGAATTTGCCCTTCTGCTAAGTTCCCGGGTGATACTGATGTTGCTGAATGGGGACCGCACATTGAGGCTCACTGGATTAATTTGAACTGTTGATAGTTCCTCAGTCACAGGCCAGTGACTTGTTGGATGGAGCCTGGGGGTTTAAATGCAGTGTGTCAGGGTCAGATTGCAGACTCTGTCTTGTAGACACTGGCCCACCTCTCCACTGCTTTCATCACTTCATCATCTAATCCTGTCCTCCACATTTGCCCATACGGGGGAACCTGAGCCTTTTCTGAAATGAATTGCCTTTTTGCATTGATCCCTATAGGCCACCTCCTGGGCCACCGTATTTGCTCTGAGTTTGTAACAAGGACGTGGTTCTTGGATTATACAGACTGCGCCAGGGAGGACTGAGGCTTGTCTTAGAGAGGAAGGAGGGATGTTAGTTGCCAGTGTGACTTCCTTTAGCGGGCCCCATGAGCCCAGCAAGAGAGGCTTAGGCTCTGTTGGATCATCATCACTTTTCCATTCTAACTGTGCCTTACCAGGGTTTCCAGAGCTTTCCCTTCTCTCACAGTGAAATTCTAAAGTCCTGGTCCCTGGTTTTGCGTTGTCAGGAGAGCAGAGCTCACTGTTCATTTGGAAGGTTTTCTTGTTCAGCTTAAGCCTCCTCTTAATGCATTGTCAGAATTTGAGGGTCAATTTTTGTTTTGCATCTTGGCAGCCTGTTCTGATTAAACTTCTTATTTCATGCTGTTTGGATGTTTGAGTTCCCTGAAGGCTGTTCAGGTTTTATCTCTCATCAAGGTGCTGTCTGCTGGCTCCTCCATTCCTATTGAGGGACCTGGTGGTTTTCCAAGAAGAGATACCCTTTTGGCCCTTTTTCCTCATGCAAGAGTAATAGGTGCACTACCTGTGTAGCACTGTTGATTGCAAGTATGAGAGAGGCCCTTAGTTTCCAAAACAAACTGCTATCTCTCTGCTCCGTATTTGGGGCCCAATTAGTAACAGGGGGTCTAGTTTTGCCCTTGCATCTGGCTTAACGCTTGTGCGTAAGCGGCCCTGGCTCCTTTTAGCAGCTTCATGTCAGCTTTGGTGCCTCCCTCAGGGCTGGATGTAAGAACAGCATGAATCACGGGAAAGAAGGGGTACCTCATGAAGCCAAGAGCCGCTGCAGATATTCCCACCAGTATGACAACCGGGTTTTCACCTGCAAGGTGAGTCCTCCCAACCTCTCCTCCAGCAGCTGGCTTGCTGGCCACACTCCCCTCTTGGAAGACTGGCTTAGGACCACTCTTGACTGTTACCAAAGTATTTGATATTCAAATTGAGTCTATCTGAAACTTCTCTCCAGCTCCAGCCATTAAAAACTCACATGTCTGTTGCCAGGGGCCCCTTGGTTTATTTTTTTTAAGCTTAAACCTCCCCCCTTATCCTGTTGAGCCTGTATGCCGGGTTCATCTACATTGACTGTTTATTCCTAAGAGTGAAATTGCCCTTCAGAAACTTAGTTTGGATGAATTTCTCCTATGACAGTGATAGAATTTGTAGCTCAGTTTTGGGCCCCTGGGATGGGTACACATTCAGATCATAATCATTCAGGGCACTGACTTCTTTGGAGAAAGACTTTCCTCTGTTCTGCTAAAACCCAGGGTCCGTAAGCCCTCAGCAGGTCTGGTTTGCAGGCAATGGGGCCAGACAGGGGTGTGGAGAGGCCAGGGGGTCTGGTGGACAGAACAGAAGCTGGCAGAGTGTTCCGTGTTTCAGGCCTGCTACGAGAGAGGCAATGAAGTCAGCGTGGTGCCCAAGACGGCTGCTTCCACTGACTCCCCCTGGATGGGTCTTGCAAAATATGCCTGGTCTGGGTGAGTTTCAGTGGCTGGCAGTTGGGTCTGTTTGTCTCTCCAGGCCCCTGGTGTGGAGTTCCAGTATCTGTCTGCCTTCCTTGTAGGTACGTGATCGAATGTCCCAACTGTGGCGTGGTCTATCGTAGCCGGCAGTACTGGTTTGGGAACCAAGATCCTGTGGATACGGTGGTGCGGACAGAGATTGTGCACGTGTGGCCTGGAGTAAGAGCTGTTTTATTTTTCTGTTTTCTCTTCGGGTTGTCCAGTTATTCCTGTGTATGGGAAAGTGGAGCTTGTTTACAATGGTGGTTAACCATGAATTTCAATATGTTGGTGGTTTAGGAAGCTATGATCTGGAGTGCCTTTTTTGTTCTAGACTGTTCATTTTTATCCCATTTCTTGCATAAATATTAGAAACATGATTTAAACTAAAAATTGATATATAAATTGCCTTAGCAAATAAAACTTTATCTTTTCATATTCTCCTCACTCATTTTCCATATGTATGTTTGTATAGATACAATTATAATTAACGTGCCACTTAACTGCTTTTTCTCATACCACAGTTTTGCTTTGTTTCCATATTGCTTTCACGTTCCATGATTTTCATTTGTAATCACTGTGTAATATTCTGTCTAATGTTAAAGTTTGATTTCCCCATTCTCTTCATTTTGAACATTCATGCTGTTTATGATTTTTTTATTATCAAAGAAAATGCTATCGTGACCATCTTCATGTAAGAAAGCCTTTTCTTTGTTTTGGAGTATATTCTTCTTGAAGTATATTCTAAGAAGTATAATCACTATGGACCTTTACTGTTTTTAAATTGGATTTTTTAATTCAAGATGTTGGAAAAACAAATCTATTTATGAGGCAGTGATACAGTGCTTTCATTCTGCATTAAACCACGATTCACACTTGGAATTACCCATCAATCACAGCACATCCAATGCCTTTTCCCTTCATGGAAGAAAGATAAGCGATTTTCTATGTGTTGTTTGCTTCAGTCGTGTCAGACTCTTTTCAACCCCATGGATTGTAGCCCATGAAGCTCCTCTGTCCATTGAATTCTCCAAAGCAAGAGTATTGGAGTGGGTAGTCATTGCCTTCTCTAGGGGATCTTCCCAACCTAGGGATTAAACCCTGGTCTCCTGCATCATAGGCAAATTCTTTATCATCTGAGCCACCAGGGAAGCTCTTTTCTATAAGGGACTTATTTTACTTGGTGGTGTTCCCCTTTCTGGGTGATTCCTAAAGCAACAGATCCTAACCCAGCCTGGGGTGGGGAATCTCTTGGAGGAGGTGTCCTCTTTATAGGATTATTTATTTCCTGGGTTGTATATCTCATAAGCAGAGTAAGTTCTGAATTGAACAGTTGTGGACCAAGTCCTGTGGTCATCTTGAAGAGTAGTATCAGCAATGACTCATAGGGTGTGATGTTGCTTAGAAGCCAAAGGGATTCTGATCTGACCCTGCTCTTCTCTGCCAGGGAATCTGTGGTTCTGAGTTGGCTGTGATGGGTATGTAACTCACCTAAGACCCCTCTCCCTCCTTCCCTTTACTCCCGTCACTCAGAACATGATGGGAGCCTGTGTTTTCATTTCAGACTGATGGATTTCTGAAGGACAACAACAACGCTGCCCAGCGCCTCTTGGACGGGATGAACTTCATGGCTCAGTCGGTGTCTGAGCTTAGCCTTGGGCCCACCAAGGCTGTGACATCCTGGCTGACAGACCAGATCGCCCCTGCCTACTGGAGGCCCAACTCCCAGATCCTGGTATGGTGGCAGGATCCCTGGCACAGCCCATTCTCCTTGTGTTGCTTCACCCTGCCCTTAGCTTGTTCTGCGAGGAAGGCTTGGAGTCTCTGTCCCAGCCAGATGAGCTTCCAGAGTGTGGGAAAGGGTGGGACACACCTAAGACAGCCAGTGTCCTCTTTGTCCGCTGATTTCCCATGTTATTTTCTGAGTATTTCCCTTGTGGTGGATTTTAGTTCACTTTCCCACTAGAGCCAGTTGTTATTGGTCAAATGTCTGAGGTCATACCTATAGACTGTAGAGGAAAGGGAGCCTTTAGAGGTCATTTAGGGTCACCCCCAGCTTGATACACAAACCTCACGGCTCCCACATCAAGGGAGCCCCCAGATTTGGCCCAAACACTTGTGACAGGAAACCTGTTCCTCCTCAGCTTCCCAGAGGCTCATGAGAAACCGTGAAAGAAACGAATCCTTGTTGCTTTTATGGCTGAAATTACAGTCCTTTCTGAGATCCCTGTGACTCGGCCAGGTGGATGTGAGGTACCTTTCCAGCACTTCTTGGAAGAAAATGTTAATCACAGCTGTGCTTCAGTGAGGGTGTTCCATGTGGCTGGAGGTCTTAGGTCCCCTCTGTTGGGACCATCAGCATCCTGCCATCCTCAGATGATCCAAAAGACTCCCTGGGTTGACTTTCTCAGCTGAGCAGACATGAATGACCCCTGCCTCTCTGTTTGTTTTGGGCTTGGAACAGAGCTGCAACAAATGTGCTACATCCTTTAAAGATAACGATACCAAGCATCACTGCCGGGCCTGTGGGGAGGGCTTCTGTGACAGCTGTTCATCCAAGACCCGGCCGGTGCCCGAGCGGGGCTGGGGCCCTGCGCCCGTGCGGGTGTGTGACAACTGCTATGAAGCCAGGAATTCCCAGTTAGGTAACGTGGGGCCCAGGAGCCGCAAGGTGGAGGGGACCTCTCCTTGGCACTGGGTGCTGGGAATGGGACCCTCACCTGCCCAACCCTGTTCCTCCCCGCCTCACTCTTTGAGAGCAGTTGCTCCCCTGGTCTTGCCCAGGCATCCTCTAAGCTCTTTGTTAACTGGGTCCTGGGGGCACTGTTCCTTGGCTGGGGGAGGGTTAAAGCTGTCCTGTGTTTACCATAGGCTTAGACTGAATCTTCTCCTGGAGGAGGTTCTAGGTCATGCTCCTGGCCCACTGTAAAGGAAGGTTATGAAATAGCCCCAGAGACCTGAGGTAGAGGAGTGGCAGACCTCACTGGCTGTGGTGTGCGTGCCCACAGCCCAGACCCTTGCCACCCTTGCAGAATGGCACAGGGTGCCCTGGGAGAAGCGTCTAGAATTTTTCATTTGGGAAATGACTCAGAGGTGATGGCATTTCCTTCATCATTGTCTGCAGATGTCACTGAGGCACAGGGGGACGACGAAGGTGGGACGCTGATCGCTCGGAAGGTGGGCGAGGCCGTGCAGAACACTTTAGGAGCCGTGGTGACAGCCATTGACATACCACTAGGTGGGCCTGGCAGTGCCTCTCGGGTGCGGTGTGTGTGGGTGAGGGCTTGCAGAGTGCCGTGCCTTGGGCTGTTGTTTTGTCAGCCTGCTGACCTGGATTGAGTTGGGCAGCAAGGACGCGACTGAGAATTTACTTTCCCTGCTTCATGCTGAATACCTTGGTGGTTTCATGTCTATTCCTGGAGGCCATCCTCTTAGGCCATCTATTGCTGCATAATAAACCACCTGAAAATGGAAAGGCTTAAAACAATCACGCCTCAACAGGACAGGCAAGCATTCTTCTCTAAGTGGCATTGCCGGGAATTACTGCTGGACTTTCCAGTATGGCAGCTGGACGGGTCTTGAGGGGCCAAGCCAACCTCACTTACACGCTGGCTAGCCTGGCAGGGCTGCCTCGAAGGCTGGGCTCAGGAGAACTTCCCCCTCACCCCATTCCCTGTATTCCCCACGCCTCTGCACATGGTTTCTCCAGTGCTAGCGACTCCTTACGTAGTGCCTCAGGGCTCTCAGACAGGCCTGGGCCTGGAAACCAGCTCTTCTGCTAGAGACTGCTGTAGTCACAGAGCCTGCCTAGATTCAAGAGAAGGGGCAGGGCCTCAATCTGCCACACCAGCCAAGCTGTTATTCCTTTAAGATTGAAGAGAGCCACTCACCTGATGTGAAGGGGCGGGCTTATAACCAGGATGGGAAGAGGGAGATGAAGGGAAACCTGCCAGTGTGCGGAGGGCTTAGGCAGGGCTGACTGGGCCTGGGGCATTCCAGCCCTTCATAGGGGAGAGACCAAGGGCTCCTGGGTGGCTGTGATGACAATTGCATGGATCAGATTTGATCACATGGCTCACAGAATGAGCTGATGACAGGCTTTTGACTTGAGAGTGTAGAAATAGATGGATTTATCCAGCCTGGAGGCTCAAGTTGCATCTGCTCTCAGGTGACCAGGAGGGGCAGGGGCCGCCCTTGGCAGAACCTTCCAACTGTGCTTAACAGGCACTCACTTGCTGAGCACTCACTGGCTGTTGGGTCCCAGCTCATCAGACACTTTATTTCTTATAATCTTGTAACTGCTTTTGAAGGTGGGTTGTTATAGATGAGTAAACCCAAGGCCCTGAGACTCTAAGGAACCTGTCAATCCCACAGCTGACTGACTCAGGCTCAGTGGAACTGGGATGAAGCTGTGTCCTGACTCCAAAGCCCGAACTTCACCATTCCGCCAGTGGTTCTTAATTCAACCGTAGTTTAGGCTCACCTGGAGAGCGTACTAGATAGGCACATATCAGTGCCAGACATCCTGACCTGTGTGGTAGGGGGTGAGGGAGCCCTGGGTGGAAGGGGTGATGTGTGTGTGCTTAGACTGTGAGCCAGTGAAGTGTCTGTCGCTGGCGTCTCGCCCGGTGGGACTCGGGGTGCTGGGTCCCGCGTGTGCCGCCCATCATGGCCCCTTCCGTGACGCAGGTCTGGTGAAGGATGCAGCCAGGCCGGCCTACTGGGTCCCGGACCATGAGATCCTGCACTGCCACAGCTGCCGGAAGGAGTTCAGCGTCAAGCTCT
>NW_011494940.1:2509672-2509830 GCF_000754665.1 Bison bison bison
GGCGGCGGGCCCGAAGGCGTGAACCCCGCCAGGGCGGGCAGCCTGAGCAGCTTAGAGCAAAGGGGAATGAACTCGAATCCACTGCATTTTATTTCAGTTAAAAATAGTAAGTACGTAAACATATACACACACACACACACACGTATATACATACACAT
>NW_011494940.1:2510287-2512287 GCF_000754665.1 Bison bison bison
CCCCCCCAGCCCCCGCGAGCCCCCCATCTACTGAGTGTTGCACTAGGGTTCTTGCTTATTTTGAAGTGTCTTAATTCTTTATTCCCAGACACACGACCCCTTGAGCTGTTGGAGGGGTGGTCATGAGAAATCTTCCAGGGAAAGAGCACAGAACGGACTGTTAGTGGTTTTTTCAAAGTATATACAAACATTTCAGCGGATCATTACGAAAAAATTCTCCAGTCCTGGCGAGAGAAGTCAGATGAACGTTTGTTTCTCAAGAGCTGGGACATCCATATCTGTCGTGACTGGAAAGAGACCGTTGTGCTGAAATCCTGTCATCATGGTGGATTTTATCGTCAATGGCCAAAAAGGAAGAATTCGAAGTGACACAGTTCTTGACTGAACTGGGGGGTGGGCCAAGCTTCAGGGAGGTACGTGGTGGTCACTTGGTGTCACTGACGTGAGCCCTGGAGACGTGTTGGTCCCTCTCAGACCTGCTTCCTTCCCGCCTCCCGTGGCCCAGTGACTGAGGCCTGCTCTAGTACTGTGTATTATTAAATTCGCCGTTATAAAGGAGTCTTCCTGCGGAATATGGACTGTGGCCTCTTTCCTTTAAGGTCATCAGTATTATCTTGCTACCTCTTTCTAGTTGATGAAAAGTGAAAGAAAGTGAAGTCGCTCAGTCGTATCTGACTCTTTGCGACCCCATGGACTGAAGCCTACCAGGTTCCACCGTCCATGGGATTTTCCAGGCAAGAATACTGGAGTGGTGGCCATTTCCTTCTCCAGATCTTCCCAACCCAGGGATTGAATCTGGGTCTCCCGCAGTGTAGGCAGACGCTTTACTGTCTGAGCCACCAGGGACGTCCCCTAGTTGATGAAAGCTGGTGGCTTTTCAGAGCAAAAGCCAAGTGAGAGGTATATTTTACCTGTGAATATCTCAGTTTATTCCCTGGGAATGCTCTCTCCCAGAAGAGATTAGGTGTTACTAGTGACCTGTGGAAGCCCTGGGAAGATACTCTTCTCCTTTTGTATCTGCCCTTTGGTGTCGATCCTCTGCCCTGCCTAGCTCTGTCTGTTCAGCTCCCGTTGAACAACTGTTCACCGTCTCCTGTCCTGTCGTGTGGGGCCGCCCCTGAGCATGGTGTCTGCTGGACCACACAGAAAAGATGCAGACAAGTCTTCCGAACTCGCTTTCTTACACTAGTCAGACCAGGAGAGGGGAAGAAGGTAACCCGGTATCAGAATAACCAAAAGTTCTCTCCTTTGTCCTACACACCCAGTGTTCATCTTGGTTTTGCGGTGGCTGCTTTAATTCAGATGAGGCCAAGAGTGCAGGTGGGTGGGTGGTAGGAGCAAGCAGGGAGATGGGTCCAGAAGTCACCTGTAGGAAAACTAGGTTTAAGGAGATCTTACACTTCGAGGGCAAAAGTAAAAATTCCATTCTCTCTAACACCAGGGGGTTGAATAGATTTCTTGAGCAGGAGACCTTGTTAGCTGTCTCACTCATTAGCAGACCTTAGGCAAACTGCTTTCTTTTCAGTACCTCCCCCCACCCCCCGCCCACGGTATATTGGCATGATCTTCACCTGCTTCGTAGGGTCCTAAGAATTAAACGGGAATAATGGTGAAAAAACATACTCAGTGTCTACATGTGGTAAGTAAGTGCTGGGGAAGCTAAGCGCCCTGGAGGTTTCTGTGAAGCTCAGACTCAACCGATTTGAGTTGAGTTGAGTTCAGTTCAGTCGCTCAGTCGTGTCCGACTCTTTGCCACCCCATGAATCGCAGCACGCCAGGCCTCCCTGTCCTTCACCAACTCCCAGAGTTCACCCAGACTCACGTCCATCGAGTCAGTGATGCCATCCAGCCATCTCATCCTCTGTCGTCCCCTTCTCCTGCCCCCAATCCCTCCCAGCATCAGAGTCTTTTCCAATGAGTCAACTCTTCGCATGAGGTGGCCAAAGTATTCGAGTTTCAGCTTTAGCATCATTCCTTCCAAAGAAATCCCAGGGCTGATC
>NW_011494940.1:2512843-2534373 GCF_000754665.1 Bison bison bison
TTCCAGTCCAGCGTTTCTCATGATGTACTGTGCATAGAAGTTAAATAAGCAGGGTGACAATATACAGCCTTGATGTACTCCTTTTCCTATCTGGAACCAGTCTGTTGTTCCATGTCCAGTTCTAACTGTTGCTTCCTGACCTGCATACAAATTTCTCAAGAGGCAGGTCAGGTGGTCTGGTATTCCCATCTCTTTCAGAATTTTCCACAGTTTATTGTGATCCACACAGTCAAAGGCTTTGGCATAGTCAATAAAGCAGAAATAGATGTTTTTCTGGAACTCTCTTCCTTTTTCCATGATCCAGCAGGTGTTGGCAATTTGATCTCTGGTTCCTCTGCCTTTTCTAAAACCAGCTTGAACATCTGGAAGTTCACGGTTCACATATTGCTGAAGCCTGGCTTGGAGAATTTTGAGCATTACTTTACTAGTGTGTGAGATGAGTGCAATTGTGTGGTAGTTTGAGCATTCTTTGGCATTGCCTTTCTTTGAGATTGGAATGAAAACTGACCTTTTCCAGTCCTGTGGCCACTGCTGAGTTTTCCGAATTTGCTGGCATATTGAGTGCAGCACTTTCACAGCATCATCTTTCAGGATTTGAAATAACTCAACTGGAATTCCATTACCTCCACTAGCTTTGTTTATAGTGATGCTTTCTAAGGCCCACTTGACTTCACATTCCAGGATGTCTGGCTCTAGGTGGGTGATCACACCATTGTGATTATCTGGATCGTGAAGATCTTTTTTGTACAGTTCTTCTGTGTATTCTTGCCATCTCTTCTTAATATCTTCTGCTTCTGTTAGGTCCATACCATTTCTGTCCTTTATCGAGCCCATCTTTGCATGAAATGTTCCCTTGGTATCTCTAACTTTCTTGAAGAGATCTCTGTTTTTCCCATTCTATTGTTTTCCTCTAATTCTTTGCATTGATCGCAACAGTTAGACAATTACAGATGAAACAGATCGGAGGACAGCTTGCACAGATGCCCAGGTGAGGGTGAAACATGTCCCAAGAGAAGGGGCAACAGGCTAAGGTGTGTGTGTTCACATCTCAAGGCCATGTTTTATCCCGAGGCATAAGAAGCCATTGAGTGCAGGCATCTTTGGGGAAAGGTCATTCTCATGGCGGTGGCCTGAAGAGGCAGACGTCAAGGAGTGGGCCTGGAGGCATCTACCGTTGTAACATGAATGGAGAAATTTAGCCTGCAGTTGTTTTCAGAGACGGTTACAGGGAACATTTAGACCAGGACAGAGTGAGGGCTCACAGGTAAGAGGTAAGCAGGTGGTGCCCTTGTTGTGGGCACCGAGTGTTGACCGGTGGGCATTTCTGGTGACCAGTCTGTGCTACTGTTCTCATCCGTTAAGAAGGCCACGAGCAAGGAAACAGCAAAGGGTTTATCGGAGCCTGGTGCTGACGCCACCCTCTGTTCATTCTAGACCTTTCATTGGCACCCGGAGGATCAGGGCAAAAGGCCCTAACAGACCTGCAAGTGAAAAATGCCTCCAGAGTGTATGACAGACTTAGTCTTCGGGACACTCTTAACAAGCAGTGTGCCAAAATGCTTTATCAACTTTGCAGTGAAGTTTAACCACTTTTCATATCATCTAGAACAAATGTTAGGAGCAGTGACCACTAACCAAACATAAGAACAGATTGCTAAATTAAGAATTTTGATCATGTCCTCATCTCTTTTTTTTTTTTAAGCCTAAGGCAAACATACAACTAATTCTTTGACAACTGTATTTGCCTAGTAAGGAACCTGGGCTATGGGACAGTTGACAAGGCATTAGGAAGGTGTTTTGGAATGTGATGTGCTCAGTCATGTCCAACTCTTTGCGACCCCATGGACTGCAGCCCACCATGCTCCTCTCTGTCCATGGGATTTTCTAGGCAAGAATATTGGAGTGGGTTGCCATTTCCTCCTCCAGGGGATCTTCCTGACCCAGGGATTGAACCTCTGTCTCCTGGGTCTCTTGCATTGCAGGTATAACCACCAGCTACATCTCAGAGCTCATCAGGTACTTTTTTGAGTAGTCAGTTGTCTCCTGTCTCTGAGAGACAGTGTACTGTTCAAAAGTGGACTGAGTAGCCACAGCTTCTTTGCAGTACAGAATTGTGGCAAAAGCTCTGCACTAGAGGTGCAATACCAAAGATACTCTCTGTAGAAGGCAGATCTTCTTATGAACAAACTTGTGAGAACTTAGAACTTCTGGGGGTGAAAGTATGAGTGATATTAGGGTCACAGCTTAGCACTTATGCTTGTTTGTGCTCTTCGGGTGGGGGCATGTCACCAAAATCAATCCAAAAGATTCTGCTGTGATTGGTCAGCTGGACCTTTCAATCATAAGGCTATTTCCTGAGTCCTCCATGCAGGTCAGCATGCCAGGGCTGCAGAGATACAGGGGCGATGTCTAAATGATTGAACACCTAAGAATTCTGGTAATTGGCAAGCTTCTTGCCTTTGAGTGCCAGAGCCAGAAAAATTTATTTACTTGGTGATTAAATATGAAATGCTAGCATTGCCCCAAGCTGCCTTGTGATTTCTCCTTAGCACTAGCAGTGTGATACCCAAGTACTGTCAGCAACTAGGAGTGTGGAAAGTAGAGGACGTGGTCTCTTCTGGTACCAAGTGCGAGGTCTGTGATCTGTGGTCAATTTCTCTGCCCAGAAAAGGATGTTGATAATTTTTATATTATTACTACTGCCCTACCTCCTTTATGGGTTGTTTTAAGGGTCTAGTCAGGTTAAGATAGGGGAAAGTCATTTATAAAACCTAAAGCTCTGAAAACATTTATTATAACATACAGCTCATCTATGGGATGACCATTCTGATACTCTAATGAGTTTTGGATTTGTTTCTCTGTACATTAAGTTGTAGGAGGGTTCTGGCAGGACACAGATGTGTAACACTTAAGGGGATAACTGTAGAGTGTGTTAATTGGCGAAGCACATTGGACTAACAACAGAGAGATGCAATTACCAGCTGCAGGTCTGAAGGGACAAATGGAGAGAAGTTCCTGGAATCCAGAGAGCTGTGTTCCAGCAGAAGCTGTAGCCTGGGGTGGAGGGAAACAGCCACAGCTCTGCAAACCCCAAAAGGAGGGGAGCCAGAAACTAACACTCTCCCCTCAAGCTCCTGTCTGCTTTCCTGCTGTTATGTTCGATTGGCTGAACCCAACCCAGGCCAGGGAGCCTGCTGAAAGCTTTGCAGAAAAGCCACGAAAGCTGGCCTCAGTCTCCATCTTTTGTTCCCTCACCCAAGATCTGAGCAGGTGTTGCCGTAGCTGGTTTGATGCTACAGCAGCCAAGCATCACGAGGTTCTAAATCATGAACAGAAGTGACACACCATGTTGTGGTTCTTCATCTGGTAGAAAGACCCGCTCTTTATATTAACACTCTGTATAAACATCTCACAAACCACTTCTCTTGGATTACAAAAAGGCCAAGCCCGTTTTCTTTGAATTGGGGCCCTTGAATGGATGTTCAAGTCACCACGATAAATACAGGAGCTGCTGTATCTAACAGTCTGGAAGGTGCTTCAAGAAATGCACGCTAAGGCCTGCCTAGCATCTGAAAGGATCCACCTTTCCTTTGAAAGCCAATGAATGGTAATAAATGAGAATCTGAGAGATCTGACACTGGTGTTGAGTGAGTTTGAGAAGGCTAATTTAATGATGACCAACTCAGCCTTAAAAATCTTCTTCTAGAGACTCAGAGAAATGACTTTCCCTTCTTCTCACCTGGCTTTCTCAAGGATGTCTTTCTGGGACCCAGGCACTGACTACTAACAGTCTCATCAGGCTTCTTGAAAGGGCTTTTGCTGAAAAAAGCAGCTTTAGTTACTGTCTATCTTCAGCCTTTAGAAAATTATTTTTTGTTAAAAAAAGAGGGGAAGAGAGATCCTAAGGAATTCAACAAGAAATAGGCACCTTTTATGAAAAGGACTTTCAAGGCTCACAACTTAACCGAGATCACTTTACTGAAGTATCTCCACATAAAACATATCACCTCTTCCTCCGCAGCTGGATGGATGGTACATGTGCACACAGTCGACCCACTTAAAATGCCCTCACTGGAAACAGCAATTGTGGCAAAAATACGGCTACCTTAGCTCCCTTGAGTAACATTCACACCCCTCCAGGCCGCACCCTGCAGAGTTAGCTGTAGGAGAAGCAGTAAAGGTCCTGCCGGACAGCCATGAGCAGCCCTGGCGCTCCCCGGGCGCCCCCAAGACGAGAAGAGAAGGCCACGCTGGGGATGTCGGCCTTGGAGGTGGGGTATGGGGAAGGTATGGTTCTGAGTAGTTGGCCGTCGTGGAGGCTCCAGATTCTCGTGTAGCAGTCCTGGCCCACTAAGAGAGAGGGAAGACATGCTGCAGGTTAGTGAGAATGCACAGGACCAGGGCGGAGGGCAGGGGGTGGAAACTGTGGCCCTGGCTTCCACGATTCCTAAGGGCTAAAGGTGATTCCACAAGAGCCAAGCAAACTCACAACGGAAATTGTCTCTACAGATAAGATGTCCCTTTTGAAAATTAAAGTCACAGGTTGCCCTGGTGCTCCAGAATTGCGAGTTGCCGGTGTTCAAAGGGACAAGACGCAAAGGCTGGCTGTGACACCCTGGGTGGTTCATGGGGCATCTTGGCTATTGGGTGGCCCATTCTGTTTCTCTTGGTGACAAGGGCTGTTCAAGAGGGAGCCCAGCCCACCTGTTCTAGATGACATGCAGCTCATTTCCTTTTTATGAGATAGTAACCAGGACGATCTCTTTAATTTCATTACATCCCGGGGCAAACTGGGTGATAACTCTCTCCAAAACATTTTCTGCTTTAATGATTCAGTTCATAAGACTTTATAGTCTTCAGTATTCACAGGTCAGAGGAAAGAGATACCAGACACCACTGATTACAGCAGCCCGGACAGCCAGTATATGCTACTGGGGGAAAGGGCAGACCTCAGGCGTCACGGACTTCAGTGTGTGCTTCCGACCATCCGAGTTGACTCTATGACCTTGGGGGTGGGTCAGTTCGGGTCATGCAGTTCAAGGATTACTGCAGTCAGCCCACTCCCTACATCTGCTTCTCAACAAGGCTCGTATCTTTCCTATCATCCAGAACACAGAAACTCTTCTGCAGTGAAAACTTGTGGAAAATAGACTTAAGGAAGCTAACTGCTGGTGGTGTGGTAAGAGTAGTAAAAAATTCTAAGAAAGTTCTAGCGAAGTGATGCTTCTCAGCCACAAAAAATTTCACAGCAGATAGGTACTTTCTGTAGGAATATTTGAGATCTGTAGAAGATTTGAGATCTGTGAAGACTAAGAACATACACCTTAATGCCAAGGGCCTACTATTTCATTTGTGAAAGTGCTGAATAATTATATAATATAATCTGTGATCAACTTGTAACTCCTTTCAAGGGGGTTTGGTGCTCGAAAGCTCTGCTTCTATTCTACACATCATGGGATCACAGTGGTGGTGGTAAAGGGACCGGGCATTGGTTCCTTTACAATGACCTTCATCTCTGTTCTCAGCATCCTCTGGTAGAAGCATGAGTACAAAGAACAGGGGCTCAAGCTTTGCGACAGGACGGCCGCCCTGAATGCGGACCTGGTGAACAGACTTAACCCCCACACCCAGGTCTCCTAAGTTGCTGTGTTTTATTGCTCCTCACTGGCCTGTAACTGAAGTGATGTCTGCCCAGTGACATGGAGACAAAGGGCTATCCACATGCTGGGGGTTAAACTGTTGCTCACTGATGGCCAACTTTGCACCCCATCTTGACTCCCAGACCCCAAGTGTCCAAACCCCCCTTTATTCAGCTTGCCATAGAGTCATGTCTTCTCTGCTTTAGCTGCTGGGGGTCCTCAGGGTCAGGGTCAGTGGGATGGAACGCCTCGTCCCCAGCTACCTGCCACCATGATTCCTTCCTCCTCGTGCACGTGCAGGGGCAGGTGGGCATACTCGTTCACGTGCCCTTCGTACTGCCTGATGCACTTGGTGGTCCTCAGGTCCCACAGCTTGATCTGTGGGAAGAAGCACAGAGGCTGTCAGGAAGGGTCCATCCAGCATGTACTGGTGAGCCCCAGGCGTGAAAGCCAGCGGGGGCGAGGTGTCTCCACAGACCTCTTCAAGTGAGAAAATGTAAGGCGCCCGCTCTGAGTCTGAGAACCTATCAGAGGCACCAGGACAAGTGCCCCATCCCTTTAGACCAGATGGGGCTCCGAGTGGGCGGCAAAGCAGCTGCCCTGCACACCTGGCACCTCACCTGGTCTCCACATGCCTCTCCCCTGCCGCGGTCCGACACAGGAGCCTCTCCTGCCGAGCCCCTCCCCTGGCCCAGAGCAGCTCCGTAGCTGCAGTCAGCAGTACCCGTACCATTCCGGCCATGTCGGACGCCATCAGGCGCTGTTCTTCTTGGAGGATCTGCACAGAGGTCACTGCAGAGTCGTGGAACAGGCGGGTGGCCTTCCAGCCCTTGCCCTGATTTTGACAACGCAGATCAATGGCAAAGATTTCGCCAGAACGACAGCCGTTAAACAGCAAAGGAGCCTGTGGAGAGAAGGACTGTTTGGTACCTCCCTCCACGTCTGCGAAGAGTGAGTCCCCCAGAACACACCCCCCGTCTCCCTTCTCTGGATCAGAGGGATGGGTAGAGGCAGGCTGGTTAGGGTTCGAGCTTCAGCGGAGACGGAAGGGTTTCTTATCAAAGGTCAAGAACTGGACATCACGTGTCCCTCCAGTGTCCTCCCCGCTGGCTGCGACAGGCCCTTAAGGCCTCACCCTGAACCCCTCCCCTCCCGTGAAGTGAGGGTGTCCCATCCCCGCCCAGGTTATGAGTGAGAAAGTAGGTGATGAGAGTGGAGTAAAACAGACTAGAAATCCAGGGAAGACACGGGTCCCAAATAGAGTGGGAAGATGGCTGAAGAAACCAGAATGATGAGTTCTGTGCTTATTGCCAAAAGCAGGTCAGCACATCTCTTCCACCCTTTGAAAGAAAGGTGGCATTTTCTATAGGTCGAGTCTTTGAAATGTAGTAAGGACCAGAATTTTAATTTTTAAATTTATCAAATGGGTAGCTTGCCAACTGCATATAAAACTGTTACAAACTGGGACATAATTTATACATTAAAATTTTTTTACTGTCCTGCTGGCTAATCTAAGTACTCAAGAACTAACACTTCATTGAAACTTTAGGAAGTTGCTGAAAGCCAGCTGAGCCAGGCCTTTCTAGATCGGCCAAATTTCATTCAGCACTGACTTATTCACCCATGAATCACTTCGGATGCCCTCTTTTTCCCTGTATATGAGAGAGGAGGACTAGATTTCACACAAGGGAATCCCATTCCAGCCCAGCACAAGGTCGCCTCTTGGGAAACTCTGAGTTAGGCCCTCCCCAGTGCAACCAACCGTGACAGCAAACTGCTGGGTCAAGACGTCACTGCTGGTCCCAAACGACTGCCGGTGTCCCGTCACCACGCTGGTCACCAGGACTCGCCGAGACAAGCCTGAGAGAGACGGAGACAGGGCGGACAATGTCCCTCTCGGTCCGGGGAGAGGAACTGTGGACTGGTGTTTCAGGTCTGTGCCCTCTCTCACTCTGGGCAGCTGGGTGGCTCACCTGTACTAAAGCAGTTGTTTGCCTGGATGTTCAGGGACCACGCGCAGGACCAGGCCCCGGGGATCCGGAAACTGCAGAGCATGCCAGGCCGGTCTCCTGCTGAGGAAACAGTGTTTCAAGTCCAGCTGTGTGATCTTAAGCAAACTTTCTGTTCATTTTTTAAAATTGATAAAACATACATTAAGGGCACAAATCATACTATACTCCTTAATGAGTTCTCTCAAAGTAAGTAGAGCTTTGTAACCACCACCCAGGTTACTAGAACATTCTAGTACCCTGATACTCTTCATGTTTCTTCCCAATTACTACCCTCCTCACTCCTCCCTAAAGGAAACCAATATCCTGACTTCTAAGAGCATCTCTTGGTTTTGTAAGGCAAATTCTGAACCTCTTTTTGCCTCAGTTTCCTCATCTGTAAAATGATGATACTATATCCTCCTGCTTCACAAACTGGCTGTATGATGAAACGCTAGGCACAAGGCTAAGTGTGCATTAAATCACTTAATCTTCCATGTAACCCGAGGGGGCAGATATTTACTTTCCAGAGGTTAAGCAATCTCTTCAAGATGGTTAGGGGCAGAGCTGGGATTCATGTCAGGTCTACCTGAGAGGCCTGATCCTTGTCTCTGAACCTAATTCTCTGAAACTGAAAACTTCATATCCAGAATGCTGCCAGGCCGTCAGACTGCCTTCAGCCATACAGAATCTAAGTATCCCTGACAGCACCTTCCATACAGTAGGAGCTTAACAGATGCTCTCTTGGTGATCTGTATATAGGCAGCCTAAATAAATATTTTCATCTCCTATACTGGTTACACATGCTTTTAACTGTTCTGGCTGCTGAAAAGACCCAAAAGGAGGGGATAAGTGAAGATGTACACGCTTCCAGTACAAATCCTGGGTGGGGTTTAGGGAATCCTCCCAGGTGCTCTGCAGACTGTCCCCATCCTGCGAGCTCCCACTTGGACTCACCAGCCTGTGGTCCCCACCCGTCTTGTCCAAGCCATCACCACAGAGCTTATGCTGCTGCTGGCTGCAGCTCCTGGGAGGCAGAGGACAAAGATGTCCCCCAGCACCTCCTTATCCATCAGTACCTGCATGATTACTGACAAACAGCGACGTGGGGAGCAGGGTGGCACAGCCCGGAGTCTCTGCAATTCCCATGAGGCACAGCCTGGAAGAGCTGTTAAGGACAGTCAAGAACGAGTCTCCTCCAGGAGGAGAATGGGCATCAGCACTCTCCAAAAAAATCATCCACATTTAACAGGCTCCATGTTCCATATTTAGTTTTGGATATTTTAAAAGGAAAAAAATGTCACAGATACATTTAAAGGCCCCTTTTTAACTCCCCCCACATAGAATTGCGACTCTAAAACAAGTCTGAGTTCTAGGCCTTAATATTTCTACTACACAGTATTTGTCCTTAAGCAATGTAAAGAAGCATTTGATTTTAAAATACATGTAAATGGCGTCACACACAATCTTCTACAACTGTTCAACGTACATTGTCTCCGAGACGTAACTGTGGTAGTGTTTGTAGCTCTGGTTCAACCACTTGCACCACAGAGCACCCCTTTGTATGAACAGACCACAGTTTATTTATCTGGGATCCTGCTGCTGAAGTGGGTTTTGCCCCCGCCCGCATCCTTTTTTCCTCTCTTCTTGTCCTTCTGTCTTCCACTCCCATGTATGGGAAGCTTCTCTTAAGAGTTTCTTACACCTGTGATAAGGATTTCACTTTACACTACAGTGTGCCATATACACACAAACATTTGAAACAGGAGTTCCGTAAAACAGTCACCCTTACTAAATAGGAAACCGGCATCTTCTAGCAGTTTTCCCCATTCTCCTCCTACACCAAAACTTGGCTCTATCAGACCTTAAAAACTGTGTTTATCTGAATGGGTATAAATTACCTTTCAATTCGCACTTCTCTGGCTACATCTGATAGTCATCAGGCTTCCCTTCCTTTGAGCTGTCACTTTATGTCCTTTGCCTGCTTTTCTACTGGACCGTCTTCTGATGTGGTTCCTTTCCCTTCAGAGTTTCAATAGAAACCTGTGTTTATTCCCTACTTCCTCGCCTTTTACTCTTCAACCCACTGAAATCCAGGTCAGACCTTCATCTTTTCAGTGAGATGTTCTCCACCAAGGTCTCCAGTGAGGTCTTAATACCTAAACCCGATGAATGCCTTCCGGTCCTGCCCTGAGCCATGCAGCAGTTTCTAATGGCACACTCCTTGGCTCCGTAAGCACTCCCCTGGCGTTCCATCCTTGGACCTTCTATCGCTAAGACACCCCAGCCTAGGCTCTAAAGCCTCGTAAACTCGTGTCTCTCCTCCACTCCTGCTCATCAGTTCACTCTCTTGCCACTACTCTGGGTCCTGCAGCAGCCTTCCACCCAAGGTCTCATCCTCACCAGTCAACCACCCTCACTGCCATTTGAGAAGTGAATCCATGACGACTGTTCTCCAGGGGCATCCCACAGCCCTGAGGATGTGGTTTTGCAAGGTCCTACCTAGCCAAAAACATCATGGCTACCAAGCCACTTACTGCTGTCCAATGTGCCAAGCTCGCTTCTCACTCTTCCTTCTAATGGGCGCTCTGTCCCCTCCTTCCCATGTGGGGATCACCTCCAGAAAGGCCACCCAATTCCTGTACTCTACAACTGCCCCATGGCCATCACTGCAGACTTGATCACCTGTTGAGGTGCCTAGTTCCTACCTTCCACAGGGGTTGCAGATGCTCAATAAATGATGGAATGAATATACACACTTCATCGAAAAATGCACATCTGCGCCAAGCAGGCAATAGTCTTGACCACCTGCATGTGTGGCGTGTGGGTATCATGTTGCCTTGGGTGGTAAGCCTCATGTTGAGTATCTCTAGTACACAGGCTGTCGAAATTATACATGAGAACCCTGATCTGGGCAGCTCAGTACTTTCTTAAATACATTTCTTTTCCTTTTAGGTTTGTAGGGCAAGGATGGGAGAAAGTCCTTACCCATGTTATTATGGCTGAAACCCAGGTTACACTCAAACTCTGCACAGTACTTGCAAGGGCCAGTATCAAAGATTTAATCCTTTAATAGGCCACAGGTCAATGAAGAAACTAGTTAAGTGTAGAAAAAATTCAGTTGACCCTTCCGCCATTCCAGAGAAGAGAGCAGATGGCTGGTCTGAACCAGGTGTCATTTTTCTAAAGGGAGAAAGTTCAAGACCTTCAGTAAAAGCAGCAGGCGTGTAAAAGCCTGATTACCTGAAATGACCACCAGAGGGCAAGCTGCTGATCAAAGAGCAATAGACCCCAGTTATTAAACCCCACTACAGGCGTGCTTTGTTTTATAATGCTTTGCTTTACTGCTCTTTGCAGATAGTGGACTTTTTTATATATTTTTAAAACAAATTGAGAATCCGTAACAACCTGACGTTGAGCAAGTCCACTACTGTTGCTATTTCCCCGACGGCATTTGTTCATTTTGTGTTTTTCTGTCACATTTTGGTAATTCTCACAACATTTCAGAATTTTTCGTTACTATTTTACGTTATAGTAATCTGTGATCAATGATCTTTGATGTCTATTGCAAAAAGATTGACTTGTCATCAACAAGTCAAACTCAGATGATGATTAGCACTTTTAACAACAGTATTTCTAAGATAAGGTGTGTACGTTGTTGCTCAAATATAACGCTGCTGCACACTTACCAGGATAGTGTAAACAACTTTTATATGTACTGGGAAACCAAAAAATTCATGTGACTTGCTTTATTACGATATTCTTTTCGTTGCAGTGGTCTGGAACTGAACCTACACTCTCTCTGAGGTAGGCCTATAAATGAATTTTATCCTCACAAAGAGAAGCATGGAAAAATGCCATATTGTCTGAAGATCAGAAATGGGAGTGAGGTTCTTGTTTTGCCTTTTTAAAGGCTTGATCTCTTCTGCCCTCTGGTTAAGATCAAGACAGTAACAGGTGGTCCTATCACTACACAAACCCCACCAAACGAAAGCCACCTAAAACTTTCTACTTACAGAACACACACAGTTTGTCTTACATAAAATTTATAATCAGATCCTAATAAAACCCTTTGAAACAGAGTGTTGTGGAACAAATAAAAAAAAAACAAACCCCGCAAACCAAACTAACAGATTCCAATTGAGGCATCATTTGTTGAGGACCCATGACATGGCCAAGCACTGTGCTGATTGTACTCACAGATGTTAACCAGTTAACCTGAGGACAGCTCTAAGTCAGGTAAAACAAGTGGTCACACAGTTTCAAGAGCTCATTTGTTATGGAAGTAAACCACAAGACTCATTAGCACGTGGCTTCGACTTTGGGTCCTTCTCTCCATGAAGGACACAATGGACAGCTGACCTCTGCACCATCAAGAGCCCCAGGGAGCCCAGCTGCCCTGACTGGGCACTGTGTGCCCCTACAATCTGGGAAGGGAAGATGGAGACGAGAATGAAGAGTGCTCTGAAGAAGGCCTAGGGCCCACAGCCCCAGTGCACGTCCAGGGATACCCTTTCTGCTGTGCCCTCAGCCTCCCCGCCCTGCCTGCAAGGTTCCCCTTCCCTCTGTCTCAGGAGGACCTGGGGTCCCTTTTCATGGCTTTACTGTTCCTTTGCGCTTGGTTCCTCTGCTAAAGCACTGACTCTCGAGCCCAGGACTCTGTCTGATACGTGGTGCCATCAGCAGTTTCAGCACTTCAACTACTTCTCTGTGCTCATGGGGATCCCTGTTTTCTAGCGGATGCACCACTCTTTCCTTCAGGGGAGACATGCCTGCAGAATGGCCCAGACCTCTGGACACTAAGACACCGAGACACAGTCTCACAAACCCCACAGGTGCCCAGGTCTACACCAGTGTGCAGCCCGCCCACCAAACCTCTTCAATGCCCAAAGATACAGAACGTGGGAATCCAGGTGATTCAGTGAGGCCCAGCACATGGCGTTCACCTGGTGAGGAAAGACAAGATGGGAAGACTGGTCTGACTGCCAACTTAGAATCAGACGCTTTCTTACAGAACACAGACACATGACTGCTTTCTTCAGGTCTCACTCCTTGAATAGGGGCTGGAACGAGCTTCTGAGGACAAGGAAGCTCCCTGCCCACTGCGTAGAACCTTGAGGGCAAGGGGAGGAAGCAACTCCTGGGCTGGGGTCCTTCATCATCAGCATGGGGGCCTCATAATGAGGCATCTGGTATCGCGTCCAGGGAGGGGATGGATTCTCTGCAACGGATCTCACTTAACCCAGAAACCATTTTCAAGCTGTGTCTGTCTTGTGGCCCAGGTCTCAACCGAAGAGGAAATCACAGCTTCTTACAGATGCCATCACCCCAAATCAATGTAAAGGCTGCCCGCTAGTCAGCAAGCAAGGCTCTTTACATTTATGTAAATTTCAGTGCTGGCTAGACTGGCTGGGAGATGGAACACAGGATGATGCAGTGGGAGGACCCTCTGCCCACCGCGGCGCACCTCCCAGGAGCTAAAACACAACGTTTTCCCTTGTGAAAATGAGGTAATGGAGCCCTGCCTCCTTCACCAAGCTCTCCTCTCCTCTGAGTGTGACCAACTACCACAGTGCCCTGGATCCAAAGGCAAAGCGGCTGCCAAGGCTATAGCGCAGGGCAGCATACCTTCCGGTTGGTGAAATAGAGGTTTTCGTGCATGTGCACCCTGAACGTGGGGGTCTTCAGGCCGTGCAGGCTGATGATGCCGTACTTTGAGCCCCCGACTTTGACATCGTTCACACTGAAGAGCCGGTCACTGTTGGTATCCGCCTGGAGAGGGGAGGTGGACTGTGGGTGACTGCCCAGGCTGAGCCAGGTGGGCTGCCTAAGACCAACTGCCCAGTCCCCACGTTCTCTGTGCATTCCCGCCAGGTGAGGGCCCCTGTCCATGAGGGAATGTGGAGTGACCTGACTTGCCCCTACGTGGTGTAGCCATCACCGGGCAAAGCTAACAGATATCTAGTCTCACAACTCAGAGGCAAAAACGGCAGTGAGGGGCACGGCCAGCAAGTCTGACTTCACTCAACTGGGTGTGGGAGAGTCCTAACGTCCACCCAGAGGACTGCTCAGATGAGCCTCATGGTGGCACAGCACGTGGCCATCATGCAGGCCACACAGCAATGTGGGAAATGCTAGTTATAACTGGCAAGGGCTAAAAGATTCCTATTACACAGCTACTGTGATTACCGCCGCAGGAGACCCCAGTTCGATTCCTGGGTCAGGAAGATCTGCTAGAGAAGGGAAAGGCTACCCCCTCCAGTATTCTCAGGCTTCCCCTGTGGCTCAGCTGGTAAAGAATCCGCCTGAAATGTGGGAGATCTGGGTTTGATCCTTAAGTTGGGAAGATCCCCTGGAGAAGGGAAAGGCTACCCACTCCAGTGTTGTGGCCTGGAGAATGCCATGGACTGTACAGTCCATGGGGTGGCAAAGAGTCGGACATGACTGAGCGGCTTTCACTTCACTATGATTACCACCAAGTAAAAAAAGGCACTGCGTGGGGAGAAAAATTGTAATAAAAAGATGGCACTGGGATGTGGGCTATTTTTAAGCTTTTCTTTTCTCATTTAAAAGATGTGGTTAATTATTTCAAAGCAATACCTTTATATGTGTGTTTTTAATATATATGTATAAATATACACATATACACACTGGTTTGGATGCTGGTGAAAACACACTCCCTTTGCGAGTTCACTCGGCAAGAACAAGTATGTTCCTGAAGAATCATTTCCATGGCTAGCGTCAGATTGAGCACCTGATCCCTGGGTGACAAACTGCCCTTCCCACCCCTCTGGTCACACCCGCCATCCAGGCGGGGAGGGACCTGCAGGCACCAGCACCGCAGTGTGAGGACCGAGGGCCCAGGCCGTGCTAAAGCGGCAGGCGCACAGTGACCTCTACTGTCCCCGCCCGGTCTACTGGAGGGAAGGGGCTCCGGAGGGGAACCCACCACCAGAAAGGATTCTGCTCAACTGAGGTCAAACTGTAGCCCAAACACAGGAGAGAATGTGAGTCCTGGCCCCCAACACACCTTACGCAGAAGGGTTCTGCTGCCGAGGTCTCCTGGGGCCGGACCTCAATGGTCAATTCCATCGCCTCAGCCTCCCATCCTACCAGTAGACCACTGAGGTTCTCTCACTCTCCTTGACTGGCCCTCTGCCTCCAGGAAGGCCTCCAGGGGTTGCCAGTCTAGCTCAGTGGTCTGACTCCTTCCGTCTGTGGTGGACACTCTGATCCTCTGCCAGCATTTCTCTGGCCCCTGGCTTCTGGTTTGGGTCTAACCAGAAGTGGGAACTTTCTGTTCCCCAGAAATGATGCAATGGATGAGGAAACGGAGGTGTGCTGGATGAGCAGGCCCTGCTAATGAAGTCAGGGACAAAGCAAGAGACGAATACGCCATTGCTTCTGAAGGACGCTGGAACTTCAGGTTTGGCCACCAAACCCTGTCCAGCACGGAAAGGACTAGAGGCCCCTGGTCCACTGTGTGCTTTCTCACCTGTGTACACAACATACCCAGTGGAAAGTTACTTAGTGATGGTTCTCCGTTGGCATGTGCGGACTGTGGCTTTAATGAATGTCAAGTGACACAGCTGTAGTGGGGCTGACAACGGTCACAGCACAGCCTGTCTCGCCAGCTTGGCATCTGCCGCTGGTAGCTGCTTGTTAGAACCGTAATACCTGATTTCAAGGCTAGAGGCTTCTATGCGGTCAGGCTTGATGGAAAGCAAAGCGAAGCCACAAATGGCCCAGGGGACGGCCACTACACCCCGGCACCCGCGGACGGCTCCCTTGCACTCACCATTATCAGGTTAAACTGGTCACTTGCCAAAGCGGAGGGATCCGAGCTCTGAATTTGGACCTTTTTCCTCTGCATGCAGCTCACTCGCAGCTCGTGGGCTAAACTGCAGAGGAGAAGGAGAGCAGCATGGGAGGGTGGACGCCGCACGTAGGTATCCATGAAGACGACGCAGGGCTTCTGCTCTGTCCCCCACCCAGAAGACCATCTTTGTGGGTCAGTTCTCTCTCTGTGTTAAATCTCAGCAGTGGAGCTGAACAAGGCTCCAAGGAAGCTCGATTTAAGAATCTTAGGAAAACGACAGCAAAGAAATGGCTGGCTCACTCATGGTGTCAAAGAAGGGCACACTAGAAAGATTGGTTTTGGATCATCTAGCGCAACTCTTTCTCTTGGGATGAAGAGCGTGTGACCGAACGGAACAACCTGTGGCAGGGCACACAGTTCCCGTGCAGCCGCCCATCCGACTGGCTCCTTTCCTCTTCACCAAGGACTGAGCATGTCTTCAGGTGAAGAACTAGACCTTTAACTCTTTTCCCACCTGCCCTGGCTGACACTGTCTGTAGGGCCGGCCTTCCGGGGAGGGGCCTCCCCAAGGGAGCCACCCCCTACTCATGTTGTTCTTCCCGGCCCAGCTGTAACAGGAAGCAGAACGCAGGGGCTAGGAGCTCAGACTTGGGGGTCAGATGGATGGTCGGTCCCCTTTCTACTTTTACCCTGAACAAATCATTCCACTCTGAGTCTCAGTCTCTTCGTTTGGAAGCTGGGGGAAGGGTCAACCTACCTCACAGGTCTTTAGTTAGAACTGTAGACATCACAAGTGTTTGAAATTTAGTACATACCCATTTAACGTGCCATTTTTGCTGACAACTCGTTAGAAGGAGAAAAGGAGGCAGAAGTCTGATGGAATGAAGTTAAAGGACCTTCTACTTAACTAGAAACAAACTACAGGTAACGAAGAGGAAACACCTTGAGAAATTCCTGCCCAGTTTCTCTGCCTGGATGCATTCCCCGCTCTCCCTGGCTCTAGAGGGGAGGTGATGCTCCCAGCGCTGACTTCAGCAGCGGAAGGCAGGCTGTGGGCTGAAGCGCCTCCTCTGTGAAGGTTCCTCAAAGAGCAGCTAAGCACGCTATGCCCACTTAATTCTTGGACCATGGAAATAAAAAAATACGAAAAGAACACTGATGAAGAAAACATAACCACGAGGCATTATCTTACCGGCAGTAACTGGTGGCGTTGAGAAAACCCAGCTTGCTTTTCTGGAGTAAGGAAGATGCATTAAATCCCAACCTGGCTATTTTCTAAATTAAAGAGAGAAAGATGCGATGAAGTTTTCTGTTATTGTATAATGGATTCTGTTTTTAGGATGTGATGAAGAAACAGGTACTAAGTTGACAGAAATTACATGCATAAAAATCTGATCCTCTCCTGTGCTAGTCTCCTCTCCTTGGAAAGAGAAAAAGCCTATCACAAGAAAGTATGTGAGAGCTACAAAGTCTGCTCGGCACCCCTCTCTCCAAGGGCCCTGTCAACTTAAACCTGCGATGAGGCCGCTGAGCTAGTGAGTGCAGGAATGGCCTGGCCACTCGGGTCTGCATCGTGCTTTCCATTTGAGCTACCATGACGGTGGGGCCTGGATTTTCCACTCCACTACTCCTGTGATCACTGAGATATCCTGGCGTCTCATTCCCAGAAGGAGACCCTCCTATACAAACCACATGTTCTGGTTTTCCATTGAAAAGATACAGTCACAGAGGCTGTATCAGGTTGCTAACCAAGAACCCAGGGGAGGAACAGAGTGTCAGGATTACTGATGAAACCCAGCGAATGAGAAAAGGTGGTGGTGGTGGGAGGAGTATCTTGCCGGTTCCTATTCTCTTCATCAGGTCCCCTTCAGGGAAGTGTGCTACGCCGAGTCTTATGGGGGGTGTTTCACTGCCGCCTCCTTGTGGCAGTGGGTGGACGCTGGCAGGAGTGGCGGGGACGGGCAGCCCCTGGGGTGCGGCACCTACCTTTCCCTGCTGCTCCTCTTCCTCTAGCAGCCTCAGCCTCTTGCGCTCCATTTCCTTCTGCCGGATACTCTCCTTTGTGAGCGGGTTGCAGTTGTTATGGCCAGGCAGCAAGCGGAAGTAGCGCTTCTTTTCAGGATCAAAGTAATAACCTGGTAGATCTTACATCAAAAGAGATCTTACATCAAAAGAAATAAAATTCAACTTAAAACTCCATGAACTTAGCCACCCAACGGAGAGCCCAGGGGCCTGTCCACCACCCCTCCCGTTGCCGGTCCTTCCCGAGGGACAGCAGGTGGACGAGCATTGCCAGTCTCCACCCTGGGCCCGAGTTCAGCCCTGCAGGGAGCCGTTTGCCTCAGGATCTCGGTTCTTAACACACTCGGCTCCTCCCATGAGTGTTTCAACTTGCTCCCAGGATTTCCTCTGAGTCAGGAATGGGCTAATGACACACCTAGAGTGTACCACACACAAGTGAAGACACACGGGGCTGAGGAGAAGGACAGCCAGAACAGACAGAACCAGATGACAAGGGATGACTAGGTTTCATCTAGTCATCTTTCCCCGCAGGCAGGCCCCAGAGGAGCCCTGTCCGGCAGGCGGCCTTACCTGGCACAGAAGAGCTGCCAGCTGTGCTGGAGGTCGAGGGGGCCTCACCATGGCCATCGCTGGAACCCTGCGGGCTCTGCTGTGCCCCTGCGTCCTTCCTGCAAGAGTAACTTGCGGCCAGTGAGTCCCAGTCATTCTCTGACCGTGGGGTCCTGCAGTTCCACAGCCTTCACATTCCCAACCCTTGATTACTTGGGAGGCACTAACCCTTCTCTTCCTTGGAAGCAGTTTACCTACTGCTAATATTCCAAAGTCAGGGCAAGGTTTTGGCTTTTCACCCTTTACAGGATGCAGGTCACAGTACTTCCCCTTTTGTATCTCCTCCTTTGAGCATTTTCTGAGGTCTCTTGGAATTTTCCAGATGAAAATGAGAACAGAACTCTTGGCCAATAAGAATTTTACCAGCTGGGCTCATCTGTCAGCTCAAGAGTAGCTACAAGGCCAGGTGAATTCAAGTCTTTACTGGATTCAGCAGTACAAAGAATTTACATTTTACTTGGCTACCCAAGCCTACGGTTGGAGAAACTGGGGTTCGGGCACAGAGGTGATTTCCTCAACAACACTGGGACAGACCCATGGTTTAAAGACTCATTCTGCAAAGGTACAAGCAGCTCCTGTGGCAATTATAGGCTGAAGGATATAATGATAGAACAAAAGACCTAATTTTAGAATTCTGATAAAGTCCAAAATTATGAACTTTCCCTACCCTAGCCTATAACACTGAAAGGAATACAAACTGCAAAAAAAGCGTAAAAAAAAAAAATCAAATAACTTTCTTTTTGCCCAGAAATACAATACAGTTTCAGAGAATATTATTTATTCTCCCTTTTTATGGCCCAGAGCTTCCCGAGGCAGTTCATCTGTTATCAGCAGCAAGAGAGAGAGGGATTAAGTGTCATGACAGATGTCTACATTTCTAGTCCAAGGACTGCTGTTCCCTTCTTTCCATGTGGAGTGCAGAGGATTGCTGTCCTGCATGTTTCCACACGACTCTGCCAGGCTGAGTCAAGGTACTCTTCTTACACAGACCACATTCTGGTGCATGTTGTGCTCTTGGGGGAAGGCCTGGGGCCCATGGTTCTCCTTATACAACGTATCAGCACTGGGTACTATCCTGATCTTTCTACAACACGGGTCAAGTTTGGGATTTCAGCTCAGAGTCCCTATTAGCTTGAACCAGGTGAGGCCTGCCCATACAGGAGGCCTGCTCAGAGCCAGGGATCCTCATGGGGCTTTGCATACACTACTGTGACCCTCGCAAGAGAAGCACTGTATACGAAGAGTGACTCAGGGTGGCCAAGTAGCTTGCCCGATTTCACACGGGAAAAACGCAGAGCGTCAAACCCAGATATCCTAACACCCTTGTTCCTTCCACACAAATGTGATGCCTTTTTAAAACTTAAATTTTATGGTTTTTTTTTACTCTTTGAGTTAATCTATTCTAGAGAAGCATACTGGCATTCGACAGCTTCTGATTCTATAATTAGAAATTTGTCCATTTTAAAAGGAGATCTGGAGAGTGGAAGAGTTCTGAAATTGGCATATAGGTCTCCTTTGGTGAGGAATGGGCTGTAGAGACCTCCTAGGGCCAGAAGTCAGGTCAGCAGCCCTGAACTGTGAGGAGGTATCCTCTCCTGGGGTGGGGTGGGGTGAATCATGTCCTGAGACTAGACTGTTTGTACTTCATTCATGCAGAAAAACAAGTGTGGAAAATGTTTATTATAGGGATTCCACCTAAGTTTACGCTGTTTTATTTTCTAAGCTGGGTGGTAGGTACATGATATTCACTGTATTATTCTTTATACCTTTCTGTATTCATTAAATATTAGCTATTATATATTACATAGCCTTCCTTGGGATTTAGGCTGAATTAATGAAATTAGGTTTCTAGAAAGCTATTTTCAAGGCTGAAAAAAAAGAGAGAGAGAGAGAAAAAAGGTTCAAAAAATAGAGAAACAGCTCCTCAGTTATACCAGACAGTGTTTAAGCCTGTGGCTAGGGCTCTGGCCACAGGTCATGGTCACACGGAAGAGGAAGATGAGTGTGGCCATCTCCTCACTACTCAAAGTGTGGCGGATGGGCTGGTCCTCGGCAGAGACACCCCCGTGGGAGCGTGGGAGACGCGTAGACTAGTCAGCCCCCCTCAGATGCTGCACTTGGTCGAGACCCTTAGGGAGTTATGTGCGTGTGAGCGTGCTGGCCATGCTGGGAAGACACTGGGCGACCGACAGCACTTGCCTCTCGTTAGAGCCATGTGGTCTGAACCAAGCGTTGTGTCGGTGGCCCCTTCTCCTGTGCCTTCTACTCTTCCAGCTGCTTTGATGCATTTCAGCTCCTAAAAGACAGAAAGAAGAAACAAAAAGAAATTACATGCAAACGCACGTGCGCACATCTTTCTCTTCTGTTTGCTTTTGACAGTTCAGTTCCTTCACGTACAGAACTGGGAAAGCCGTCACTAAGCCTTACCTAGAGAAGGCCTGCCACGAGGTGGACGCACGGATAAAACCCAGAGCCCGTAGCCACTGTCTGCCTGCAGCCTCTTACCTCACGACAGACACCTGGCCTGCCAATCCGCCAGCCTCCACTCCCCGGGTCACTGTGTGACGTGTGGACAGACTCTCACAATTACTTTTCGACTGAGGTCTGAGCCTGCCTTGAGAACCTTCTTCAGCTAGTCTTTTCCCTACCAGATTAACACCAGAGCTATATAATAATTATTCTTTCAATCCACACACACCCCTGATTCATACAGAACAGTTAATAGTGAATACTTTCTCTTCCTCAGTATCGAGCAGGAAAAACTGTGAACAAATTAAACAGGGCCAGTGCCTGTGACGTCTCGATGTGCTTTAGAGACTGTTTTAGCTTCCTGAAGTACATTAACTAAAGGCAAGGGTGTGCCTTTGTTGAAATGACGACACTGATGTTGCCATAACTATTTCAAGTGGCTTTTACAAATCTTACCTTGTATAGCCTGAATTTATCACTTAGTTGTCAAAATGTCACAAGTTTTAACATTGGGAATCACACTAGGAATTCTTAAGAGACTGAACTGTAGTATGGAGGCCAGTTGCTGCGAGATTCATGCTTTCCCAACACCTGGTTGGGATTCCTTTCCCACTCACTGGAGACACCGTGACATCCGACTGAATGTACTTTATAAACGTAATTAAATGCCATGACAAAAATTGGAAAAATATTTCTAGGGCTGAAATACAACCAAAGAACAGATTAGAAAACCTACCTGCCTTTGTACAGGAGACAGGAATCAAGACCATTCCCATGGAACAGAAATGCAAAGAAGCAAAATGGCTGTCTGAGGAGGCCTTACAAATAGCTGTGAAAAGAAGAGAAGTGAAAAGCAAAGGAGAAAAGGAAAGATATACCCATTTGAATGCATAGTTCCAAAGAATAGCAAGGAGAGATAAGAAAGCCTTCCTCAGTGATCAATGCAAAGAAATAGAGGAAAACAATAGAATGGGAAAGACTAGA
>NW_011494940.1:2534473-2534756 GCF_000754665.1 Bison bison bison
TGTCATGCAAAGATGGGCTCGATAAAGGACAGAAATGGTATGGACCTAACAGAAGCAGAAGATATTAAGAAGAGGTGGCAAGAATACACAGAAGAACTGTACAAAAAAGATCTTCATGACCCAGATAATTGTGTGATCACTCACACTCACCTAGAGCCAGACATCCTGGAATGTGAAGTCAAGTGGGCCTTAGAAAGCATCACTACGAACAAAGCTAGTGGAGGTAATGGAATTCCAGGTGAGCTATTTCAAATCCTAAAAGATGATGCTGTGAAAGTGCTGC
>NW_011494940.1:2535069-2536282 GCF_000754665.1 Bison bison bison
AAAAGCAAGAGAGTTCCAGAAAAACATCTATTTCTGCTTTATTGACTATGCCAAAGCCTTTGACTGTGTGGATCACAATAAACTGTGGAAAATTCTGAAAGAGATGGGAATACCAGACCACCTGACCTGCCTCTTGAGAAACTTGTATGCAGGTCAGGAAGCAACAGTTAGAACTGGACATGGAACAACAGACTGGTTCCAAATAGGAAAAGGAGTACGTCAAGGCTATATATTGTCACCCTGCTTATTTAACTTATATGCAGAGTACATCATGAGAAACGCTGGGCTGGAAGAAGCACAAGCTGGAATCAAGACTGCTGGGAGAAACATCAATAACCTCAGATATGCAGATGATACCACCCTTATGGCAGAAAATGAAGAACTAAAGAGCCTCTTGATGAAAGTGAAAGAGGAGAGTGAAAAAGCTGGCTTAAAGCTAAGATCATGGCATCTGGTCCCATCACTTCATGGCAAATAGATGGGAAACAGTGGAAACAGTGGCTGACTTTATTTCTGGGGGCTCCAAAATCACTGCAGATGATGACTGCAGCCATGAAATTAAAAGACGCTTACTCCTTGGAAGCAAAGTTATGACCAACCTAGACAGCATATTTAAAAGCAGAGACGTTACTTTGTCAACAAAGGTCCATCTAGTCAAGGCCATGGTTTTTCTAGTAGTCATGTATGGATGTGAGATTTGGACTATAAAGCTGAGAGCCGAAGAATTGATGGTGTTGAACTGTGTGGTGTTGGAGAAGACTCTTGAGAGTCCCTTGGACTGCAAGGAGATTCAACCAGTCCATCCTAAAGGAGATCAGTCCTGGGTGTTCATTGGAAAGACTGATGTTGAAGCTGAAACTCCAGTACTTTGGCCACCTGATGCGAAGAACTAACTCATTTGAAAAGACCTTGATGCTGGGAAAGATTGACGGCAGGAGGAGAAGGGGACGACAGAGGATGAGATGGTTGGATGGCATCACCAACTCAACGGACATGGGTTTGGGTGAACTCTGGCAGTTGGTGATGGACAGGGAGCCCTGGCGTGGTTCGGTTCATGGGGTCGCAAAGAGTCGGACACAACTGAGCGACTGAACTGAACTGAACTTGCCTTTATTCCCCAACTTCTACTTTTGAGTAGGGAGTGCCTTGCCTGTTAGCATCAAACAAAGCACTGCAAGTCCAGACCTATGTTCCAGAATTCACTATTTATCCA
>NW_011494940.1:2536382-2542382 GCF_000754665.1 Bison bison bison
TTGTGAGTTGGGGTTAATTCGATACAAATGAACAAAAATTAAGTGAGTATAGTACTTAAACATTTCATGAATTCTGTAACAAAGTCCTTGATTTGCTTCCTTTCAGTCTGCTTCCCATAGAGTCACTGCACAATTTGGATTAGTTTAACCAGCCACTCTCTAGTCCTGTGCCAGAAAGCATATGCACCACTAAAGCACATCATACAACCATGCCGACTTGGAGCCATCACAAATGTTTCACTTTCATCCTCTGCTGGGACATCATAAACTGACCTAGTTTTATTTACTCCTAGTTTGGTTCACTGCTGACAATACGGAGCATTATCACTCTCCTAAAATCCTTTCCACTTCCTTCTAGTCACCGTTAGTACATAGCACAGCTCCCTACTTCACCCAGAAGACAGACGTTACCAGCATGAATACCCCAACTTCTTTCTCATCCCCTGCACAAATGTCTGCCTTTACTAATTCCTATCATCTCCCCTCCTGTCTAGGAGAAACACGTGGCCCTGTGCCTTTTCCAGGCCAACCCATCCCTCCTGACAGTTTCCTTCTCAAACATTGCCAACATCTGTTCTCATATGTTTAATCAATTTCCCACTTTCCTTATCTCAGCGTATAAACATGCTCCGGCTTTTCATTTGTATGTGCTCCACCTGCAATCCAAAAGGAACAAAAGTGTTCTGGAAGCACAATCTGTATGCACACACCCTACTTCTTTATTTTCCAATCATTCCCCAATGCAGTCAGGCCCCCTCTATCCTCACCCTTCTGCTAAAATGCTCTTACTGAGGTGTGAACTAATGATCACCTACCTGCCAATGTTAGTGGTCTCTCTTTAGTCCTGATTCTCACGACATGTGACACCACAAAGTTTCAAGCTTCTTGAGGTTCCTGGAAGAGCTTTCTCTTGGTTCTCCCCTGACTTGTCAAGTTCATCGTTCTCTCATTTCTCCTGGGCCACCCATTCTGTGTTTCCCAACATTCTATCCCAGATGCTCTTGATTCCATATTTAATAGCATCTCACCTACAAACACAGTTTCACCTCTATCCTAGCATCCCTCCAGAGCAGGGGTCCCTAACCTCCAGGCCTCCAGACAGGTACCTCCTGCCAGATCAGCAGTGTCTCTAGATTAGAAGCAAAGCACACAATAAACGAAGCTTGCTTGAATCATCCTGAAACCACCCATCCTGGAAAAATGTCTTCCATGAAACTGGTCTCTGGTGCCAAAAGGTTGCGGACCTCTGCCCTAGAGCATCTAGTTCTCATGAAAAGGCCATCTCCTGTCTACTTCTACATGAAGCAGATTCAACATGTTCCAAAGAGTTCATAATCTCTCTCTAGTTTCCTAGCCTGCTCTCTTACCTATCTGTATTTCCCGTCTCTGAAATTCCACCAGTGCTTCACCCCATCCAAAAATATAATTTTATTAATTTTTCTCAGTAACCACTTTAATGGCTCCTGAATTTAGATCAATTACCTTAAGCCTTAGAAAAAAAAAAAAGTTGTATTTATTAAAAAAAATAATAAGTTAAAAGATTATCATTATTACCAACTCAATAAAAAGATAATGGTGAGTCAAAGGCTTCAGATCACCCAGCAGGAGGCAGGCCACTGGCCCACCAGCACCACTGTCCTCAACAGAGCAGCGCACAATCACAAAGACACAGCTAATAAGAAAGAAATGGCAGCTGCTGGTTTTGGCTGAAGACAATACCTCTAAACTACCAACTCACACAAACACAGGTTCAGGCAATGCAACAGAACAAGGGAGGCTGACAAGATCAAGCGGAAGTCATTTTTAAAAGTCGTAACAAATAGATGTTGACCAAACATGGAAAAGAATTAAGAGTGGGATGAAACGGTATCTTTCTGTACTTTTAAGAAGTCTATTTCAGGGGTAGAGTGTGTCTTCCCCAAATGCAAACGTGGTTCAATCTCAATAACCACTTTAGGGACCAGGTTTGCACCTATCCCTCTGCGTGGAACTCTGTACTCTCACCTCCCACCATTAAATGTGATGTGAATTCTTTAAGACAAAAATCCTGCTTTGTTCTTTTTTCTATTCCTGGCACTCAGTAGCTGGCTCTTGGTAAATGTTCACTGAGCTAAAACCAACTGACCAACATCCAGCCAACCAACCAACCAGCCAACTCTGCAGCTATTTTAAATCCCAAGTAGCTTCCTTCTGCTCTGGGTATTTTCATTTGATATTCAACATACATTACAAAGTGCCCACTCACGTCAGGCACCGGGCATGGAGGGGCAGGCAGAGATAAATTGTGGTTCCCGTTCTCAAGGGACTCGGTGCTTAGAGGGAAGATGAATATGTGCACCAATTCCTGCCGTGCATCTTCAGGGTGATACAGGTCTCTCCAGGTGCAGTGGGGGAGAAGGCAGTGATGGCTCGGAGTGGAAGAGCCAGAGTGGAGACTGAATTTGAATCCAGCCCGTCAGGCAAGGTGGCAGTGTGAGGAGTCTGTGAGCACTTTTTGGTGTGGCCAGAGCCTAAGGTACAAGGGGTTGGGAGATTGGGCTAGAGGCAAGCAGGGTCAGATACTGAGGTCCCTGGGTGAGTAACATTAGACCTGTATTTTAGAAAGGGCATTTCAGAGGCAGCGGTGGAGGGAATGAGCTGGAAGTTAAGGGTTGCTGCAGCAACTCAGGTTAGATGAACCCACCAACATGGAAGTGACAGTGATACCTGGGATAGAGAACCCTGAAGTTAGAAAGATGTAGGAGGGAAATTTCATGGGAGAGGTGGGCAGAGGGCAGCTGAAAACTGACAAGTGAATAACTGGCAGTGTTCTGACCTGAGAGTCCAAGAATAAAGAAGGAAGGGCGGTTTGGGGAACAAAGTCTGACCATGAAGAAGCCAATCTCAAGATGTGTTAAAACGGGCCTGAGAATCCAGAGGGGAAATGAGGCAAAAGATACAGATTTGAAAGTCATCAGCACAGGGTAACAGATTGAGACAAATGTGGCTCAAGCCAAATATACAGCGAGGATTAAAATTCAAAATTAGAGACAATTTTATTGGACAGTAACATGAAGTCAGCACAATCAGTTTTTAGATTGGTGTTTCTCTACCAAGGACGATTTCACCCACCAGGGGACATCTGGCAATTTCCAGGGACATTTTTGTTTGTCACAACTTGGGGGTGGGGAGGGGTGGGCTGCTCTGGCATCTAGTGGGTAGAAGCCTGGGATGCTGCTAACCATCCTGTAATACAGGACAGCCCCTTACAACAAATTATCCAGCTCCAAATAGTGCTGAGGTTAAGAAATCCTGCTCCAAAAGGAAATGCTCAATAACAATTTTGCTGGGGATAAAATGCTGGCTCTCAGCTCCTTGGGAACCACTCTGCCAAGCACAGATATTAAATAAGATGTGTTGTGGCAGGCTGAGCTTGGCTTTGCCTTTTAGAGTATCTTTCAAGCACTTAAAGGAATAAAGAATAATAATTTCTAAGAGACCATTATTCTAGAAAGATAATGTTAATCTCAAACAAATAAAGAAACATGACTTAACTTTTTGGAAAATGTCTGAGCAATACTTATCAAGTAATTTAAATGTACATGCCTTCTTCCGGGCCTTGATCCTAAGAAAATAATCCAAAAGATTGTAAGAATTATATGCAAGACGTTTACTACAACTTTCCAACTCACTGTATGAAGCTAGGAGTCCTTTGTTGCCAAAACCAGACAAAGGTATCACAAGACAAGAAAACTACAGATCAACCTACTTTATGAACACAGACACTATTCCTCAACCATATGCTAGCAAACCAAATCTAGGTTCAACACTAAAAAAAAAATCAGTGCAATACACCATATTAACAGAATAAATGAGAAAAAAATAAACAAACACCCACGTGATTATCTCAATAGATGCAAAAAAAAAAAATACTGGACAAAATCCAATGTCCTGCTGGACTTCCCTGGTGGTCCAGTGGTTAAGAACCCGCCTGACAAAGCAGGAGACATGGGTTTGATCCCTGGTCCAGGAAGATCCCACATGCTGTGGGGCAACTAAACCTGCATACTGCAACTACTGAAGCTTGTGTCCTCTGGGGTCTGGGCCACTGAAACGAGAAGTCCGCACAACGCAACTACAGAAAGCCTGGCCCACAGTAATGAAGATTCAGCACAACCAAAAATAAATAACATTCAAAAACAAAACAGCTCTTATCTTAAAAAAAAAAATCCAATATACTGTCATGACAAAAACTAGGCACAGAAGGTAACTTCCTCAACTTGATAAAGGGCATTGACAACCCCCCCACAGCTACCACCATAATGGTAAAAGACCGCAAGCTTTTCTCCTAAGATCAGGAACAAGACAAGGATGTCTGTTCTTATCATTTCCATTTAACACTGTCCTGAAAGTTCTAGCCAGGAACAATTAGGCAAGAAAAAGAAATAAAAAGAATCCAAACAGGAAAGGAAGAAGTAGAACTATTCATATCTGTAGACGACATGATGTGATACATAAAGAAAATCCTAAAGAATTCACATATACACATATGCACAGAAACTACTGGAGCTAAGAAATGAGTTAAGCAAGGCTGAAGGATGCAAAATAACTGTACTTCTGTACATGAGCAGTGAATAATCTGAAAGTGAAGTGAATACAAATCCATTTAAAATAGCACAAAAAAGAATAAAGTACTTAGTGATAAATTTAACGAGTGCACAACTCTATACATTGAAACTACAAGACATTGTTGAAAGAAATTCAAGAGGACCTAAATAAATGAGAAGACAACCATGTCATGGATTGGAAGACTTAAGATGGTCTACAAACTGATGTACAGATTTAACATACCACTATCAAAATTCCAACCGCCATCTTTGGAGAAGTTACTAAGTTGATCCTGAAATTCATTTGGAAATATAAGGGACACAGAAGAGTGAAAATAATCTTGAAAGAGAGCAAAGCGGAGGACTCGCACTTCCCAATTTCAGTGCTACAGTAATCAAGACATCAGTATTGGCACAAGGACAGCAACACAAATCAATGGAGTAGAACTGAGAATAAAGAAAGAAAGAAATCCAGAAATAAATACATAAATACATATATTTATGGATGTATAAATATATACATCCATATATTTATGGATGAAATAATATTCAGAAATAAATCCATATATTTATTGGATATTTTATAGAAAATTTTAAAGAAAATTATTTATCTATTTCTTTTTAGCTGCGCTGGGTCTTTGATGCTGAGCATGGGCTTTTCTCTAGTTGCCTCAAGTGGGGGCTACTCTCTACTTGCAGAGCGTGGGTTTCTCATTGTGGTGGCTTCTCTCGTTGCAGAGCACAGGCTGTAGGGCACACGAACTTTAGGAGTTGTGGCTTGTGGACTCAGTAGCTGTGGCACCCATGCTTAGCTCCCCACAGCATGTGGAATCCTCCTGGACCAGGGATCGAACCCATGTACCCCACACTGGCAGGTGGATTCCCAACTATTGGACCACCATGGAAATCCTGAAAATTGATTTTTGACAAAGGTGCCAAGACAATATGGGGGTGGGAGGCAGCAGCAGATAAAGAAAAATCTTTCAACTGCCCAAAGCTCTGGATATTCACCCGCAGAAGAATGAATCTGATTCCTATTTCACACCATATATAAAATTAACTTGAATGGGTCTAAGCTCTCAAACTATAAAACTTATGGAAGAAAACAAAGGTATTAATCATCAAGAACTTTGAACAAGCAACACTTTAAGTATGACACCCAAAGCACAAGGAAAAACAGCTTAATTAGACTTCATCAAAAGTAAAAACTTTTGTGCTAAGAACACTATCAAGAAAGAAAGGATGAAACTGGAGCCGATTATACAGAGTGAAGTAAGCCAGAAAGAAAAACACCAATACAGTATACTAACGCATATATATGGAATTTAGAAAGATGGTAATGATAACCCTGTATGGGAGATAGCAAAAGAGACACAGATGTATATAACAGTCTTTTGGACTCTGTGGGTGGGGG
>NW_011494940.1:2542482-2556751 GCF_000754665.1 Bison bison bison
TGATTTGGAAGAATGGCATTGAAACATGTATAATATCATATAAGAAACAAATCACCAGTCCAGGTTAGATGCAGGATACAGGAAGCTTGGGGCTGGTGCACTGGGATGACCAAGAGGGATGGTATGGGGAGGGAGGTGGGAGGGGGGTTCAGGATTGGGAACACGTGTACACCCGTGGCAAATTCATGTTGATGTACAGCAAATCCAATACAATATTGTAATCAGCCTCTAATTAAAATAAATAAATTAAAAAAAAAATGAAAGTGAAAAGACAACCCACAGAATGGGAGAAAGTATTTTTAAATCATGTATTTGATAAGGATCTAGTATCCAAAATATATATACAACTCAACAAGAAAAAAATAACTCAATGAAAAATAAGGAAAAAAATCTGAAGACAATTCTTCAAACATATACCACTTAGAAATGTGGTAAACAGCCACTTAGAACATGAAAAGATGCTCAGCATCATTAGTCATTGTGCTGTGTGCTTAGTCACTCAGTCGAGCAAGACTCTGTGACCCTGTAGGACTGTAGCCCGCCAGGAGCCTCTGTTCATGGGGATTCTCCAGGCAAGAATACTGGAGTGGGATGCCATGCCCTCCTCCAGAGGATCTTCCCAACCCAGGAATCGAACCCAGGTCTCCCGCATTCCAGGCAGATTCTTTACCATCTGAGCCAGTGTCCGACTCTTTGCGACCCCATGGACTGTAGCCCACCAGGGTCCTTGGTCCATGGGATTCTCCAGGCATGAATACTGGAGTGGGTTGCCATTCCCTTCTCCAGGGGATCTTCCTGACCCAGGGATCGAACCCAGGTCTCCCGCATTGTAAGCAGACGCTTTACCGTCTGAGCTACCAGGGAAGTCCCCTCATTAGTCATTACTGCTGCTGCTGCTAAGTCGCTTCAGTCGTGTCTGACTCCGTGCGACCCCATAGATGGCAGCCCACCAGGCCCCGCCGTCGCTGGGATTCTCCAGGCAAGAACACTGGAGTGGGTTGCCATTTCCTCCTCCAATGCATGAAAGTGAAAAGTGAAAGTGAAGTCGCTCAGTCATTACTAGGTAGATGCCTAGTAACAATAAGATACCACTTTCTCTCTCTCAGGATGGCTACAAAAAAAGAAAAAAGTACTGGTGAAGATGTGAAGAAACTTCTGGTGGGAATGTAAAACACTACAGTCACTATGGAAAACAGTTTGGCAATTCCTCAAAGGATTACACACAGAGTTACCATATGACTTAACAAAATCCAGCAGAAATGAAAATATATGGCCATATAAAGATCTGGACAGTAATGTTCATAGCAGTATTATTCATAACTGCCCCAAAGAGTAAATAATAAAAGTTTCTATCAACTGATGAATCAGTAAAAATATAGCACATCCATACAACAGACTGTTATTCAGGCATAAAAAAAAATGTACTATTGACGGAAGCTACATCATGGATGAACCTTGAAAATACTATGCTAAGTGAAAGAAGTGGGACAGAAAGAGCTACATACTGTGTGACTTATTTGATGTATATGAAATCTTCAAAATAGGCACATTCAGAGAGGCAGAACGAGAGAAGCGGTTTTTCAGGGGCTGAAGGAGGAGGGGTACAGAGTATGGGGAGCATAAAGGGCCAGGTCCTCTTTTTTTTTAAAGCTTCCTGAAAGCCTGTTTTTCTGTTATGAATAACTGCTTTTTCCAGTTATCCCCAGATGAGTTGATAAAGACTCTGATTAAACTGTTTTATGCTTCTAAGAATAAGAGTAACTATTACATCTTTTTATTATCTAGGTGGTAGCTTTGAAAAATTTTTATAGAATTTTAAATGTTCCATGTGTTCTTGTTTGTTTTCTTAGGTAACATTCCATCAAATTACTAGTACCATATATAATACTTGAGTATGACAGCAGTTAAAAAATGTTTTAAATTATAATTGATTTACAATGTGTTAATTTCTGCTGAACAGAAAAGTGATTTAGTTACACACACACATTCTTTTTTAAAGTGTTCATTTCCAATATGGTTTATCACAGGATACTGAACACAGCTCTGTTCTGTGCAGTAGGACCTTGTTTATCCATCCATTCTACATGTAACAGCTCACATCTGAGAACCTTAACCTCCCACTCCACCCCTCCAACCTGCCTCCCCCTTAGCAACCACAAGCCTCTTC
Source organism: Bison bison bison (assembly GCF_000754665.1). Taxonomy (NCBI): domain Eukaryota; kingdom Metazoa; phylum Chordata; class Mammalia; order Artiodactyla; family Bovidae; genus Bison; species Bison bison. The sequence continues at coordinate 2,544,650 of NW_011494940.1, forward strand.
TCTATGAGCATGACAGCAGTTTCACTTGTTTTAAAGTCAGAATCAAACTGAATATGACTTTAAACTAAAATTTATGCTTTGTGCATTTGTAAAACGTGGATATACTGGTATCATATTTCCTTTATTCTACTTGATTATACACTTGTTGAAAGGTAAATTTACAGATCAAATGATGGAACTTAAGGATTCAGTGAAAGATTTTTTTTTTCTCTCTCTTTTTTAAAAAGAAAACTTGTCTTTTTAGTTAAAGCTTCATGGAACAGAATTTATATTTAATCAGAATGACTAGACAGGATCCTTTTGGGAAGTCAATCTAAAAGAAGCTAACAGGAATTGGTAGAACTTTTGGTTTTTGATATTTACTTACTACAGGCACAGTGTAGTAATATGAAATACTTTGAAGACCATAATTAAAAAAAAAAAGTGTCAGAGTTATACAAAAAGACCATATATCACTGGGTAGGAAGTTGACTAGGTAGGCAGTGAAATGACTGGGTGTGTAATATTTTTTAAAACCTTGATTTTGGGTCAGCATAAATAATCCTTTAATTTTCCCCCTACTTTCAGCCGCATTCCATTTTGATGTTTAGCAGAGCAAACCAGAATAAAGTTCTATTAATTCAGCAATCCTGAAATCTGAGTCATATTAAGATAAAAATGAAACTGAGGAAAGCTAGTTTCCTTCTTCTGTAATATCTAATTCATCTTCTTATTGATCCTTTCTTAGTCCACAGGTGGACACTTGTCCTGTTCCAGACAATGAGCTGAGCAATCTCTGAAAAGGACTCTGTGAATGTACTCTTACAATATATGTGAGATGGATAATCAGGTGAATACCTAGAGCTTCTGAAAACCTCAGAGCTTCTCATCAATCTTTTGTATATTTTGGTAGGGAGCAGTGTATACCTCTGAAGCTTTGCTGAGAAAAAGCATTTCAATAATGATAAATTCTGAAAATACAGTCTTCATATCCTTTACTTTCTGCTTTTCAGAACCGCCAACCATTTCCTCCAGATGAGGGCTTGTCTGTACAGCATCCACTATAGCTCTTTATAACTGGGTTCATCAGGAAATAACACATCCAGCGGAAGGGTGTGCTGATATATTCTTTCTACTTCAGGTAGCTGTTTGGCGACTCCATTTCTTGATGATGATGTCACTGTGAGGTCATCACGTTTCCTTTATGGTTCCTTCCACTCACTGCTGTGGCGTGCAGACAATCCTGAAGGTCGGCACATGCTTCAGCGGTTTTTTGGCTCCCACTTCAAAGCTTGGGTCTTTTGTGAGGCTCTCATGTGGGCAAGTCGGCTCTGACTTGCAGCCTGGAAGTTTACTGTGCGTGCATGCCAAAGATTTGCACAGCTCACCAAATTGCTCCTGGACTGGAATGCAAAAGTAGGAAGTCAAGAAACACCTGGAGTAACAGGCAAATTTGGCCTTGGAATACGGAATGAAGCAGGGCAAAGACTAATAGAGTTTTGCCAAGAAAATGCACTGGTCATAGCAAACACCCTCTTCCAACAACACAAGAGAAGACTCTATAGGTGGACATCACCAGAGGGTCAACACCGAAATCAGAATGATTATATTCTTTGCAGCCAAAGATGGAGCTCTATACAGTCAGCAAAAACAAGACCAGGAGCTGACTGTGGCTCAGACCATGAACTCCTTATTGCCAAATTCAGACTTAAATTGAAGAAAGTAGGGAAAACCACTAGACCATTCAGGTATGACCTAAATCAAATCCCTTATGATTATACAGTGGAAGTGAGAAATAGATTTAAGGGCCTAGATCTGATAGATAGAGTACCTGATGAACTATGGAATGAGGTTTGTGACATTGTACAGGAGACAGGGATCAAGACCATCCCCATGGAAAAGAAATGCAAAAAAGCAAAATGGCTGTCTGGGGAGGCCTTACAAATAGCTGTGAAAAGAAGAGAAACAAAAAGCAAAGGAGAAAAGGAAAGATATAAACATCTGAATGCAGAGTTCCAAAGAGTAGCAAGAAGAGATAAGAAAGCCTTCCTCAGCGATCAATGCAAAGAAATAGAGGAAAACAATAGAATGGGAAAGACTAGAGACTTCTTCAAGAAAATCAGGGATACCAAAGGAACATTTCATGCAAAGATGGGCTTGATAAAGGACAGAAATGGTATGGACCTAACAGAAGCAGAAGATATTAAGAAGAGATGGCAAGAATACACGAAGAACCGTACAAAAAAGATCTTAACGACCCAGATAATCACGATGGTGTGATCACCCACCTAGAGCCAGATATCCTGGAATGTGAAGTCAAGTGGGCCTTAGAAAGCATCACTACGAACAAAGCTAGTGGAGGTGATAGAAATCCAGTTGAGCTATTCCAAATCCTGAAAGATGATGCTGTGAAAGTGCTGCACTCAATATGCCAGCAAATTCGGAAAACTCAGCAGTGGCCACAGGACTGGAAAAGGTCAGTTTTCACTCCAATCCCAAAGAAAGGCAATGCCAAAGAATGCTCAAACTACCGCACAATTGCACTCATCTCACACACTAGTAAAAGTAATGCTCAAAATTCTCCAAGCCAGGCTTCAGCAATATGAGAACTGTGAACTTCCTGATATTCAAGCTGGTTTTAGAAAAGGCACAGGAACCAGGGATCAAATTGCCAACACCTGCTGGATCATGGAAAAAGCAAGAGAGTTCCAGAAAAACATCTATTTCTGCTTTATTGACTATGCCAAAGCCTTTGACCGTGTGAATCACAATAAACTGTGGAAAATTCTGAAAGAGATGGGAATACCAGACCACGTGACCTGCCTCTTGAGAAACCTGTATGAAGGTCAGGAAGCAACAGTTAGAACTGGACATGGAACAACCGACTGGTTCCAAATAGGAAAAGGAGTACGTCAAGGCTGTATATTGTCACCCTGTTTATTTAACTTATATGCAGAGTACATCATGAGAAATGCTGGACTGGAAGAAACACAAGCTGGAATCAAGATTGCCAGGGAGGAATATCAATAACCTCAGATATGCAGATGATACCACCCTTATGGCAGAAAGTGAAGAGGAACTAAAAAGCCTCTTGATGAAAGTGAAGTGGAGAGTGAAAAAATTGGCTTAAAGCTCAACATTCAGAAAACAAAGATCATGACATGCGGTCCCATCACTTCATGGGAAATAGGTGGGGAAACAGTGGAAACAGTGTCAGACTTTATTTTTCTGGGCTCCAAAATCACTGCAGATGGTGACTGCAGCCATGAAATTAAAAGACACTTACTCCTTGGAAGGAAAATTATGACCAACCTAGATAGCATATTTGGAGAAGGCAATGGCACCCCACTCCAGTACTCTTGCCTGGAAAATCCCATGGATGGAGGAGCCTGGTAGGCTGCAGTCCATGGGGTCGTGAAGAGTCGGACACGACTGAGCGACTTCACTTTCACTTTTCACTTTCATGCATTGGAGAAGGAAATGGCAACCCACTCCAGTGTTCTTGCCTGGAGAATCCCAGGGACGGGGGAGCCTGGTGGGCTGCCATCTATGGGGTTGCACAGCAGCAGATAGCATATTCAAAAGCAGAGACATTACTTTGCCAACAAAGGTCTGTCTAGTCAAGGCTATGGTTTTTCCTGTGGTCATGTATGGATGTGAGAGTTGGACTGTGAAGAAGGCTGAGCGCCGAAGAATTGATGCTTTTGAGCTGTGGTGTTGGAGAAGACTCTTGAGAGTCCCTTAGACTGCAAGGAGATCCAACCAGTCCATTCTGAAGGAGATCAGCCCTGGGATTTCTTTGGAAGGAATGATGCTAAAGCTGAAACTCCAGTACTTTGGCTACCTTATGGGAAGAGTTGACTCATTGGAAAAGACTCTGATGCTGGGAGGGATTGGGGGCAGGAGGACAAGGGGACGACAGAGGATGAGATGGCTGGATGGCATCACTGACTTGATGGACGTGAGTCTTGGTGAACCCCGGGATTTGGTGATGGACAAGGAGGCCTGGTGTGCTGCGATTCATGGGGTCGCAAAGAGTCGGACACGACTGAGTGACTGATCTGATCTGATCTGAGCTGCGCAGGTTTTTCAGGGTACCGCTTCCTTCCTCTTCCCCAGACACCATTCCAGGCCAGGTGGCCAAATCCCGAAGGTGCAGCCTGGAAAAGGCCAGGCCTGGGAATCTCAGACCTAACCAGGAAGCCTCTCTCCTGGCCTCTGTGCAAGGTGGTCCAGTCCTGCCGAAATTCAGCTCGGGGCCAAGGCTCACTGCCCCGTCCTACCCAGCACGTGGCCCGCAGTGGCTTCCTTGGGGAGTGATGAAAATGTCCTGGAATAAGATGGTCGCAGGGCTTCCCAGGCGGCGCTAATGGTAAATAACCTATCTGCGAATGCAGGAGTCATAAGAGATCCAAGAGACGTGGGGTTTGATCCTTGGTTCTGGAAGATCCCCTGGAGAAGGGCATGGCAATCCACTCCAGTATTCTTACCTGGAGAATTCCATGGGCAGCAGAGCCTGGTGGGCTAGAGTCTACAGGGTCATAAAGAGTCAGACACCATTTAGTGACTAACGCAGCACGCACACACGCAAGATGGTCAGACGACATTGGAAATATTGTACAAAACCTGCCAAACGGTGCATTATAAAAAGGCGAATTATATATATCCAAGTGAAAGTCGCTCAGTCATGTCCGACTCTTTGCGACCCTATGGACTATACAGACCGCGGAATTCTCCAGGTCAAAATACTGGAATAGGTGAAAGTGAAAGTGAAGTTGCTCAGTTGTGTCCCACTCTTTGTGACCCCATGGACTATAGCTTACCAGGCTCCTCCGTCCATGGGATTTTCCAGGCAAGACTACTGGAGTGGGTTGCCATTGCCTTCCCCTTTTCCAGGGGATCTTCCCAACCCAGGGATCGAATCCAGGTCTCCCGCATTGCAGGTGGCTTCTTTACCAGCTGAGCCACCAGGGAAGCCCAAACAAACAAAAATTTTCCTGCTACAAAAGTACTACGATGTTTATAAATGAGACATATCCTAAATATCCAGCGACAGATGAGTTAAGATTATAGAGGTTACTGGACTGCAGCGTGGGAAACGCTACCGCCACTGGCTTGAAAAGCCCCACATAAAATGACCTCTGCAGGGGGCTTGCCCTGCCCACCCTGAGTAGTATTTAAAACCACCTCACAAATGAAGGAAATCAAGGCTTTGAAGGCTAAATATGGTACCCAGAAAGACACAATGGGGTGGGGGTTAGGGGTTGGGGAAGGGATTCTACTCCTGCTGGTCCGCCTCAGGACACCACCTCAACTGCGATCTCCACAATTATTTAAAACTAGAGTTTGGGGTTTTGTAATTTTGTTTCGTCCTGGAAGCTGTGGCCTCAGTTTTCTTTCTTTAGAGCTGTTGGATTCAGAGGACAAGGTCTGTGGACCACCCCATGTCCGTCCAGGGGAAAGGGGAGGGGGTAGTCATGGTTTCTAAGGTCAACTGGGGTGACGACGAGGCTTCTTGGACATAGCTAGTGCTAGCTTCGTCGCTAAGGCACCTCGGTGCGGAAGTTAACTTCGGGAAGTGTGGTTTCACCCCGTGGCCCCACCGCTTGCTAGTGACCTCGGGTAAATGACAATTTCACTAGGGCTCGTTCTGCGTCCGACAGAGGTACTGCCGCCGACCTCATGGGGTTATTGTGCGGAAAGCTTCGATAATGCTTATAAAGCAGTTGGTAGTGCATAGCACTGTAGGTGCTTGCCTTAACTGCTATGCTGACCTGTCTGAAAGCCAACCACAATCTGAACTTCCAGGTAAAACCGCCACCAAGAGCCCGCAGTCCAGCCACTGGCAGCTATCGGGTGGCACTTTGACATCACAATTTAAAAGAACGCTCCATCGGGGCAGACACGGAGCGGCGAAACTCAGGGCCTTCCTCTCCCGTCTCTACGGCTGTAAATCGAACAGGACGAGCGAGCTCCACGCGCCCACAGACTCCACTCAACCAGAGTTAGCCCGCCCAGCCCCCTACCCACGCCGGGGTCCGCGCGGCTCCTCCTCCCCGCCCCTTTTCTTGGGCCTTGCCCCCCACCTCCTCTATCAGAGGAGCAGCAGCAGCCCCCTAACCGACGCCAACAGTACTCCAGTCAGCGCAGACTTACTCGATCAGAGGATTTTTTTCCGGCTCTCCCTCGGGCCCAGGGTCCACAGGTGCCGGGTGCGAAGCGTGGAAGACCCGGAAAGACCGAAGGGTAGCGTCTGCCACTTAGTTGCGTCCACTCTCGCGTTGTCGCAGCGGATAGGGAGATGGCAGCCGCCCCTCCTTTCTCATTGGACGCGTCTTCTGACGGGCTATGCCAATAAGGGTGGATCTTAGGGAGGGGCGGGGTTGAGGTCTCGGCTCCGCCCAGGCCTGGCGAAAAGGCAGCGAATCGGCGGCTGTATTCTTTGGGCTCCTCCCTTTGGGGCGGGGTCAATCATGTTTAGGGTGGAGACAGACGCGTTTTGGGGCTGGGCCTGGCGGGCCGGGCTGGGCCAGAGGCGAGTTGAAACTTCCCAAGCTGTGGCTACCCCACCCAGCACCGGGTATTTTCTGTGTCCAACCCGGTTAATCCAGCCCAGGAAAGTCCTCTCGCTGCTTGGGACCCCCTCCTTTAAACTTACGGAGGAGGAAAGAGTCTGTTGTGGAAAGGGCGAAGGAGGGTCTGAGATGAGAGGAAAAAGGAACCGGTGATGAACTGGTGGTGACCTCTGGTAGCTTGAGACTACTGACCGTAGGTCTGCGTGGCTCCAAGCTGCAGAAGAGCGTGCCCTCAGATTCAGTTCGGGAGCTTCCGCTGTAGATCAAGTTCTATTTCCTTCTTGCTGTGTGACCTTGGGGAAGTCTCTTCCGTTTCTGTGACTTGATTTCTTCTGCTGAAACAAGGAAGTAGATCTAACGTTCTGATGTTCTCTCTAGTGGAAAGTTTGTTTATACAATGAATAGTTCCAGTATGGTCTCTCTGTGCTGTGCCTGCTCCAGGTGTCAGCTGACATAAAAGATGGAAAATGGAATCCTGTGTAGGGCCCTTTACCAGAAGTGGCAGTTTGCTTTGTTTTTTCAGATTTGGTTTATCTTTATTGTAATTGAAATATAGTTGATTTACAATATTGTGTTAGTTTCTGGTGTACAGCAAAGTGATTCAATTTTGTGTATATATATATATATATATTTCTTTTCCATTATGGTTTGTTATGTGATATTGTCTACAGTTCCTGTGCTATACAGTAAGACCTTGTTGTTTATTCATTCTATATGTATTCTGGAAACTGCAACCTCCCACTCCATGCCTCCCTCACTCCCCTTCCCCTTGGCAACTAACTACAGGTATGTTCTCTATGTACAAGTGACAGTTTTGTGAGGATAGCTGGGTTCAAATGGGCCAGGCTTGGTTGTTGCCACGAGCAGACCTGGCACACTATGTGCCCTGTTAACCCAGGGCCCTGTGAATTGCTAGACCCCTTAGAAAATAGATTGTGGGGTTAATCAATTGTAGCCATGTGTGAAAGCATTTCAACAAATAACAAGGAAGGTAGGATTCTGCCTGTCAAGAATTTTATATAAGAAAGGGTATGAATGGGAAGAGATGATCAGAGTAAGGACAGAAGTCAGAATAAAGGACAGCTTCATGAAGCTTGAGCTGCCTGGAAGAGAAAACAGAAATTCTAAGCTGAACCAACAATCTGACTGGAAGCCTGTTCAGGGAGTAGTGAAGCATTCATTTTGACTGAAAGGGAGGGGAGTCTTGGAAGCTAAACTGGCAGAATAGGTTGGATCAAATGTCAAGGGTAAGGAGCTGGCAGAGGGAGCCTCTGTAGGTTTGAGAGGTAGGGAGTGACAAGATTAGAGCCGTGATTTGGGGAGATCATAGCTGTGGTTTGGGCAGCACTGTAGAGGAAACTGGAAAGGAAAGATGTGGAAGTCACCTGCGAGTCTCCGTAGAAGATGAGTCCCTGTGGAAGGTAGACAGACCTGAACCAGAGTGGTGGCAACTGGGATGGAAGGGAGGGGTAGAGTCAAGACAGATTTCAGAGGAGGGGGAATCAGTAAGATGTGAGGAACTCTGGAAGAGTCAAATGGGATTCCAGGCGAAGAGCCAGGGTCACCAGAGGAAGTCAGAAGGAGTTGGCAATAACAAACATCCAGCCCCCAGGCTCTCTTGAATATTCACTGAGGGAACTGGAACAGGATGTGCCTTGGGGATCTAAGGTAGGCACACCAGAAAAAGGATAAAAAATATTTACAAATCAGTGCCCAAAGGAAGCTTGGCCTTGGGCAAGTCTTGGCATTTGTGAACTCTAATTTCCTCATAGGTAAAATGAGGATAATGATACCTGCTGAAGTTATTATTTTTTTTCATATATATATTATATATGTCTGTATATACACACACAGGATATTGAATATATTTTTCCTGTGCTGTTACACCTGTGTGACCCCATGGACTATATAGTATAGTCCATGAAATTCTCCAGGCCACAATACTGGAGTGGGTAGCCTTTCCCTTCTCCAGGGGATCTTCCCAATCCTGGGATCGAACCCAGGTCTCCTGTATTGCAGGCGGATTCCTTACCAGCTGAGCCACAAGGGAAACCCATATATATCTATATATCTATATCTATATCTATATATATATCTGTGTATACACACACAAGATATTGAATATACTTTTTCTGTGCTATACAGTAGACCTTGTTTATCAAAAAGAGTGGCTGTGAGGAGAAAACCAGAAAGCACCTTACTGCTTGATCTGTAACTTCTATGGACTGAGCATCCTTTATTATGTGGATGACTTGATATGTGAATAGTGCATATTACTTATCAAAAGTAAGAATAATTCCTTTTTCTCATTTCCTCTCCAGAATTTGAAGCCAATGCAAATAAGTTTTTCTTTGAAGTGGCACCTAAAATGAGTCAGCATTAACTTTGACTACATTAAAAAAAAAACAATACTTTTTGAGTCCTTCTCATATGTCACATATATAAGCCCTTTCCATATATTTGTTCTTTTAATTACCACAACCCTATGAGGCATGTACTATTAATATCACCACTTCATTGATGAATTGAGTCACAGAGAAGTTAGGTAACTTGCTCAAGCTGGTGAAAGGTTGAAGGCAGGAGGAGAAGGGGATGACAGAGGATGAGATGGTTGGATGGCATCCCTGACTCAGTGGACGTGAGTTTGAGTGAGCTCCAGGAGATGGTGAAGGATAGGGAAGCCTGGCGTGCTGCAGTGCATGGACTCACAAAGAGTTGTACATGACTGAATAGCAACAACAACAAGCTGGTGAGTGGCACAATTTGTGCTCATAAGGCAAAAAGTATCATAATGAAAGTCTAAAAACATACTTCAATTTGGTATAAAATATTTACAACTCTTACCACAGAAAAGGCTAATTTTCCTAAAATATTAAGTGCTCCTACAAATAAACTCAATAGAAAAAGGTGCAGTGGCTATACCAACTATGCAGAAAAGGAGGTCAACATGAAAGGATGCTCAGCCTCACTCAAGGTAAGGAAAATAAAGTTGAAAACTCCTCTGACATACTCTTTTTCATAACCAGATAGGCAGAATCCAAATGTTAATACTCATTGAGGCTCCTGGGCTTCCCTCGTGGTTCAGCAGTAAAGAATTCGCCTGCAGTGTAGGAGATGGGGGTTTGATTCCTGGGTCGGGAAGATCCCCTGGAGGAGTACACGTCAATCTACTCCAGTATTCTTGCCTGAAAAATCACATGGACGGAGGAGCCTGGTGGGCTATGGTCTGTTGCTGCTGCTGCTGCTACTGCTAAGTCGCTTCAGCCGTGTCCGACTCTGTGTGACCCCATAGACGGCAGCCCACCAGGCTCCTCTGTCCCTGGGATTCTCCAGGCAAGAACACTGGAGTGGGTTGCCATTTCCTTCTCCAATGCATGAAAGTGAAAAGTGAAAGTGAAGTTGCTCAGTCGTGTCCGACTCTTCAAAACTCCATGGACTGTAGCCTACCAGGCTCCTCCGCCATGGGATTTTCCAGGCAAGAGTACTGGAGTAGGTTGCCATTTCCTTCTCCTGGGCTATGGTCTATGGGGTCACAAAGAGTCAGACACGACTAAAGCGACTGAGCACAGCATAGCGTGGTGAGGCCCCCATGCAAGCTCTAAAGGAGACAACTTGGCAATGTATCAATATTGATCAAAATTAAAAATGCACATACTTTTGACCTAGCAGTTACACTACTAGGAATTCACCCTAAAAATACATTTGCTTATATGAAAAATAACTTAAGTACATGAAATATTTTGTAATAGTGAAATTTTGGATGCCATCTTAGGGTCCGTTAGTAGTTTAAAAAGCAATGATTAAAAAAAAAAAAAGCAATGATACATTCATTCAGTGGAATACTGTGCACTTAAAAAAATAAAAGGAGTCTCTTTGTATGCTGAGGTAAAAGTATCTCCAAAATAGATTCTTGGTTAAAAAAGCAAGATGAAGAGCAGTATGTAAAGTATTATATAGGGTAAACAGTAGGTGTGTGTATGAATGTATATCTCCCTGGAATGATAATACTCATTACCTGTTGGGACCTGGGTGGTTAGGTGACAGGGATGGGAGAGAGTTTTCACCCTCTTGCACCTTTTGAATTTCGACTATTGGCTTATATTACTTACTAAAATATAAAATTTAAATATTAACTAAATCCACATGTTACACACGGCAACCAATTGCAGGAGTTGTTCATTTTAAGAAAGAAAGTGAAGTCGCTCAGTCATATCTGACTCTTAGTCGCTCAGTCATATCTGACTGTAGCCCACCAGGCTCCTCTGTCCACGGGATTCTCCAGGTGACATATAAATGTGTTCTGTAGGAACACTTGTCAAATCCCATCAGAGAGACACTAATCTAAAATGTAATCAATACAGGAGAAACATAATCAATGTGTCCACAGTATGATAACAATCCTCTCAGAGCCCAGAAGAAAGGATTCTTTTCATCAGAATTTGTCAGTGTTTATTCGGTATCAGGAGAAGGCAATGGCACCCACTCCAGTAGTCTTGCCTGGAAAATCCCATGGACAGAGAGGCCTGGACTAGGGAGTACCATGGGGTCGCGAAGGGTCGGACACGACTGAGCAACTTTACTTTCCCTTTTCACTTTCATGCATTGGAGAAGGAAATGGCAACCCACTCCAGTGTTCTTGCCTGGAGAATCCCAGGGACGGGGGAGCCTGGTGGGCTGCCGTCTATGGGGTCGCACGGAGTCGAACACGAATGAAGCGACTTAGCAGCAGCAGCAGCAGCAGCATTCAGTATCCAAGGGATGTGAATGTCTTGGTCACTGGAAATCTCGATCCAGAGTAATTCTCCCATCCTTTTACTAATGTGAAGTAAATATCCCACAAAACTCTTCCAACCCCTTAGTATGACTACATGTTCACTACATGCCAATGACTGGTTCTACCACTTAGGACATGATTCTGGGAAGGAGAGAGCCCTGAGCAACAGGCAAGAATATTATGGGCACCTGGAAGTCATGTATCCTGGTAATAATTGACCTGTGGTTTTGGTATTCTTGGGTGGTCTGAAGCAGTTTCCAAGGGTCCAGCCCAAGTAACTGATAATATCAAATGCTGGAACCCACAAACTCGACTTACGGTACTGCTGGAATATGATGATGGAATTCCAGTTGGGCTATTTCAAATCCTAAAAGATAATGCTGTGAAAGTGCTACACTCTGTATGGCAGCAAATTTGGAAAACTCAGCAGTGGTCATAGGACTGGAAAAAGTCAGTTTTCATTCCAGTCCCAAAGAAAGGCAATGCCAAAGGAATGCTCAAACTACCGCACAATTTCACTCACCTCACGTGCTAGCAAAGTAATGCTCAAAATTCTCCAAGCCAGGCTTCAACAGTACGTGAACCATGAACTTCCAGATGTTCAAGCTGGTTTTAGAAAAGGCAGAGGAACCAGAGATCAAATCACCAACATCCGTTGGATCATTGAAAAAGCAAGAGAGTTCCAGAAAAACATCTATTTCTGCTTTATTAACTATGCCAAAGCCTTTGACTGTGTGGATCACAACAAATTGTGGAAAATTCTGAAAGAGATGG
>NW_011494940.1:2556851-2564681 GCF_000754665.1 Bison bison bison
GGAAAATTCTGAAAGAGATGGGAGTACCAGACCACCTGACCTGCCTCCTGAGAAATCTGTATGCAGGTCGAGAAGCAACAGTTCAAACTGGATATGGAACAACAGACTGGTTTCAAATGGGGAAAGAAATACGTCAAGGCTGTATATTGTCACCCTGCTTATTTAACTTATTTGCAGAGTACATCATGAGAAATGCTGGGCTGGAGGAAGCACAAGCTGGAATCAAGATTGCAGGGAGAAATATCAATAACCTCAGATATGCAGATGACACCACATTTATGGCAGAAAGTGAAGAATTAAAGAGCCTCTTGATGAAAGTGAAAGAGGAGAGTGAAAAAGTTGGCTTAAAGCTCAACATTCAGAAAACTAAGATCATGGCATCTGGCCCCATCACTTCATGGCAAATAGATGGGAAAACAGTGACACACTTTATTTTTCTGGGCTCCAAAATCACTGCAGATGGTGACTGCAGCCATGAAATTAAAAAAACACTTGCTTCTTGGAAGAAAAATTATTACCAACCTAGATAGCATATTAAAAAGCAGAGACATTACTTTCCCAACAAATGTCCATCTAGTCAAAGCTATGGTTTTTCCAGTAGTCACGTATGGATGTGAGAATTGGGCTATAAAGAAAGCCAAACTCTGAAGAATTGATGCTTTTGAACTGTGGTGTTGGAGAAGACTCGAGAGGCCCTTGGACTGCAAGGAGATCCAACCAGTCCATCCTAAAGGAAATCAGTCCTGAATATTCATTGAAAGGGCTGATGCTGAAGCTGAAACTCCAATACTTTGGCCACCTGATGGGAAGAACTGTCTCATTGGAAAAGACCCTGATGCTGGGAAAGATTGAAGGCAGGAGGAGAAGGGGGTGAAGGGGAAGAGGGCATCACCGACTAAATAGATATGAGTTTGAGTAAGCTCTGGGAGTTGGTGATGGACAGGGAGGCCTGGCGTGCTGCAGTCCATGGGGTCGCAAAGAGTTGGACACAACTGAGTGACTGAACTGGACTGAACTGAAAATGTTATTCTTAGCTAGTAGCATCAGCCTGACTAATTTAACAGTTCATAAAACATGCTTGATTCAGAAAATTTAAGAAACAGAGAAGCACAAAATAAAAAATACACCCAAATAATCTGTAATAAACTCATACCTCTCAAGAAACCACTGTTAATATTTGGATGTCTGTTTCTAAGCATGTATTTGTTGTCATTGTTTATATAGTTCACTAATTCTTCAACAAATATTTATTGGGACCTTGGAATGCCATGCCTATGCTAGGTGCTAGGAGTATAGTTGTGTTTTTTTAATAATTTAAAAAAATTTTGAAACAATTACAAACTAAAGATTCAACCAGTCAATCCTAAAGGAAATCAACCCTGAATATTCACTGGAAGGATTGATGCTGAAGCTGAAGCTCCAATACTTTGGCCACCTGATCTGAAGAGCCCATAAATTGGAAAAGACTCTGATGCTGGGAAAGATTGAAGGCAGGAGGAGAAGGGGGCAACAGAGGACGAGATGGTTGTATGCCATCACTGACTCAATGGATATGAGTTTAAGCAAGCTCTGGGAGATAGTGAAGGACAGGGAAGCCTGGCATGCTGCAGTCTATGGGGTCGGAAAGAGCTGGACACGCCTGAGTGACTGAACAACAACAAACTAAAAGAAAATTCCAACCAGTACAGAGACTTTTCACAGTGGAATACTCTTAGTTGTGTTTTTTCAAATGAGGATGTTCTCCTACATACTCCGTCAAATTCAGGAAATTAACATTTTTATACCACTACCATCTAATCCTTGGTCCCACTCAGTTATCACCTATTGTCTCAATACTTTCCTTTATGGCAAAAATATCAATTCAGAATCACATGTGTTTAGTTATATCTGTTAAGTCTTCTTCAGTCTTTAATTTTAATAACCTTGACACTTTTGAATATTATAGTCCAGTTAATTTGTAGAATATCCTTTAGTTTGGGTCCTCAATTTGGTTTTGTCTTATGTTTTCCATGATTGGCTCCAGATTGTATCTTTAATAGGAAAATCAGAGAAGTGACAGCATTCTTCTTACTGCTTCCTATCAGAAGGCACATGATTTTGGTTGGTCCCATTATAGATGATGATGTTAATTTTCACTTCTTGATTAAGGTGACAGCAGGCAGGCTTCTCCTATGTAAAGTCACTCTTTTTAAATTTAAAAAATAAAAATTAAAAAAAAAACTTAAGTCATAGAGGCTCACAGGAATTTGCAGAAATAGTCCAGAGAGGTCCCTGTACCTTTCATATAACTACCTGTGGTAATATCTCATATAACCATGGTACAAAATCACTCCTTATTTTTTTGTAATTTTGTTAGTATTTACGAGTCTATGTAAATATCCTATTCTTTATCAAACATTTAATTAATTAACCTATTTATGGGCTTATGGTTTCCTATGTTTTTCAGTGGGCTAAATCCATCCTTATCATTATTTATTTTGATGCTCAAATAGCCCCAGATTTGCTCTTCCTAACTACTTCTGTGTCCTTTTTACTTGCCTCATCATTCGTTGATCATTCTCTTCTGGAAAAAAAGATATTCCAGGCTCATCTTGTTCTTTTTCTGCCCAAGCCTGAAATGAGTCATTTACCTAAGGTGTCCCAGTCTCACTTAGTGGAAATTGGTATTTAGAAGCCAAGATTTGAGTGCTAAGTGCACTCATTGCTGTTAGGGTATCCCTGTTCCAAGTATACTGCAACTTAGGGTTAAAGTTGGAAATATATACCCACACACTGTCACATACAACACAAACACACGTACACATTTACATCTATATTAACCCTATCTTTATAACCATGAGTTCATGCCAATACCTTCAATTCCAATCCATCACCATGCGGGCTCATTCAAGTTTTTTCTCTTTCTATATTTGTATCTCCCTTCCCCAACAGTAAAATTAACATTATCTTTTTTTTAAAAATTTACTTATTTGAACAATCCCTCTGTATGTGGTCATTCATATAAGAGTCTCTAACCACTGTCCTCTCCCCACTGCAGATGTCCTTCTAACCCCACATGGGTTCTGAGAATCTGTGCTGGGTCATACTCTCCACCCCCCACAAAGAGGATGCCAGCACTCCATGTGAAAATGTAGTTTTGGAGAGACAAAAATCCTTTCTTTCAAGGAGTTTACATTCTAATGGTGGGGGAAGGGGAACAAAGAAATAAAAGATAAAACATGGGGTAATAAGTGCAATAAAAAACAACAATAGGATAATGTGATAAGAAGTGACTGAGGTACTATTGTGGGTTGGTGGTGCTGATTATTCTCTTCATGCACTCCCCCAATCCTTTTCTGGCTCTGTGCACGTCTACAAAATGTTTTATGTTGGCTCCTCTGTGACTTCCTTCCTTTTTTCCCCCTTCTTTTTGGCCACTCTGTGTGGTGTGTGGAACTTCCCTGACGGGATCAAGCCTGGTTCCCTGCAGTGGGAACACAAGAGTCTTAACCACTGGACCACCAGGGAAGTTCTGCAGCCCGCTTTCTGACTGAATTCAACCAGTAGGAGACTGGGGGAGTGGGAGGAGAGAGAATCCCTTGCCTGCTTTGGGATGTATTTTCTGGCAGTGGCCCCTCCCCTGGCTCCAGTGCTTATCAGGCTCCCCAAATTCCATTTCTCCTCCTTGTCCCTTCAAGGCCCTTGGTGGTAATAACTTCTTTCTGTTACTAGCTCGTGGGTGCCCCATTGGTCTTGTCTTGTCTCTTTTTATCCTGCTTACACCTTTGTTAATAATATCTTCATTAAACTCCCTTGGATCATTGAGTTGGAGTCTATTTCAGGAAAAGGCTCTTTCAGGAAATGACTCTTTTTGTTTAAACAATATGGTTAATCATTTTTCAGGTCAATACATATTCTTATACTATATGATTTTCAAAAACTCAATTTGATCAGTTAAAAAAGGAAAACATTAGCCAGGCTTGTCCTTCTGGAATTGTGTGCAAAGTGAAATCCCTCCTTGTCCTGCACCTAACCTGAGATCTGAGAAGCTTGAGTTGTGCTTTCAAGGAGGCAGCATTGATCTTGGAGAGGCAGCAGTGATTGGTGGCGTGAAGTGAGCTGTTAATTCCCTGCCCAGGAATTGAACCTGGGTATGCCGGAGAAGGCAATGGCACCCCACTCCAGTACTCTTGCCTGGAAAATCCCATGGATGGAGGAGCCTGGTGGGCTGCAGTCCATGGGGTTGCTAAGAGTAGGGCAGGACTCAGCGACTTCACTTTCACTTTTTACTTCCCTGCATTGGAGAAGGCAATGGCAACCCACTCCAGTGTTCTTGCCTGGAGAATCCCAGGGACGGGGGAGCCTCATGGGCTGCCGTCTATGGGGTCGCACAGAGTCGGACACGACTGAAGCGACTTAGCAGCAGCAGCAGCATGCTGGATGAAAACCAGGAATCTAGTCACCAGACCAGAAAGGGTTAGAGGCTAGAGGTTAGAAGCTATTTTCCCTTGGCTCTTGCCCCTAGTGAAAAATGCATTTCTCATGGAGACAAAAACTATAAAAGCAGGTACATAGTTTATTATTAGAGATATAGCACAACAAGTGGGAAAGCACACAGAGAAACCTTTACGCTAGAAGAGAGGCAGAGAACACACCTGGAGAGAAAGACATGGGCACCCTCCTTAAAGAGGAGGAGCACAGGAAAGAGGTGGTTAAATCATTTACATAGGGCAGTTCTTCCAGGTCTTTGTCTTCCTTCTGGCCAATCACCTTGTTTCATCCCCCTTGTTAATTCGTTTCAGGACCTTCCCCATAGATGTGCACGCATCTCTCAGCCAATATGGATCACGACGCAAAGGCATCTGGGAGAAGCAAGATTGATAGTGGCCTGGCATTGGCCCCTGACTTTTGACCTCTGAGGAGTCTTTCTGTGCATGTGTAGTGTTTCCCTTGCCGCAAGGAGGGGTAATATGTGATCTCTTGATCCTTTACTCAAACAAGGTTTAACCCCTCTCTGTTTCTGTCATGACTATTATCTTAAGGGGTCTTCCCTGGTGACTCAGATGGTAAAGCGTTTGCTTGCAGTGCAGGGGACCCAGGTTCGGTCCCTGGGTCGGGAAGAACCCCTGGAGAAGAAAATGGCAACCCACTCCAGCATTCTTGCCTGGAAAATCCCATGGTCGGAGGGGGCTGATAGGTTACAGTCCATGGGGTCTCAAAGAGTTGGACACAACTAAGCGACTTCACTTTCTTTTTTCATTATCTTAAGGTGTCCACAAAGAGACAAAGCCTGGCTATTTACCTTGTTTCTGTTATTACTTCCATTTAGGGGGGCAAACAGGAGACTGATTGTAAATGCCTCACCTGGAGCCACCTATCTCTGTTTCAGGAAATGCAAGCACGATGCTAGTTTTAAGTGTCCACCTGGAGCCCATTTGTAAACAGGAGGCCGGTTGTAAATGCCTAGCCTGGGGCCTGTGTGTTTCATGCTCAGTATGCCGGATGTTGTGACTCTACACCCTCATGGCATCCAGGTTAGCCCAGAAATGCCTTTTTTGGCCTCTTTCGGATACAAAGAGTATTTTCTTCATCAGGATTCATCCTCAGTTGTGCATTTCTTAGTCCCTGCCCACCTAAAGAGGGTTCTCAGCCATTAGGCATCAACAGAGCCCTTTCTGGGGTATGCAGGTCGTTGCAGGAGCCTACTTCTTTTATTACCGTGTCTCCTTAGTGCTGGGCTTCCCTGGTGGCTCAGATGGTAAAGAATCTGTCTGAAATGCGGGAGACTGGGTTCAGTCTCTGGGTCGGGAAGATCCCCGGAGAAGGAAATGGTAACCCACTACAATATTCTTGCCTGATAAATTCCATGGGCAGAGGAGCCTGATGGGCATCAGTCCATGGGATGGCAAAGAGTGGGACATGACTGAAAGACTAGCATTTTCGTTTTTTTCACTTAGGGGCAAGGACTGTGGTTCCATTCGGAGGATTCTGCAAATAATTAAAACCCCACCCCCATCCCTCAGGAAACATTTGCAGGCCTGGAGGTCTTCAGGATGGTCTACAATGGAAGTGAGAAAGTGCTTGCCGGAAGAGTACCTTGCTAGAGCTTCCATGTGGTTAGTCGCTCAGTTGTGTCTGACTCTTTACAACCCCATGTTCTGTAGCCCGCCTGGCTGCTCTGTCCATGGGATTCTCCAGGTAAGAATATTGGAATGGGTTGCCATGCCCTCCTCCAAGGGATCTTCCCAACCCAGGGATTGAACCCAGGTCTCCCGCATTGCAGGTGGATTCTTTACCGTCTGAGCCACCAGGGAAGCCCAGAGCTTCTGTGAGCATAATTCAAATATTTCCTCAGCAAGATGGAAGACCATTAAAGGAATTTGCATTGTTTCCCGTGATTGGCTTTATCAGTGTCAACAGCTTTATAGAAGTAGGAAGCTGTAGATTGAGAGAAGGAAAAAAATATCCTGCAGAATAAGAGCAGGAAAAAAAAAAGATTCATGCATGTAATTGTTCCAAATTTAATGCCTCCCTGGTAAATTCTGCATTTGAGTTTCTGTTTAGCACTGATAGGAGTATTGCCTTTAGGGGACAGGAGGAAGGGAGTAGGGAAGAATTCTGCTTCCATTTAGATTTAGGGAACTACAGTGGACTTGAAGCAGAACTGAATTCATCAAGAAACCCACGTGTACTTGTACGTGGGGAGGCTTTTTACAAATCTGCTGGGAATGTTATTCCTGATCCCAGGAGAGGAATCTGTGGTGTTTCTGTTGTATTTTCTAGAATCATATATACAGACAGTCAAGTAAACCAAGAAGGCTAAAGTATGGAGCCTCTTCAACCACAAATAGCGTCCTCTCCCTCTCTCTCAGATGAATCAACACTGAAAGCTACATGCTTTCACAAAATTCATTTCTTCCTTGTTTTGTCCCAAATTTAACTATCTAGTCCTCTGTTAAGCATTAAAAGAGGTAATTTGAGGTACTGTGATCCCACTTTTCCAGTTCAGAGAAATACTACACTCTGGATAAAGAAGAAAACATTTGAAGGTGTTTTGTATATTGGAAGGAAGACACTTTTTTTTTTGGTCTCACCTCGTGGCATGCAGAGCTGCCCCGATCAGGGATCAAACCCAGGCCCCGTGTAGTGGAAACTTAACCACTGGACCACCAGGGAAGTTAACACACCTTATGAATAATGTTGCTTATTACTGTTAATGATCATCTCAAATGCGGTCTAGAGTGTAAGACTGTGCCATGGAGTCAGTCAGCCTGTGTTCAAATTCCTGTTCCTTTCCTATTTAGCTGTAGGATCTTGGGCATGTTGCTTAACCTCTCTGAGCCTGTTTCCCCAAGTGAAAAGTGATGATACTAAGGCTATCCATCTCCACATGAAGATTAAATACATGTGGATTTTACAAAGCACTTAGAAGAGTGCTTGACCCACCGTGAGCACCTGAGAACTCAGCGAAACAGAACCTCTAAAGTTGCACTGTGATCGTCTTCCACACAGTGGGCATCCCAGAAGCTCAACTGCACTCTCTTAAGAGAGCGGGGAGAATCGCAAAGGGTGGTTTCAAGGCTTCCTTTTTCCCATTCTGAGGCATTAGTGTGATTTTCCACCCTCACATCTGAAGTGATAGCTCCTTCAAACGAGGCTAAGCGTCAGCCATGGTAGGTTTTGTGGCAGAAGCTTTAACCACTTCATTTTACAGTGGAGGCTTCCGCAGAACAAGCTTCTCTCTATAAATGGCTTCCTCTCACTGCACCTTTGTGGACGGGGTCTCATGGTGGGTCGGCTCATTTGCTGGAGCTAAATAAACATTCGTTCCCACTAGCCCCACGGTGCTAG
>NW_011494940.1:2564808-2569450 GCF_000754665.1 Bison bison bison
TGTGTGTCAGAGGCAGAGAAAGCACAGCTGAGCTTTCCGCCCCCAGCAGATCGTGTCGTGCAAGCAGCCAGAGCAATCATTGTTAGACTAGTGAAGTCAGGACGTAAATTCTAAGGGGAATAAAAATGGGTGAGATAAAGGCTTTGAGGTCTGTGATTTAGAGTCGTTTTTCAGGTTTCTGAGATGTTGAATAAATTAAGGTAATATGACAATGCAATTGAAAGGACACTTCATAAGGGAGTAACAGCTTGAGCAACTCTGTATTAAGGAACGATCTCTGGGTTGGTTTCGTTGTCAGAGTTTGCACTTTCTGGCCGAAGCCTACACTCTCCATGCTCAGTAAATATGCGTTTTAAGTGCTGAGCTGTGGGGGAAGTCTTCAGAATGAATAGGGCCCATGGCAGTGCAATATGCATAGCATAAGTGTGACAAAATCCACTGGTCCCTGGACTATAAGACCGAAGCAGCCTCTGCAGATACTCTGAGCTTGTGCATGGCCATCTGGTCGGCGAGAATGCTGAACTGATACCAACATGAGATTGTTGTAGGAATAGGTGATTCTCAGAATTTAAGGTAGGCTGGGCTATCCAATGCAAAGTGTTTGTAGGTGCTGATTTTAGAAGAGGATATTTTTGGCTAGGTGGACTGAGATTTGCAGATAGATGGATGTCCTAGTTACTGTTCTTTATGCAAAGCACCAGAAAGCCAGTCAGGCTAGCACAAGCCAGAGCAGAATTTAGCAGAAGGATTTTGGGGTATGTCATGGTGTCTAAACCAACCTTCCTTCTCTGGTAGCTCAGTAAGTAAAGAATCTGCCTGCAATTCAGGAGACCAGCTTCCATCCCAGGGTCAGGAAGATCCCCTGGAGAAGGAAATGGCAACCCACTCAAGTATTCTTGCCTGGAAAATCTCATGGACAGGGGAGCCTGGCAGGTAACAGATCATGGGGTTGCAAGAGTCAGACATGACTTAGTGACTAAACCACTACTAAGGTGTCTAAGGGAAGGTGGCACTGGAATTAGGAATCAGGAACCCAGGTGATTTTTATCTTTGCCTTTTGAAAGCTACGTGAACTCTCATCTCTGCTTCTCTCTGCACATCTGATTCTTGTCCTTGACATAAATCTCTGCAGCCTGGTACCTACCCTGATAAGCAATAAAGTTAAATATAAAAGGTCTAATAATGTTTTAGAAATGAGGAGATATAACTAAACAAATATAAGGAAAAGAGGCCTCTGACAAAGAAAAAAAAAGAAAAAGGTAGAACCCAGAGTTCAAGAAAAATGAAGAAAGATTCAGATTTCCTTGGCATCAATTGGCATCACTAGGAGGGAAGAAACGTCCAGGTCCCCCAGCGATAATACCATGAGAGTGGAGGGAGCCAGGACTGTCAAACTGTTCTGAGTGAGGCACCAGGCAGGAACCTGGTGGAGTCAAAAGGGAGCTGAAGGAAGAGAGACTCTTATATTGTATAATTGCTGAAATCAGGTCTGTGTGTTTGAGAATTTTTTGACTGTCCTGCTGACTCAGGTCTAGGCAATATGGGTAATAAATTGGACATGTCCTTGCCAACCTAGTTTTATAGTTGGTATTGCTACTAGAGAAAGCTGGCCTAGAAAAGGTGAAAAATACTCTGTAAAAATGAAGGTTACTTCACTGGTGATCCAGTGACTAAGACTCCACACTTCCAATGCAGGTTATGAAAAACAGAGTTTCATCCCTGAATCAGGAAACTAGATTCCATGTGTGCAACTAAAGATCCTGTGTGCTACAACTAAGACCCAACAAATATTGAGTATAGTTCCCTATGTTATACAGTAGGTCCTTATTGGTTAGTTTATATTTTTCAGTGTATATATGTTAATCCTAGACTTCTAACTTATCCTTCCCTTGCCCCTTTGGTAACCATACATTTCTTTTCTATGTCTGTGGTCTATTTCTGCCTTGTGTCTTCTTTTGAAAATTTTAAAAGATTTTAAAATTATTTTTTAACTGAAGCATAGTTGCTTTAAGTATCTTCTTTTTTTAGATTCCACGTATTGCAATAGAATGTAAGTGATAACATATGATATGCTATTTGTCTTTGGCTTAACTTGATGTGGTAATCTCTAGGTTCATCCATGTTGCTGCAATGACATTATTTCATTCTTTTTTATGGGTAAGCAATATTCTGTTGTGTATGCATACCGCATCTTTATCCATTCAGCGGTGGATGGACGTTTAGATTTCTTTATGTCTTGGCTATTGTAAATAGTGCTGCTATCAACACTGGGGTACATGTATGTTTTCAAATTATAGCTTTCTCTGGATATGTGCCCAGGAATGGGATTGTTGGATCATGTGGTAGCTCTACTTTTAGCATTTTAAGGAGTCTCCATACTGTTTTCCATAGTGGCTATACTAATTTACATTCCTGCCAAGAGTGTAGGAGGATTGCTTTCCCTTCACACTTTCTCCAGCATTTATTATTTGTAGACTTTTTGATGATGTTAATTCTGACCAGAGTGGGGTGATACCTCATTGTACTTTTGATTTGCATTTTAGAGGGTAAAAGTTTGATGAAGTAAGGATATGTACATAATTTCAAGATATTGCCTAGAAATACTTATTAATTACGAAGTGGGAAAGGGTGATTTATACAGTGGAGAAACCTGACAGATACCACCCTAGTCAAGTGACCAAAGTTAGTATCACCTGTCATGACACAAATTTAGATTGGGTCCCATCTGATAATACGCAGTGAGAAGAACACAGCGTCACTTTTGTAGTATTCCTGACCAGAACACATCACTTGAAACTGTTCATGAGAAAACACCAGATAACGGAATGACGGACATTCTACAAAATAACTATCCTGTAATCTTCAAAAGTTTCAAGGTTATAAAACATAAGGGAAGTCTGAGGAACTATTCCAGGTTGAAAGAGCCTAAAGAGATGATAGTTTTATGCAACATGTCACCTGAATTGAATCTTCTAGTTTTCTAAAGGGTATTATTGAAACAATTAGCAAAACTTGGAATGGGTCTTTATATTAGATGGTGATAATGTGTAACGTTAATTTTCTGACTGTATTTTGGTTACGTATGGGGAATGTCCTTGTTTGTAAGTATTATACCACCAAGTGTTCAAGTGTGTTGGGGCATCCCATTGGCAACTTATTTGGAAATGGTCAGGAAAACAAAAGGTTCTTTGTCTTAGTTTTACAAATTTCTTTGCATTTAAAATTATTTCTAAGTTACAAAATTATCTACACAATGGAGTATTACTCAGCCATTAAAAGAATACATTTGAATCAGTTCTAATGAGGTGGATGAAACTGGAGCCTATTTTACAGAGTGAAGCAAGCCAGAAAGAAAAACACCAATACAGTATACTAACGCATATATATGGAATTTAGAAAGATGGTAACAATAACCCAGTATACGAGACAGCAGAGGAGACACTGATGTATAAAACAGTCTTTTGGACTCTGTGGGAGAGGGTAGGATGATTTGGGAGAATGGCATTGAAACATGTATAATATCATATATGAAACGAGTAGCCAGTCCAGGTTTGATGCACAATATTGGATGCTTGGGGCTGGTGCACTGGGATGACCCAGAGGGATGGTACAGGGAGGGAGGAAGGAGGAGGGTTCAGGATGGGGAACACGTGTATACCTGTGGCAGATTCATGTTGATATATGGCAAAACCAATATAATATTGTAAAGTTAAAAAACTATAAAAAAATTATCTGGACAAAAACTGTAGGGAAAATAAAGATATTTTATTGGCCAAACAAAAACAGAGTTCACTATCATCAAGCCCACTAAAATTTTAGAATTCTCAAGAAGTTTTTCTTTTCCAGGTAAGATGAAAAAGATCTCAGGTGAAAGGTTAGAAATACATTAATGAATAAAACACGAACAAAGGGATAAATAGGAGATAAATGGGTAATTAGATAGGATAAATGGGTAATCTAGGAGAATATCAACTGTAGAATTTCAAAGTAAAACACATGACAACAATAACAGATAAACTGGAGGAAGATATGTGGAATTAAATGTTCTAAAAATTTACTGAATTTTCTGGAAGATTAAACTGGTTATATTAGATTTTGGTAAGTCATGAGTGTATAATTTTTAATGTACACACTAAATGTAAAAGAACAGAAAAATAATATAGAACTTCAAAGTATGTAAGAAAATAAAATGATAAAAAATACTCAGTCTGGCTTCCCTGATGGGTCAGTGGTAAAGAATCCACCTGCCTATGACCCAGCAATCCCACTGCTGGGCATACACACTGAGGAAACCAGAACTGAAAGAGACACGTGTACCCCACTATTCATCGCAGCACTGTTTATAATAGCCAGGACATGGAAGCAACCTTGATATCCATCAGCAGATGAATGGATAAGAAAGCTGTGGTACATATACCCAATGGAGTATTACTCAGCCATTAAAAAGAATACATTTGAATCAGTTCTAATGAGGTGGATGAAACTGGAGCCTATTTTACAGAGTGAAGTAAGCCAGAAAGAAAAACACCAATACAGTATACTAATGCATATATATGGAATTTAGAAAGATGGTAACGATAACCCTGTATACGAGACAGCAAAAGAGACACTGATGTATAGAACAGTCTTTTGGACTCTGAGG
>NW_011494940.1:2569550-2592597 GCF_000754665.1 Bison bison bison
GGGTAACGATAACCCTGTATACGAGACAGCAAAAGAGACACTGATGTATAGAACAGTCTTTTGGACTCTGAGGGAGAAGGAGAGGGTGGGATGATTTGAGAGAATGGCATTGAAACATGTATAATATCATATATGAAACAAGTGGCCAGTCCAGGTTCGATGCACGATACTGGATGCTTGGGGCTGGTGCACTGGGATGACCCAGAGGGATGGTGCGGGGAGGGGAGAAGGAGGAGGGTTCAGGATGGGGAACACATGTATACCTGTGGCAGATTCATGTTGATATATGGCAAAACTGATACAATATTGTAAAGTTAAAAAAAAAAAAGAATCCACCTGCCAATGCAGGAGACATGGGCTCAATCCCTGATCCGGGAAGATCCCACATGCCCAGAGCAACTAGGCCTGTGTGCCACAATTATTGAGACTGTGCTCTTGAGCCCGGAAATTACAGCTTCTGAGACTGCATGCCCTAGAGCTCGTACCCTGCAACTAGAGAAACCGCCACAAAAAGAGAAGCCTGTGTACCACAACAGCTAGAGAGTAGCCCTTGCTTGCTGCAACTAGAGAAAAGCCCACGCAGCAACAAAGAACCAGCACAGCCATAATAAATATATATTATAAATAAATAAAATTCTCAGTCAATCCAAAAGAAGGCAAAAAAAAAAAAAAAGGAGAGAAAAAGGAACATAAAACATATGAAACAAGAATCAAGCACATAATATTTAATCCAAATATATCAGCATTTACATTAATTGTATATGGAGTATATTATTGTAAACATATTACAATAATATATTTGTATACATATTAATTGTATATGTATAATTTACAATTATATTAATTTCAAATACCTCAGTTAAAAGACAAAGATTATCAGACTGGATAAAAAACAAATAAAACCCAACTATCCACTATTTACAAGAGCCACTTAAAAACCTAAGGATACAAAAAAATCTGAGAAGCAAAGGAGAGTAAAATAATATCTTGTTAAATAGAAGAGACAGCTGTGTGGCTGCGTATTGAACAACATAGATTTATTTTAAGGCAAAAAGCATAACTAGAAATAAAATGGTCACTTCATGATGATTACTGGCTCAGTTCACTAGGGTGATACGATAAATCTACCTTGAATATATTAAAATATGTTAAAAAGTTGACAGAACTAACAAGGACAAACTAGCAAATCCATAATAACAGGCTATTTTAATGCATCAGTTCAGTTCAGTCGCTCAGTTGCATCCGACTTTTGTGTCCCCATGGACTGCAGCACGCCAGGCCTCCCTGTCCATTGCCAACTCCTGGAGTTTACTCAAACTCATGTCCATTGAGTCGCTGATGCCATCCAACCATCTTATCCTCTGTTGTCCCCTTCTCCCACCTTCAATCTTTCCCAGCATCAGGGTCTTTTCAAATGAGTCAATTCTTCACATCAGGTGGCCAAAGTATTGGAGTTTCAGCTTCACCATCAGTCTTTCCAATGAATATTCAGGGTTGATTTCCTTTAGGATGGACTGGTTGGATCTCCTTGCAGTCCAAGGGACTCTCAAGAGTCTTTTCCAACACCACAGTTCAAAAGCATGAACTCTTTGGGGCTCAGCTTTATAGTCCAGCTCTCACGTCCATACACGATTACTGAAAAAACCACAGCTTTGACTAGATGGACTTTTGTTGGCAAAGTAATGTCTATGCTTTTTAATATGCTGTCTAGGTTGGTCATAATTTTTCTTCCAAGGAGCAAGCGTCTTTTAATTTCATGGCTACAGTCACCATCTGCAGTGATTTTGGAGCCCCCCAAAATAAAGTCTGTCACTGTTTCCACTCTTTCCCCATCTATTTGCCATGAAGTGATGGGACCAGATGCCATGATTTTCGTTTTCTGAATGTTGAGTTTTAAGCCAACTTTTCACTCTCCTCTTTCACTTTCACCAAGAGGCTCTTTAGTTCTTCTTTGCTTTCTTCTGCCATAAGGGTGGTGTTGTCTGCATATCTGAAGTTACTGATATTTCTCCTGGCAATCTTGATTCCTGCTTGTGCTTCACCCAGCCCAGTGTTTTTCATGATATACTTTGCATATAATTTAAATAAGCAGGGTGACAATATACAGCCTTGACGTACTCCTTTCCCTGTTTGGAACCTTTCCCTATTTAATGCGTGTCTCTCAATAATTGACAGGACAAGAGGACGAAAATCAAGAAGCGCCTGAAAGATTTTGAACAACACAATGAACAAACTTAATTTAATGAACATATCAGTATACACAATATTGCATCCAATAACTGCAGGATACATATTATTTTCAAGACCAAGTAGTATTTACCAAACTTGGAGATATCATAGTAATCTTTGACAGACTTAAAATGACTTAAATAATATTGTGTGTTTTGTGACCACAATGCAATTATACAGAAATCAGTAGCAAAAAGATAACTAGAAAATAAATCCTCTTGTGTATGCAAATTGTATAAGGTGTCTTTAGTTAGGTTATCCTGCAAGTAAACAACCTCAGACTCTCCTTGACTTACTAACACATTTCTTTTCCATTCATGTTAATGTTTTTGATGTTGCAGCTCTGCTCTACCCAAGCTAGAGCAGAGTTAGCCTCTGGGTTAACCTCAGGTCTGCTTTCCATATCTTTTTATTCTGGGATCCAGGCTGAAGGAGGCATCTCTAAGTGGGATATACCTTTCTGTGGCAGAAGGCACTGGAGTGCAAAACCCCCAGCCAAACCACACAATTTAGTGTAAAAGCTCTGCTCCAATATAGCATACATGTAACAGTCCTTGGGCCCAAGAAAGCCACATGGTCAAATTCAACATGAATGGGTACGTATTATCTTATTACAGTTTAGGAGGGAATGACTAATTGAGAAAAATAATATATCTACATCTTAAATTAAGAAATCCATATCTATGTAACCCGTGATTCAAAGAAGAAACCACAATGGGCATTAGGTAAAAAATTGAATTGATAATTAAAAACCCCAGCATATTAAAACCCTAGAATGCAGCTAAAGCAATTCATAGAGGAAAGTATATACTTAAATGCATATGTTAAAAATGAAGAAAGACTGAAAGTCAATGGGATAGGCACTCACTTCACCTCAGGAAGTGAGAAAAAGAACACTCCACAGTAGTTGTGTCTTAGGAGGATACTGAGTGGCTGGGGGACAGGAGTAGAAAGAATTGTTTTTCACTGTATATCCTTTTTATCTTTTAAATTTCGCATCATATGCATTAATAATCTTTTTAGGAAAACACAGTATTGAATATGGCTTATAATGCATCCATTCCTTATATACATTTGGCTTGAAGGGCTTGAAAGGAAAAAGAAAAAGAACAAAAAGAAACCAGTTTAGGAATAAGAAGGGAGATGTAACCATCGTCCAAAACAGAAAGATCAGAAGGATTTTGAGAGACTGTGACACACAACTCTGTGGCCTCAAACTTGAAGCCTTTTAAAGGAAAGGATTATTTCCTATCAACATACAGTCAAATTTGACCCAAGAAGACATGAAAAACCAGAACAGATTACTTATCATAGGAGAAATCAGAAAGATGATTCAAAATTTACTATTTAAAAAATCTACTTTTTAGGACTTCCCTGATGGATTGTACAGTGGATAGGAGTCCACCTGCCAGTTCGGGGGTCACAGGTTCGATCCCTGGTCCAGGATTCCACATGTTGTGGAACAACTAAGCCTGTGGGCTGCAACTACTGAGCCCTGGTGCTGAAAACACTGAAGCCTGTGTGCCCAGAGCCCATGCTGCACAAGAGAAGCCACTGCAGCGAGAAGCCGGTGCACTGCAACTGGAGAGTAGCCCCCACTGGCCACCACTAGAGAAAGCCTGGACACGGCAAGGAAGACTTAGTGCAGCCAAAAATAAATAAATAAAAGTCCACCTTTTAAAAATGGGGGCCAGGTAGATTCCAAGCTGAATATATTACCTAACCTTTAAAGAGTGGATGATTCTGAAGTTATTTAAAATATCCCAGTCTATAGAAAAAAGGTAAAATCCTCCAGTTTGTTTCACAAAGCCAGTATAATTTTACAACCAAAACCTGATAAAGGTCGTGCAAAAGTAGAATTATAGACTGATCTCACTAATGAATATGTGTTTGCAGAAATTTTAAATAAAGTATCAGCAAGTAGAATCAGGCAAACAGAACCTAGAAATCTCTCTCTCTCTCTCTCTGTCTCGCACACACACACACACACCAGTAAGCACAAACAACAAAAACAATAAAGCCCTCCTATAACCCTCCCTGGTTACAGGACTGGGAGTGATTCACTATCAGGACACCACTCAATAAATTCCATGATTTAAATAATGGAGAAAAACCTTATGATCATATCAGTAGCTTCAAAAATGCATTTGATAAAGTTTATCTCATTCCTAATAAAATTCTAATAGTAATAGAATGAAATAAATATGTTGAAAGCTATCTACCGAAAGGGCTTCCCTGGTGGCTCAATAGTGCCTGTCAATACAGGAGATGCAGGTTTAATCCCTGGATTGAGAAGATGCCCTGGAGAAGGAAATGGCAACCCACTCCAGTATTCTTGCCTGGGAAATCCCATGGACAGAAGAGCCTGGCGGACTATAGTCCATGGGGTCACAAAGAGTCGGATATGACTTAGCAATGGAACAACGACAACAAATATACCAAAAACTAACAGTAAGTACTATTATTCATGGTGAAATATGAAAATAATTTCTGTTAAAATCACCATTATAATTTGACTGGCAAATCCAATAACAAGAGAAAAGTTATCTTTTTGTTCCTGATGATATGATTACATACTTACAGAAACTGAGAGACTCTGGTTAAAAAAAGATAATTTGGTATTGGGGATAGATTTTAAATAAAGATCAAGAACTTTACTAAATGTGTAAATGGGGAAAAGTATTGCATTTATAATAGCAAAAAAAAATAATGAAATACTTTGATAAAAATCTAATAAGACATAGGACCTGGATAAAGAAAAGTACAAAATATTATTATTACTAGTATAAAACCACTAAAGTCTGAATAAGTGCAAAGCCACATCATGTTCTTGGATATAAAGACAATATTTAGATGTCAGTTCTCCACAAAATAGTATGTACACTTAATGCAATTCCACTTATGATGCTCATAGGTTTTTTTCTTAATTAGATAAAATAAACTTTACACAAAGGATAACTGAGATACTATGGGAAAAAATATCAGATATTGGAACTTATTGATGTAAGAATTGATGTTGCTATAGGAATTGTTAGAGCAGTGGACCACAACTGAGAATTCAGAATTGGTGCACATAAGAGGTTAATACATACTAAAGGAGACTTGAATTTAGTAGATAAAGGATGAACATTTTTTTTTTAGGATGAACATTTTTAAGTGATGTTGGTTCACCTGGTTATTCTGCCAGAAGAAAGTAAATTTGAACCTCTATCTTACTTCATACCCACAAATAAATTCCAAATGGAAAAAAAGATAAATATAAAAAATAAAATATTTTATGAGGTAATTTAGGAGGCTACATATATTTTCTAAAGATCAAGGAGATCTCTTTCACTAAGACTAGGAATCCAGAAGTTATAAAGAAAAGATAAATATACTGGACTAAAATATTTTAAAACCATTTATATTATAAATGGTATCATAAACTAAGTTAATGGGCAAATAATAATATCTGTAATGTGATGACAGAAATGATTTCTATAATCTTAATAAATTTCAGCTCATATAAATTGACAAGAAAAATACTAAGTAATGCAATAGAAAAGTGAGCAACAGATATGAAGAGAAAATTCACTCAACAAGTCCAAATATTCTGTGCTGTATAAAAATATGCTCAAATTTCTTGATGGTCAGGACAAGGCCATAGGTAGCACCTTCCCATAAACTGGAAAAGGTCAGGGCCCTTCCTCCGCACTGAACACAGAAGGATGCTTGCTTTTGCAAGCCGTTTGTGGGCTGGATTTCAGCCATGACAAAGTGTGTACAAGCTGTATAATGCGTGCAGTGGTCTGGACTAAGAGAAATGCAAATTAATAATGGAATATTGCTCTATATCCATTAACCTGGCAAAACTTGAGCTGTGGTACCTGTTGCCAGCAGGGATGTAGGAGAAGTATGCTCTCATACACTGGAGTTGTAAAGTGTTCCAGCCCTTTTGGAAGGCAATCTGGAAATATCTATTAAAATTAAAAATACGTATTCCCCTTGACCCCAGAATCCTACTCCTAGGAATCTATTCCATAAAAATAAAAGTGCTAATTTGTAAGGACATGTGTGCGAGAATGTTTATTGCAGTATTGTTTGTAGCTGCCAAGAACTGGAAACATGGTGAATGGCCATTAATCAGGGAATGGTTGAAAAATTAAAATACATTACTCCATAGAATATTACATGGCCATTAAATGGAATGAATTATAGCCTTGCCAGATGTCTGACAGAGATTTCCATGAGATACTGGTTAGTGAGAAGAAAAAGATGCAAAATGAGTGTCACGTGATGCCATTATGGTAAAAAACAACTAAAAAACCCTCCTTACATATGTGGGAATATATGAATATGCATGTGTGAGTATGTGTGATAACAAAAGGGAACCTAAATGCACTCTACGTTGTTAATGTTGAAGGAAGAGAAGAAAAGAGGGGAAAAGTTGTCCATGATAAAAACAGCAATCCCATTCAGGTAAAATTGTGGAAATATCTGTTCCTAGGTGTGTACATATGTGTGTATGTAAATACAACAAAGGAACTTCACCTCAGTGTTACTGGTTAGGATGGTGAGATTTCAGTGGACTTTTCTTTTCATGATGGTTTCTTTATGCTGCTGCTAAGTCGCTTCAGTCGTGTCTGACTCTGTGCGACCCCATAGACGGCAGCCCACCAAGCTCCCCTGTCCCTGGGATTCTCCAGGCAAGAACACTGGAGTGGGTTGCCATTTCCTTCTCCAATGCGTGAAAGTGAAGTCGCTCAGTCGTGTCCGACTCCTAGAGACCCCATGGACTGTAGCCCACCAGGCTCCTCCATCCATGGGATTTTCCAGGCAAGAGTTCTGGAGTGGGGTGCCTCCGTGTATTTTTATATCCAGGAAGAAGATGAAATTATTTTCACTTTGAAAATAAAAATGACAAAACTCAAATAAACCCCAAACCAGAAATACTAATATGACCCAGTAACACACACATTCTTATTTATAGCTGGCTGGAGGGGACTCAGCCTGAAAAGGGGATGGAAAAGAACGAACAAAGCAAAGGTCTATCGCTCTGAAGTACTGCCTCCATCGCCGGTTATGGGGCAGCTGGGAAAATGTTTAAAGTCACACATATATTAGTTACAGCATCTCTTTTTGATGATTTCCCTGTGTCAGCAGAATTATTTGCTGCTTTTTGTAAACTTAGAAACCTTTAGTGGAAGTTTGATATTTTGGTATTTGTTTTTTTCTTTATGGGAGAATACGCGGAGTGGCGAGTCATGAGAGGGGAAAGGATTGTGCAAGGAAGAGACTGGGAGGCCTCTCTAGCAGTTGGGTCACCTCGCTTCGAAGTTGATGCTTTGAAGCCGTACAATTTTTATTTTTTTGGCTGCACGGTGCAGCGTGTGAGATCTTAGTTCCCCAACCAGGTATTGCACTGCGCTCCCTGCAGGGGACGCACAGAGTGGTAACTACTGGACTACAAGGCAAGTCCCCGAAGGAGTATAGTTTTCAGTTTAAGAAAGAGTTTTCCTCCCCGCTTTCCAGATGGCTAATGAAAATGGCATTATGTGATGTTACAAACCCAGAACTGCACATTTTAGGTTGAGAATGAGATTCACTTCTGTGTTTTGGACTTGAGAGAACAGTTATTTGGACTGGGGATTAGAGATTGGGAAACCTGTTGACCTAGATTTAAGTCGGTGTTGGTAGTTAGCCCGGGTTTACTTTTACTCAGTTATTTTTTCACAACTGAGAAAAACAACAGAAATCTTTCCTGCCCATAAAATGAGCTGTCCTGAGAGTATGTCTAAGAGCTGTTGAGAGATTTAAACGGGCTCATTATGGGTAAAGTGATTTAGAATAGGTCCTGTACCTGGGAAGCTCACCGTGTGAGTATTGCTCTTATTGTTTTTACTAGTATTACTATGAATCTTTTCTTACACGGTGGGCTTGACTGTCTGCTTGCACGGTGCACATTTTTTTTTTTTTGGAAATGGCTAATAATACATGTCATTGATGTAATTTAAGATCGAGATGCTATGTGAATTACTTTCTGTATAATACTTCATCCAACGCTGTGAACTTGAGGGCACTAAATTCTATTTGGTGGCAAAATTAAATCAATGGTTACTTACAGTCAACACATAATGACACTTAGGGATTTAATAAGATATAAAAAATACTTCTGATTTCCTTAAATAAATGGGGTTTTCAATAAAATCATGTGTTACTGATGCTTGACTTGGGATAAGATGCATGGGAAGTACAGGTGTGTGGGGATGTGCTGTGCTCAGTCGCTCAGTCATGTTAGACTCTTTGTGACCCCATGGACTGTTGCCCGCCCCAGGCTCCTCTGTCCATGGGATTCTCCAGATAAGAATACTGCAGTGGGTTGCCATGCCCTCCTCTGTGGGGGTACCTAGCACTTTTTGTCAAGGGTGTCTTTTTCTAATAATTAAAAAAAGAATTTTCTGATGAGTAGTGTGACAGAGGATCTCTCCTTGTCAGACCCCTTTGAACTCCGTTCCTGATTAGGAAGTCTTAAATAAAGTCTTTCTTGCCATTCGAAAAAAAAGAATCTTTTACAATATCACTCACTGAGGATGAGTTGAGGGGTTTTGCTCTTGGGTTTGGTGTTCTGTTTCATCCAGCTTTGATGTCCTGTCACCTATGTGACCTCTATAGCTCTGAAAGCAGAGTCTTAGAAGGCCATTACTAACTCTTTGTAGCTCCTTCACCCTCCCTCGAGTTCTGGATGAGCTATTTTGACCCACCCACTGGGAGAGCACTCCTGGCATTGGAAGGTCAGGAGCCCTAAAAAGAAGGCAGGAGATGAGAAGGTCTCATTCCTCCTGCATTAGCTGTGAGTCGGCAAAAGAAACCCCCTGCAGGGCTTCCAGATTTTAAAAGCACCCTGGTGCTTAATGACAATTGAGTGAGTGCAGAGCAAATGCGGAAGGACTCTGCCCCTCTCCAGCCTTATTCCTCATTCCATTTCTGTGAAAATAGCAACTAGTCAAATGTGCTGACCAGTGGTAGCCTGAATTTTTACTCCTAGGGCTCAACTGCCTGCCTTACTTTTGGCAATGTTGAGTAAGTTCCAGCTTGTGTTTGGCATCTCTCCTAAAGGGCTCTGTCCGGGCACAGATTTGTAACCCTTTCCTAGCAGCACTGACTTCCAGGCAGCGCTAGTGGTTAAGAATCTGCCTGCCAATACAGGAGACTCAAGAGACGTGAATTCGATCCCTGGATCCGGAAGATCCCTTGGAGTAGGAAGTAGCAACTGGCTCCAGTATTCTTGCCTGGAAAACTCCATGGACGGAGGAGCCGGGCGGGCTACAGTCCACGGGTTGTAGCGCACTGGGCAGCACCATGCGCCCTTGTTGCATTTAAGACATCCGGTCGCCCTTTAGTCTCTTGGTCCTGGAAAGAAGATTGGGAACAATCCTGTGCGTTCTTAGTCTGTGCTCTGGGAACCTCTCTCCAGACTGTCTGAAGCATAAATGTCTGTGACTTCTAGGCCAAACGAATAGTCATCGGATGTATCACCCATCAGGAGACGTGGCCTGTGGGGCTTTTCCAAAAGGCAGAGCAGGGCATCTCAGGCCATTCTGCTGGATATTCAATTTCAGGCAATTGACCATTCGTTCAGGGGACGTAAATACAGGCTGTAGATACAACTTGCATTCTCATAGAAAGAAGTAGAAGGTGTTGTAGATTTCATTAGTGAAGACACTAACATGGTGTGTGTCATATAGCACAGTGAAGTTGTATAGGGATTATCTTTCTCATTTCTCAGAGTAGGCAGACTGCAGTTTCCAGTGCATTGCTGACTGTCTCAGCAATTGTCGCACTCTGATCAAAGCAGTTCATTGCGTGCTGGGGCTGTTTTTTTTTTTTTTTCTTTTTCATTAAGGAAAGATCGTTGCAATCTTCCTGCACAAAACTGGTATAGCCAGGGAATATTTGGTCCATATACTGTCAACTCCACTGAACATACGTTTCTGGCAACAAAAGAAACTGGACTGGCAAGCAATTTGAGGTAAGTCCATGTGGTTATTTTTTCTTCACTTCACAGTGAATCATAGATCTGATGCCAGAACAGCTTTAGAACTAGACATTTTTTTTTCCCCCATCTGATGCAGGATGGATGATAAATAGATCAACCATGTTTTACTGCTCTAACAGTATGGGGGGGGGGGTCATGGGTAACTTTTTCTCAGAGGAAAGCCATGTTCCCCATCTCCCCCAGCTTTGCAGATGGACTCACCAAAGCTCAGAGAGGAAAAGGTGACCTGCTTTTATGACAGGGTGCCCATTTGGTTGACCCAATGGAGCAGTTCCTTAATTTCAAACAGGTGATCCTGCCATGGTTCTTATTCAACTGCATCACTCAGAAAACATCCTAAAATGTGGAACAATCAAGTTTTCCGTTGCTGTATCCATTTGACAGGTGGCATATTCATTACATGTCAATATCCTGATGTGGCATTAATTCAGGACTCTTAGCCATGGACCTACTGTCGTTAAATCATTCAACAAACATCTGATGAATACCTACGATGCTCCCAAACCTCATGACAGTAGGACTCACTTGTATCATCTTGATGCTTTTTCAACCCTCTTCTGCCTTGGAAGGTATCTATGTAAACATTGCTGATTTGGCAGTTTCTTCCAGGGCTGGAACCCTGCATGATTCCAAACGTTGCCGCTTTCAAAGTCTGTCTTCCCTATGAAGTGACACTAGAGGGCGCTCAATTGCCAGTAACAAATTTGGGCGGGTGGACTTCGCGCAGTATTTCAAGTCTTCTGTTTTATTCTTTTCAGTAAAGAACAGTTGCACAACTCCATCCTCCTACTAATGGGTGTCAAAAGAGAAGACACTCTCTTCTCTTTTGGTAGACTAGATGGACTAGATGTTGGTTTCCATTCCGGCTTCCTCCCTGAAAATCCAGGCTTTTGAAATATCCCTGTTAACAGTGAGTAACTTGCTAGTACACACATCCTGCATATTAACATTTAATTACATCCACATCTAATCCTTAGATATCCCAAAAGGAAATTCTTGAAAAGATGGACTCCATCCATTATAAACTCAAAGACTTGACCGACAGATTAATTTGGCTCTCATTTTGCTTTGGGTTAATGTCCTTTTCCTTGTATGCAGGCACATCTTGCCTCCCATTTTGGCTGGGAATTATCTGGCTTCATGGAGGAGGAAATGGCAACCCACTCCAGTATTCTTGCCTGGAGGGTCCTATGGACCAAGAAGCCTTGCGGGCTACAGTCCACGGGATCGCAGAGTCAGACATGACTGAGCTGCTAACACTATCTGGCTTCATTGGATCTAGGGGAACACACACTATTTGCCTCTGACTCCCCCTAACCCCACCATCCCTTATCTTCTGTTCTTGCCCTTCTTTGTACCTCTTAAGCACCACCGAGGACTCAACCTTTCATCCTCTTCCTAAGGAGAAGGGAGAAATATTTCTCAGGTGCTTACATCATCAGTTGCTTTTCCTTATGTCACTTGCACTGTGACATGAACGTCTTCCCAGAAACCCTTAAGAGCTGGTATCTGATATCCCCATTGTACAGATGAAGAAACTGAGGTTCATGATCAAGTCATAGGCCAGATTTTGTATACCTTGTAAGTAGTTGAGCCAGAATTTAGTCCCCAAGTTTTCTGATTATGCTTTCCTCTGCACCTCCCTCCTTACTCTTCAGTATCGTCATCAGTGTTTCCAGTCATGTCATTCCTTGTCACGTTCCTTGGTTTTACCACATGAAAGTTTACCAAAATTCACAATGTAGGATAAATACTAGCTTAAGAAAAACATTACACAAATGAAAATGAACCTCAATTCTGATGAAATCTGCCCTCCTATCCCCTCCTTATATGGGTTTCCCAGGTGGCTCAGTGGTAAAGAATTCACCTTCCAATGCAGGAGACTCAAGAGACGTGGGTTTGATCCCTGGGATGGGAAGATTCCCTGGAGGAGGAAATCGCAACCCACTCCAATATTCTTGCCTGGAAAGTTGCATGGACAGAGGAGCCTGGCAAGCTATGGTCCATAAGGTTGAAAAGAATAGGACAGGACTGAGCATGTACACTCATGCGCCGCGCCCCCCCCCCCCCTTTATAACTAAAGATTAAAAAGAAATCAAACTTGGGATAGGAGTAGCTTTGGTCATTAAGTAAAAATGCATTCTTGGTTCAGCCTCCTCATTATGAAATTTCACCTTAGAAAGCATCCCAGAGTGGCTAATATGTGACATTACAACACTTATATTTGACTTTACAGAAAGACCAGAAATCCAAAGGCCTTCAGAATCTCTGTTAATGAGCTCATTTGTTTGGAATAGTTATAGCTTCAGTATTTGAAGCTTTCCATGGCAAGGAATTTCCCTCTGTGTTACTTGGTTTGCGGTAAGATGTTAATATGAATATAGAATTATCAAGTAGAAAGTTGAATTTCCTCCAGTAGACATGCTTTCTACTGTTCAGTACAGTTATAAGGGAGAACTTGCCATAGAGATTTCTGGGTTAGTGGGCTTCTGGCATTATTATGAGTAGAGATTAAAAAAAAAACACTTTGAGATATAAATTCATTTATTGTACAGTTCACCCTTTAAAGTGTACAGTTGAATGAGATTTACTGTATTCACAGATAAGTGCAACCATCACCATTGTCAACTTTAGAACTTTTTCATCACCTGAAGAAGAAATCTGGGGAATTCCCTGGTGGTCCAGT
Source organism: Bison bison bison (assembly GCF_000754665.1). Taxonomy (NCBI): domain Eukaryota; kingdom Metazoa; phylum Chordata; class Mammalia; order Artiodactyla; family Bovidae; genus Bison; species Bison bison. The sequence continues at coordinate 2,582,501 of NW_011494940.1, forward strand.
GATTAAGACTTGGTGCTTTCATTGCGGGAGTCCAGGTTCAATGTCTTGTCAGGATTTAAGATCCCACAAGCCACTGAGTGCTGCCAAAATAAAGAGAAGGTAATCCTTTTATCTGTTCCTCTCCTGTTCCTCGCATCTGCCCCATCCAGTCGTAAGTAACCACTAATACAGTCTTAGTCTATGGGTTTCCCTATTTTGAACTTTCATATGAATGGAACCATATAGAATGTAGTCTTTTGTGACTGTTCGCTTTCACTTAGCATGATGTTTTCAATATTCATCCGTGTTGTTGCATGTATCAGTACTTCTTTCTTCCTATTGTGTGTGTATACTATCTTCTCTTTATCTGTTCATCTGTTGATGGACATTTGACTGTTTCTACCTTTTGACTACTAAGAATAATCCTGCTATGAACATTCATGTACAAGTTGTTGTGTAGACATATGTTTTTTACTTTAAAAAATTTTTAATTTTGTGTTGGGATATAGCTGATTAACAATGTGATAGTTTCAGGTGAACAGCAAAGGGACTCACCCATACATATATACATGTTTCCATTTCCCCCCAAAGTCTCCTCCCATCCAGGCTGCCATATGACATTGAGCAGAGTTCTATGTGCTATACAGTAGGTCCTTGTTGGTTATCCATTCTAAATACAGCAGCGTGTACATGGACATATGTTTTCACTTCTTGGGGATCTGTACCCAAGAGAAGAATTGCTGGGTCATACGATAATCTGTGTTTATTATTTGCAGAACTGCCAGCCAGTGTTCCAAAGCAGCTGTACTATTTTACAATCCCACCAGCAATGTATGAGAGGTCTGTTTTATTCATATCCTCCTCAACACTTGTCACTTGAGTATTTGATTCTAGTCATCCTCATGGATGTGAAGTAGAGTTGTTTAATAGGATGGGATGTATATTACTAGATATAGGTATTTACGCTTTTATGTATCCTTTTAATTATTAACCATCTGCTTGGTCTAGGGCCAGGCTCCCGAGATTTAAAAGTGCCATACCTTCCATCCACATTTTATGGGGTAGAGAGACAGAAAATGAGACAATTTAAAATATAAATATATTTTCTTTCTTTTTTTGGCTATGCCACATAGCTTGTGGGATTTTTGTTTCCCAACCAGAAATTGAACCTGGGTTCTAGCACTGAAAGCCCAGAATCCTAACCACTAGGCCACCAGGTAACTCCCCCTAATATATTTTAATGTAGCTATGGGTAAAACTGTGAAAACCAAATGTAGCAAGCAATTAATTTAATCCGTTAAATCTAGAGATCCATTTAATCTATATAGCTTTACATCCTATGCCCTACCGAATGGGTATGAGTAAAATATTTAGTATCAGCTTTATTAAAAGCCTTTTTAGAAACATGATGGTTTTCAGAGTCATCATGAGTGAGCCCACTTGTGTTTAGAAAATAGCCCTTTTTTCCAGAATTGTCAGTGAGTTCCAACTATTACAGTATGGCAATTATATAAAGTTTTGTCTATTGTGCAAGGATAAAATAAGTTGGCTGGTGAGAACAGAGAACATATGGTGACTTTGGGAATCCAGGTAACCAAAATAAATTTCATTTCTTGTCTGGAAACTTAGTGATCCCCTTTCATTGGATTTTTGCTTTTCTTCTTTACCAGAACCAATCGCTTACATTTCGTCTCCTCTTGCTGCAGTCCTGTCTCATTCATCCTCTATCACTATTTTCTTTCGGGGGGCAGGGGGGTTCTGGATTCTGTGGGAGGAGCTGTCCCCAGGCTGGCTGCCCCTGTTGGCTGAGATGCATTTAAAATGCACTGAGTCCTCTGTGGACTTCAGGAACGTTTTCTCACCTCCTTTTCTTTTTCTTTTCCCCTTGAGTAGAGTAAACACGGAGTTGAGGTCCTTTCGCAGCTATGTAGGCCAGAGTTCATCGCCTAGAGCGTCAGAGTAGAAAACATTTGCGATTCAGCAGGCCTCTGTCCTGGTCTTCGCCAGGGTGCGGGACATTTTAGGTCCTGTGGCGTCTGTCCACCTCTCCTGCTTGTGGACACCTATTTTTATATGGTGGTGTAAATATCTGCAGAACACCCAGACTTGGTGTGCTCTCCTGTGCTTGGCTCTCCCACTTCTCCTGGATGCGTCCTGCCCAGTGACAGAGGAGAAGCCGAGGTCATGTCAGTGGTTATGAGTGAGGGAGACAGGTGCCTCGGGGTGTCTCCACACTTAAAGCCATACCCCGCAGAAAGCCCTCTTTGGGGGGTTCTTGGGGCAGCCATTTTGCAGATGAAAGGCAGTTTCTCTTTACCCAGGAAATGGCTCAGGGGGTGGATTTATTTTTTCATGTGTGGATACAGTCTGAAGGGAAGTCGGGTCCTTTGTGTCTTGGTCCAGGCATGGTTCTCGTCCCTCCCCGTGCGGGTAACGGTGGAAGGAAGGTCCCCGCTTCCTGCTCCATTCTGGTCTTCTCTGCAGGAGGACCTTGCCAGGGGCTTTGATTTAGGAGGCAAGAGCTGCCACAGTTTCAGATATGGCATCCACACGGATGAGCCAAGGGAGGACTTGGAAAATTTTAGTCTTGGCAGGTAGAGAGAGGAGTTAGCTCTCTTAAAAAAAATGGACTGCGCGAGAGCTCTACAACCAGTGTTTCTATCGGGAAAAACCGAGGCCCACGTGTGATTGGTCTTAGTGAGCCAGTCCTCAGAGTAGACTGTGATTACACCCTGTGATCTGAGTGGAGGAAGATCCTGTGTAAAAATATCCCATTTGCTGCCTTTCGTGGCTACACCTGAGATTCTAATCAAGTCTCTGCTTTTGTGTGTGTACTGTGTATTTCATGGAGTCTTGATTCCTTTCTTGTGAAGGTTTTGGGGTGTCCTAGAATCCCCTGCAACTACCCAGGAGGGAGTCTTCTTTAAGCCGATTTGGAGCATGGCCTGAGGGAAAGGGTGGGGATTAGCAGGAAGGGATTTGGAAGAGGCCCTTAAGGTGCTTCCCTGGTGGTTCAGAAGGTAAAGAAAAACCTGCCTGTCAATGCAGGAGATGCGGGTTCCATCCCTGGGTTGGGAAGCTCCCCTGGAGGAGGGCATGGCAACCCACTCCTGTATTCTTGCCTGGAGAATCCCATGGACAGGGGAGCCTGGGGGGCTACAGTCCACAGGGTTGCAAAGAGTCAGACACAACTTAGTGACTGAACAACAACAACAGCTTGATGGAGGGTAGAGTCCATCGAGGAAAGAAAAGCCAGAGGAAGAGGGTATAAGAGTATCCCAGCCTAGGTCGCCACTCCCCCAAGGAATTCATACGAGCATTACGGGGGAGATTGGAGAATGAGGGGTTATGATTTTTATTAAGACAAGCCCCTCTCCCACAGTCGAAAGTCCTAGGACTTCGTTGGTCTCCAGTCTTTAGGACTTGGCCTTGACTTCATGTTTCTCTAGTCAGGGGGAGCTAGCTGTTGGCATTTCTGGGAGCCAGAAACCTGGCATTATCCCGGGCCCTTCTCATCTCCCTCCGGCCCACGGCAAGTGTGCAACCATGTCCTGAGGGTTCTACTTCCTTAGAAATCACACATTCTGTCCTTTATCTTCATCCCAGTGCGAACGCCTCCTAGCAGGCTCGCAGCCCGCCGGCTCAGTTTCTTGCCGGCTCAGTGTCTTTCCAATCTGCGGTTGCATCGCTGCTGAAATGAGCTTTCTAAAAAGGCACCAGCTTCATTTTCACCCCAGCTTAAAATCTTTAAGTGTTGCCCGACTGCCTTCCAGACAAATCTTAGCCCTAGCAACATCCGCATCCTCACCTCTCTAGCTTTTCCTGTCTCACTTGTCCCCCTGAAACTACCTTCCTATGACGGGATCCCCTGAAATCATGATGCCCTCTCCCACCTCCGAAGCTTTTATGTGAGCTACCACTTCTGCAAGGACATTTCCCCTCCCACAGGTCATTTGAGACTCAGCTCAGTGATCATCTCTTCTAAGAGGATAGCCCTGACCTTCCTGTCTGGTTGATGCCTCATCCAGCCCCACAGTGTCCCCTGTTCTTCCACCTCATACATCTTCACTGCCTTCTCCCCGCTTCCCATATCTTTCAAATATGAGTCTTTTGAAGGTGGGGACTCTCTCAGGTCTCACTGCAGCCTGAGGCCCAGCAGAAAGGAGCATAGTGGAATAGAAGAGGGAATCTACAAATACCTGATGAATGCATTAGTTGTTTTTAGTCTACATTTTGCATCTGGAAAGTCTTTTACTCCTTGACTATGTCTGAAATCTACCTAATAAGGGTCCAAACTTTCTCCATGAAGCCTTTGCCTTCAGCAATGTTAGAGGTACTTTGCTCCCTCCAAAGAGGTTCTTTGGCATGTATCACTTCTCCCTTATTTTATACTAATTTCTGAAAATCTTGATACCATGAAGTCTCGAAAACCCAAAGGAGTGAATGCATTCAGTAAACACTCAAGGATAGGATTATGGGCTTCATGCCAGGAAAAGGCGAGACTGGTTGGGCAGGCCACTTTTCCCTTTTAAGTCACATCAAGTAATTACACTACTTGCTTATAGGGTTGGGCCTACTATTTTTATTCTCTCTCCAGATGGATGGGAATTGCTTTTTGAGGGTTGTTTCCATGTCTGGTTTATTTTTATTTCACCACCTGTGCCTAGCACAAAGCCTCCCTCATAGAAAACCTCTGATAGATGAGTGAATGAATGAACTGAGTGAGTGGAAGCAGCGTGCATTGGTTTCAATTCAGCTTGTCCTGAAATAGGTTTCACAGGTTTGGCCCTAGGAGCATCTCCCATATCCAGACTTTTTTTTTTTTCTATGCTTTGAGATTTTGTGAATGGATTAAGAATCCCACCACCACCTGTATCCCCAAGAAGAGAGAAAACCAGATTACTGTTTTATTTTGTTAAGTCTTTTGCTGTGCCACGTGGCATGTGGGATCTTTCTTAATTTCCCAGGGATCGAACCTGCAACCTGTACCCTCTGCGTTGGCAGCATGGAGTCCTAACCACTGGACCACCAGGGAAGTCATCAGATTACAGTTTCCAGCCCGCACCTCTTCAGCTCAGTGCCTATAATACACCAGAGCTGGTTCTGGATTTCAGGGGAACCAGCATGGCCAACCAGCTGCCAAGGCCATGACTGATCGTTCTGGGGATGAAAGGAGGGATTGACGGTGAGCTTGTTCTTGTTTTTTAAACACCCACAGGACTTCAGACTCCTTCAGCTCGCAGAGCCTGCTGGGAACTGCCTTTATTTTGGATGGCTTTTGTGGTGAGCTTCCTCTTTCATTGACCCCTCTGGCTGTTTGTGAGGCCTGTGTCTCCTTCTCTTACTTCTCTCTCTTACAGAAGTCAGGTGGAAAGGCTGACACTTGCTACAGAAATGCCATTCTTCCCCTGTTTCTGGATGAGCATCTCTTCACAGCTTTGATTCACTGTCTGCTGAGACAGTCTTCAAACTTTTTAAGAGAAAACAGATTCCAGTACCCCTAGTGGTTCAGGTACTTTGAGTCCTTGGTTGCACCCCAAATGGGACTTTGGATGAGTGACGTGGAACACATGCTTAAGCTGGACCAGAGAGATTTGCTAACTGATGTCAAAGCTGAATCTGAGAGGACTACATGGGATGGATTAACATGACCGAGAAAGGCCTCAGCCTTCTTTCCCTAGTCACATACACTGTCTAGAGTAATGCTGTACCACAGAAACACAACATGAGTATTTTAAAATTTCTTAGTAGCTACATTAAAACAATTAAAAGGAAAGAGGTAAAATTAGTTTTAATAACATTTTTAATTTAACCTAGTAAATGAAAAGTATTTTCATTTCAACATGTAATCAATATGAAAATTATCAATGAGATATCTCTCATTGTTTTTTGGTCCTAAGTCTATGACATCTGGTGTGTGCTACTGCTAAGTCACTTCAGTCGTGTCCGACTCTGTGCAACCCCATAGACGGCAGCCCACCAAGCTCCCCCATCCCTGGGACTCTCCAGGCAAGAATACTGGAGTGGGTTGCCATTTCCTTCTCCAATGCATGAAAGTGAAAAGTGAAAGTGAAGTCGCTCAGTCCTATCCGACTCTTAGCGACCCCATGGACTGCAGCCTACCAGGCTCCTCCATCCATGGAATTTTCCAGGCAAGAGTACTACACTTATAGCACATCTGGATCCAGACTAGCCATGTTTCAAATGCTTAGGAGCCCCGTGTGACTCACGGCTCCCATATTAGCACAGCTCTAGACTCTCCAGGTGGGGTGAGGAAGTGGTAACTTGGGGCCTACTCTGTCCTTCAAATGAAGTCACCTAACCAACTAAATCATGCTGAAAGCTTTGGGGAATGGTGGAGTATATTCAAATATATGACTATCGATAGAGCCTTAGACATGGGATTTTAAAAGTGTCTTGATATTACAGTCAGGAAGGGGGCATTTAGGGGATTTAAGTAATTATATGACCCTTAACTCAATTAGTCCTATTTATTATTTCATTCTCATCAAAGTTGTTCTTTGGTTATTTTTCTTGGATTAATGAGTTAAGAAAACGAAACTTGATGGACACTCACTTTCTGACATGTCTTTTTATTTGGATCCCCTTCATTCCTTATGCCATCAGGAAAGAATTAAATACCTACATAAAAAATAATAATCAGCCTTAATTGAGAGCTTGCTATGTGCCAGACACTTAACATGCATTACTTCATTCAAGTAGGTTCTATTATTACTGCCATTTATCAGATGAGGAGACTGAGACATTCAAGTTCCTAAATAAATTTGCTCAAGATGACCCAGCTGGCAAATGGTGACCTCAAGCAGGTAAATTCTAGGGCCCAAGCTTCTAAATCATATACAGCACTTCCTTGCAAAATTAAAGTAAAATTTAACATTCTTCCCAAATTTTTAGGGTTATGGTCTTGTTTAAACCTGTCTGCTCTAAGTTCTTTTACTTTTGAGCATTCTGGCAAAAAACATGTGTTTTTTTGTGGAGTGAGAGCAGTACATTTTAAGTCCTATTTGAACAGTTTAGCCTCATTGCAGATGGGTCAGACTATCTGCAAATTGACAGAACTTGCCTTATTGTAGAAAAAAATCTTGATCTATGACATAAAAACCAAAGTTAAATTAATAATAACTCTTATATGTCTTATAATTGATAAAAGGTGAATTCACAACTTAAAAGTCATATCTATGTTGACAGAGTTAAAATGGCATTCCATTAAATTATAAAAGGCAAGGCTATGCTACTTAAGAAACCAAAATCCTGTCTTTAATTCATATTTTTTAATTCAATTATTATAAAATATAACATAAATGCTTAAATTCTGGATTAGTTCCTCACAGTGGAGACAGATCTAGTCTGCCATTTTCAAATGTACTGGATATTTAGGAATTATGCTTGTTCCTGCATCCTGCTCTTAATAAATGACTATACATACTTAGAGTATGTAATATGTAATATAAATATATTTTCTCTCTCCTATTGTAAGCCTTGTTCAGGGCAGGCACTACCTTTTCTGATTATTTATCAAGTGCATATATTAAAACATGCCTTGCCTTCCAATCTGAATTGCTATGCTTTAAAAAAATTTTTTTTAATCAGAGGATAATTGCTTTACAATGTGCTGGTTTCTGCTGTACAACAACATGAATCAGCTATAAGTATACCTATATCCCCTCCTTAAGCCTCCTTCCCATCCCCCACAGCGCACCCCTCTAGATCATCCCAGAGCACTGAACTGAGCTCCCTGTGCTGTGCTTTTGATATCTCAAAGAGGCTTTGGGAGTTCTGACTGATAGTTCAAACTCATACTTCTTGGGCTTTTTAATGTTGTCAAGGCCCATCACAGGCAAAGTATTAGCTTTTGAACCAATCCCTTGACAAATTAATAAAGGACCAGACTTTTCAAATTTTAATTTTAGAAAAGGGGAATAACTTTTCAAATTCTAAGATGCTGTGCAAGAAGTTACACAGGGAGGTTGGGATTAGCAGATGTATGATGCAGATGTAAACTATTATACGTAGAATGGATAAACAACAAGGTCCTACTGTATAGCATAGACAACTATATTCAATATCCTATGATAAACCATAATGGAAAAGGATATTTAAAAAAGAATGCATATATATAACTGAACCACTTTGCCGTGCAGCAGCAATGAACACAACATTGTAAATCAACTGTACTTCAAAAAAAAAAAAAAGTTACACAGCAATCTATAGAACTTGACTCTGCTATTAACTTGGCAGAAAGAAGGGGTTAAAAATGTCAAGTCTTACAAACAGACTGATTCAGTCCTCTTCTGTTTATCTGTAACTCTAATAATGTATGGAGTTGAACTCTGAAAATTCTGGAACATAAAACAATTTTTATTTATTGTATGCATTGCTTTGAGAGCAGCACTGAGAAAGGAAGTGAGAGGGCACAGTTTTGAAAAACTGGCAATTTGGCATCTCCTCGCCCCCTTTTTTGCCCCTCCCCCACTATCTTAGCTATTTGACCCGATTAAACAACTTTGGGACGGGAGCCAGATTTCTGTATGCTAACGAGGCCGCTATTCATGATTTAGTGCGATTTCATCCCCCCAGAGCTTCCAGGCTGCCCAGTGGAAGCTTGGCTTCGCAGAAGTCTTCTGATTCTGTCAGGGGTTCATCAGTGAGTAGTTCGCACTGGCTTGAAGCAGACAGAGACTTTCTGAACGCCTCGGGTCACATCGGATTATTCAGTAGCAAAGTCTTTTCACCTTCTATCTAATCAGCTTAAGGTGACTCCAGAATCTTGTGTGCTACTCCCCGAAAGAGACCCTGGCAACATCCAGCCTAGGTTCCACAACTTTTGGCTGGTTACTCGCTTTCTTGGGAGCAGAAAGTTTGCAAAGTTCCTTTAAATCTCCTCTTCCCTAAGCCTAAAGGTCAGGGTGCCAGAGCCCAGTTAGCTCCCAAGTCAGCCGGAATCTGACCATTTCAGAAGTTTCTGGTGTGTGTGAGAAGAGAAGAGGGGGTAGTCGGGAACCGTCAGAGTGACCACCTCGCATTACGTAACGAAAGCCCAGGGAGCGAGCTTGACATCGAGACATTCCATGGGGAGGGGAGCTGCTGTCCTGGAGTCGCCAGGAACGGCGGCGGCAGTTCAAGAAGCCAAGAAGGAAGGTGCCCGAGATAAAGACAACACTTCGGGAAGGAGAATATAAAAAAGCCGCAGGACCCAGAGGATTAGCAAACGACAGGACACGTGTTAGACGAAACGGCAGCCTTTCAACTTTTGCACGGGAACAAGGGGATTTGCCGTTTGGGGGATTTAGGAACGTAACAGCAAAGCCAAAAGCTAATGAATGGAGTTCAGCGGTTTGTTGGCGATACTTAAATATTTCTATCCAGTACTTAAATATTTTTGTCCAGGAGCGCAACTCTCTGCAGTTATTTAGAAAGTAGGGATTCAAACCAAACTAAGATACTCTCGGTGCGTCTCCACTTTCCCCAATCCGATAAGGAGCTGCTCCCGCGGTACTGCCCCTTTAAGACCTGCTTGCTCTCGGGCTCTACAAAAGGGAGTGACCTCTGGGCTTTGACAGCTCCCCTAATAACTACCACCGTGCAGGCTCCGCCCACCTGGCGACCAGCCGCGCCGATTGGCCGGCGGGCCGGTATCCCGTACTCTGATTGGCTCTCTGCTTCCCCTGAGCGAACCTTTAGAACTCTGAGACAGACAATATTCTGTTACATTGTAGCAAAATGGCGACTGTCATTCACAACCCCCTGAAAGCGTAAGTAAGACTAAAAAATGTACATATTCCGCGTGGTTTCAATATGAAAAAAAAGGCGCCTTCTGCGTGCGGAGCGCTGCCAATGCACAGCGCTTACAGGCACCTACAGCTGTGGCGGGGCTTCTCTCTTTTCTTTCAGCTCTTACTTCTTCATCTTTTTTTTTTTTTTAAACCCCAACGCGCAGAAATGTCAGGAGATGCAATTAACAAGGAGAAAATTGTTACATTTGTGTTCTTTTAAATTGGCGGACCGAGAAGAGAGGGGTTGTCGGTAGGGGAGCCAGGCGCTCGAGAGCTCTACAGCTAGAGGATCGTGGGCAGCTCGGGGACAGCACGGTCCCCTGA